>NC_092341.1:29263863-29868636 GCF_046630445.1 Rutidosis leptorrhynchoides
TTCATCATCGTCTTCTTTTCATCGTCTATCTTCATCACCATATGTATCGTCCATATCATCACAGCTCATCATCATCGTTACTTCGCGTGTAAAATCAAACGGAATTAGGGACTGCAGCTCGTGATCACTGTATCATCATCAAAATAAACCGTCATTTATATCATCGCTATTTTATGTATGTCTCATCATCGATCAACTCATGTATATAACATCGTCTTCATTCACGATCATCATCTTCTTTGTTTCATAGCATCAGTATCATCACGTATCACTGTTTAGAACAAGGATATATAATTTCTCAGATACTATTCATTATCTTCTCAAGTGGGTTTCGTGGTGATGGGTTTCCAAGGTGATCGCGTGAAAGTGGTGATCAAACGACAGGTTAAATCTATACAGAGATAGATAGATGGTTCTTGGAAGTTGTTTTGAAGGTGGTGGTTTCGATGGTTATGTAGTAGATTAAGGTGTCCACGATGGTGATGTGGTAGACGGTTTAAGGTGACCGTATGGTGGTGACTATAGGTGGAAATGAGAGGCCGATGAAGTGAGTTGATGGGTTGTGATGGATCGGTTCTTGGGTTTATGGTGTAAGTTCATGAAGAATAAAATATATATGCACATATCTTGGTACATATCACCTAATCTAACTATAACTAAAATAATAATAATAATAATAATAATAGAATATAATAAAGTAAAAGAAGCACAGTATAACTTTTGAGTCGAATTGGAAAAAGGAACCTAGTGGGTTTATTAAAAAGAAATGATGGTTCAGTTGAGTTGAAAGAAACAGACGCAAATTATTGAAAGGTGGTGATTGATATCTAATACTTTTGTCAATGAGTGATTAGAAAAGATGCAGTACTTTAACTTTAAATTAATAATAATAATATAATAATAATTAAATCAAATGGAATCAAACGTGCCAGCATAGTAAAGCCATCTTTAAATTGTCAATTAGTTACCGACAGTTTTCATGGACGGTATATCGTGCTAAATCAGTGGCGGATAAAAGTGTTCAGAAAAATCCCATATTTTTAAATTAACTATATTTATTTATTTTGGTCATTATGGTATAAATTTCGATCATTAACTATTAAATAAAAAATTACATTAATTATTCACTCCCAACCCCAAGTAAAATATAAAAAGTTTTAAAATTCAACAAATAGATCCTAAATACATTTTTAGTAAGCCTAAAATTTATAGAACTCATTTCTGGATCACCGTTTATTTTACAATCATATAAGTTCAAATTTAACTTGCTTAATATCGATCGACTGACAAACGAGTATTATTTTCGCTTACTAAATAAGTTCAAAACCATATAAATATATATTCAATATACCTTACATATATATAGATTTATTTTATCATATATTATTTTATTTACAATATTAATTAACTCATATAATATTTTAATTTATAATAATTAATATATATATATGTTCCTATTTATATATAGTTGTTCGTGAATCGTCAGGAATGGTCAAAGGTTAATTGAACACATGAACATAGTTTTCAAAGTTTTTGGGATTTCAACATTACAGAATTTGCTTATCGTGTCGAAATCAATTCAAGATTAAGTTTAAATTTAGTCGGAAATTCCCGGGTCATCACAGTACCTACCCGTTAAAGAAATTTTGTCCCGAAATTTTAGTGAGGTAGTCATGGCCTACAATAAAAATGTTTTCATGACAAATATGAATTGATAAATAGGGTTTTTATCATCATTGAGTAATATGGATAAAATGATTCGATTAATCGAAGAGCACGAATGAAACTATCATGAGAGAGGTCCCAACAGGCATCGTCCACCTTCGCCCAAAAACTTGCCCAAATTTTTAGCCGTTAGTAAAATAAAAAAATTTTCCAACGGCTATCCCAACGGTCACTTTTACCCTATAAAAACACCACCCATATACTTCATTTTATATACTCAAACATATATTTCTTTTACATTTCCACCTTTCTCAAAATCAAAATCAAACACTCCCAAACTGCAAAATGTTAACACTTCCCCCAATGATTGTTTCATTCGATGTTCATTACGGAGGTGATTTCCGTAATCAAATGAAGGAATATAAGTGGTGCGACAGTATTTCGTTTGAAGATATTGACATTCGTGATGTTGGTTTACAAGACTTGCTATCCTTTCTGAAGGAAAAAGTTCCGTGTGAATTCACGTCTGTGTTCTTTTATAAAGACGATTATGATGCGGATTGTAGAGCAAGTTTTCTGTGTACCGATGATCAATGGTACTTTATAAAAGATACCATTGAAGATCGTGGTAAACGCATTTCTTTGTATGCGGTTCTTGAAGATGAAGAGACGTTGGGTTATCGTTACCTCGATGAATCAACTGAAGCAGTAGTTGAGGCATCAAGAGAAATACCGATGTCTCCAGAGTACCTCACGGATGGTGAAATGACTGGTGAACGCTACTTTGCAGATGACAATTGACGATGACGAGTAGTTTGATTGTAATCTTTTAATTTTTAATTGTCGTGATGTTTTAATTTTTAATTATTGTAATTTCAGTATTGTTGTCGAGTTTTATATCTTCCTTTATGTTTCGGAGCTCTTCGTCTTTTTAATCTCCTCTCGATCTCTAGTAAAACGAGTAATGGTCTAGAATTTGTAAGTATGGAGTTTCGAATGAATTTAATGTTATAATCATGAAAGAACGTAATAGCACGATTTGGTTAGTCAAATTACCAGAATCATTGAGAGTAGAGCTATCAAGAATATACTTTCTTGATATGTTCAGAAGTTAATTAGAATGAAAGAGTTATGTAACATGACACATGATGGTGGTATGATCTACTGTGAACCATCATGTCCCATTAGAACTCAGCATGACTTACTATAATATAATCACGTTGATCAAGTGTCATTATATTATACTAACTCATGCATCAGTTCCCAACATTACTTCAATAACATTCATATTTTAAGTTCGAAAGCTTACAGAATATAGAAACTAACAGTTTCTATATGATGCAACACTGAGAGCACGAAGAGATTAATGATTTCAGATAAGAATTGTTATGAAAATATTCTCGGAAATATCAAAGATATTTATGATGATATTTTCAGAATTTCTGAGATCGAATGTTGATGAAGAAAGATTTTCCACAAGATTTAATATGAGTATAGAGCAAGGTTTTCTCTAAGGATATCATTGAATACAGAATTATCTGGATTCTTGAATATAGGGTTTGGTCATTGTATTTGTCCTTGGCCTCCTTCGTGGTTAGCTCAATCTGTTTTCCAGTTCCAACTTTTCTGAGCTTTTCCAACATACTATTCTTTATTATCAAACTTCTGACTGTTAAGATCGTTTACAGTTTTTACTGCTTCATTCAGCTTTTTCAGCATTCCGAGTATTGATTCGTAGACTGGGTGATTTTCAAAATTTCAGAATGAGAGATCATAATTCCTAGAGATAAATGTCATACATATAACTGTTGATGTAGATATGTTGTGAGTCTTCAAAGTACTGATTGCTGATTCTCGGTAATTATTATGGCAGTTCTCGTTACAAGATGCGGATGAGTATATGATAGGGTTTCAATGAATAAATATAATGATTTGTCAGAGAGATTTAAGCAAAAAAAAAAAAAAAAAAACAACGAGGTTGCTGGTACGTCTGCTGGTAATATAGTGGAATATAAAAGAATTCTCCGGTATAAAAAAAAAATAATTGTATATATCAAGATTATAGTAAGGCTACTTCGAATGAAAAGTCGAAGTTGACTTGCTGGAGCTGTGACAAAATTGGCTACTTTGAAAGGGATCGCAAAGTTATTTTTGCTAATAATTGCCAAAGGTTCTGACGCGGCTACGTGTTAAACTTTTACCCAGTTGCCGAGAGTTTCTTAGGTGCATAACTATATGCATAAATCTTTTCTTCCGTAGATGAAGTGTAGTTGGTTTATCCTCTCGATTGAGGTGTTTTCAAGAATCATGAAAGGTTTGAACGCGGATTGTAATCGTCAAGATACAATTGAGGTTTAAGATGAAATCAAGTGGCAGACTTGAAGAATTGTTTAGTTTCATATGTTTTAATCAATATTTTAATTCATTTTAATTGTTCAATGTTATTAGTCCACGGTCGATAGTCCACAAATAACAGTCCAATAATTCATATATAATTTAATATATAGTATTCGAATTAATTAATACGTATCGTGACCCGAGTACATGTCTCAGACTCGATCACAACTCAAACTATATATATATATATATATATATATATATATATATATATATATATATATATATATATATATATATATATATATAGATGGGTCGATATGATATGTCAAAACATTGTATACGTGTCCCGATATTTAAAATGCGTAAATAACAGAATGACGATAAATAAAGTGCGTAAAATAAATAACAGAAATTAAATGGCGATAAATAAAATTGCGAGAATGTAAATTGCGATAATTAAATTGCGATAAATAAAATGTAACCAGTTAGCTAGGAACAGTTAGCTAGGAACAGTTAGCTAGGATCTTGTTAGCGTGGTTTCTTAACAAAATTTCATATTGTTAATTAGTCTGTTTCTAATCAATTTTTATTGTGTCCATTATTTCTTCATTATGCCACTTGTTGGATTCTGATAAATCAAAATCCAAATTTGAAATTGGATGAATATGGTTATTCTGTGGTGAACGGATTTGTATATCGGTGGATGTAAATATGATAGTAAATGATTGTTGAATCAGATTCGAAGAATGTACAGTTTAACTTATTAATATGAAATCTAAATATTCCTCGGGTATTACCTACCCGTTAAAATATTTTTACCATTAACAGTTTGTACGAAAGAATTTTTAATTACAATCTTTATGAAAATATACTTACATATATATCCTCTTCAGATGTAATCATGGATTTAATGAGTTAATATGATATTAATCTCATTTGATTTACCGTTAGAACAAGAATATATAATCTCTAAAACATTAGAGATTGCATAATCGCTATGTCGAAAGAAGATAAAATAGATAGAACGATACATAGTACGATGTTTATACTCGAGGTATAGAATGAGATGTTGAGACATGAATTGTTGATGGTACTGGTGCTGTTACTGATGGTACTGTTGGTGTCGGTGATGTTGCTGAAGCTGGTACATTTTGCACCATATTCTCTAAATTGATTACTCGAGCGTGAAGTTCGTTGACTTCTTGTATTACTCTGGGATGATTGTCGGTCGGAACGAGCGGATGAATAAAGTTTCGAATTTTGAGATATTATATAATCATGGCGAGATATTCGGGAAATGATGGTGAAAATAGTGTTTCGGACTGGTTCGCCGGTAAGTGCGTCAGGTTCTTTGCCAATAGGTGAATTCGGTTGGTGGAAGGGATAACCTTCTTTGCGTCTCTATTGGTTAGGTCAACTACGAACCCATTAGATGAATTGGTTGATTCATTCTGGTGACGCTGCTTTTGGAGCTTGGGTGAACATCTATATCGGAATAGCTGTCGGAGTAACTATCGGAATAGCTATCGGAATCTGAGGGACTCGAACTGGTTGAAGGATTCATCTCGTACGATCAGATACAGGATTTTCGATAGGAAATAGATTATAGGATGTAGATTAGTACCCTGCAATACATAATTTACATATGCATATATAATACTAAAATCCCATAAGTTACGGAGGAATCTACGGAAGCTGTCCTGCAAAGTTTACAGTAACAGATACGCTAAGATATGAATTAGCAGATACCCTAAGATACGAATTTTGTCTATACACTATTCATGCAATCATTGCAGTAAGATGTGTCTAGACTAAGAATGATAAGCAGGTAATTTCCTAAGGATGATAAGCAGATGATTTCCGACAAAAATGATAAGCAAAACTTTTGACTTGCAGACACGGTTGAAGTCCAGACTCACTAATGCATCCTAACGACTATCAGTTAGACACACTAATGCAAGACCCGGTTCACTAAGACCACCGCTCTGATACCAACTGAAATGACCCGTCCTAATCCATCTGGACGAAGTCACCAACAACTGGTTCCATTGCGATGATCGACTCCGAATACAGTCTTTAAAATGAGCAAATGCACAGCGGAATGTTTCTTTTATACCTGAGAATAAACATGCTTTCAAATGTCAACCAAAGGTTGGTGAGTTCATAGGTTTATCATAAAACAATAAAATTCATCATTTTGAAAGACCACAAGATTTAAATCCTGCATGGTACAAATGGGCCCGAATCCTATACCCACCTGTAATGTACATGCGATAACCTTTAAATACAGTACACCTTTCTCGTGTACAAAATCATCTTTCGTAAATCTTAGTAACCGTACACATATCTCGTGCATAAAAATAACTTACACATAACCTGTGTATAAAATAATTCTCTCGATACATAACATTCATATCAATTGGTAGCAATTATCATGTCCACATAATTCAATGGTGGCAATTATCATATCCACATAATTCATTGGTGGCAATTATCATGTCCACATAATTCAACAATAATCCGCAGAACTTCTGTCTGCATAATATTTTATTCGAGGAATGTTTTGCTTGTGTCTATCTCGTCAAACATTTATAAAAGCATTTAATGTATTAGCAGTTCAAAATATATTTCAAAAGCATTTAATAAAGCAGTTGTAAAAAAAGCGCATGTATTCTCAGTCCCAAAAATGTAAAGAGTAAAAGGGAATCAAATGAAACTCACCATAATGTATTTTGTAGTAAAAATACATATGACGTCATTTAACAAGTGTAGGGTTGACCTCGGATTCACGAACCTATATAATTTATATATACGTTAACACATATACTCACAATCGAACAAGTTATATATTAATATATATATATATATTATTTCAATTGGTTATATTTTTATATCTATATATATACTTTTATATATATTCTATTTAAGTATTTTAATCACAATTTTTATTGTAATAAAAATAATAATAATAATAATAATAATAATAATAATAATAATAATAATAATAATAATAATAATAATAATAATAATAATAATAATAATAATAATAATAATAATAATAATAATAATAATAATACTAAAATACAACCTTTGAAGACAAGCTTTAAAAATAAACGCCTTAACCCGGGTTCGAACCCAAGACCTCTCGTTCCACACAAACACCCCTAACCATTCCTCTAATTCCTTTTATTTGTTTTAACTCCGTGATTAATCTATATCACCCGTAACTTCTCTATAAATTGGCCCAATTTCCTTTCGGCCCAATAGTTATACGGCCCAACAAATAAATCGGTTTTTGGCCCAGTATTTAAAAGATATATATGGCCCGTTATTTAAATCATGTAAATGGCAATACCCCAATTGAGTTAGAGACACCACAGCAACAATACGCAGGTATAGTCATGAATTATTTTCATCTTCATCGGTCTTTATTAACAACTCGATACTTCATATATTATGATCATAATTGTAACTATAATCAACGGTCACCATCACATCATAATCATCTTCGATTCGGTAACATCACCTTCATCATCCTGTTCATCATTTCTTCGTTACATAGCACCACCATCATCGTTAACCGTCCTCATCATCATGCTTTTCTTCCTCGTTACCACGAAATTATGATGTTTACTACTGTAGCAGCAGCCTTTATCAAATTAAATAGAAATATAGTAATGGTCGACTAGTATGCTCCCATAATAGTAATGGGTTTCGTTTGAAGGTTGTTTTGAGTGGCGAATAATAGCACGAATAAACAATAAACAGAAAGACAAAGTGCAGAAACAATAGTAATTATGGTTTGATGTTGGTGATTTAAGGAAACAGAAACTGTAAGTAACAGTAGCAACTAGTTGTTGAGCAAGAAATAGATAAAAGGAATAAGAGTGGGTTTATGTTGGTTTAAACGAATTGCAGGTGGGTTTGATTGAAATAATAATGTTCATCATCGTCTTCTTTTCATCGTCTATCTTCATCACCATATGTATCGTCCATATCATCACAGCTCATCATCATCGTTACTTCGTGTGTAAAATCAAACGGAATTAGGGACTGCAGCTCGTGATCACTGTATCATCATCAAAATAAACTGTCATTTATATCATCGCTATTTTATGTATGTCTCATCATCGATCAACTCATGTATATAACATCGTCTTCATTCACGATCATCATCTTCTTTGTTTCATAGCATCAATATCATCACGTATCACTGTTTAGAACAAGGATATATAATTTCTCAGATACTATTCATTATCTTCTCAAGTGGGTTTCGTGGTGATGGGTTTCCAAGGTGATCGCGTGAAAGTGGTGATCAAACGACGGGTTAAATCTATACAGAGATAGATAGATGGTTCTTGGAAGTTGTTTTGAAGGTGGTGGTTTCGATGGTTATGTAGTAGATTAAGGTGTCCACGATGGTGATGTGGTAGACGGTTTAAGGTGACCGTATGGTGGTGACTACAGGTGGAAATGAGAGGCCGATGAAGTGAGTTGATGGGTTGTGATGGATCGGTTCTTGGGTTTATGGTGTAAGTTCATGAAGAATAAAATATATATGCACATATCTTGGTACATATCACCTAATCTAACTATAACTAAAATAATAATAATAATAATAGAATATAATAAAGTAAAAGAAGCACAGTATAATTTTTGAGTCGAATTGGAAAAAGGAACCTAGTGGGTTTATTAAAAAGAAATGATGGTTCAGTTGAGTTGAAAGAAAACAGACGCAAATTATTGAAAGGTGGTGATTGATATCTAATACTTTTGTCAATGAGTGATTAGAAAAGATGCAGTACTTTAACTTTAAATTAATAATAATAATATAATAATAATTAAATCAAATGGAATCAAACGTGCCAGCATAGTAAAGCCATCTTTAAATTGTCAATTAGTTACCGACAGTTTTCATGGACGGTATATCGTGCTAAATCAGTGGCGGATAAAAGTGTTCAGAAAAATCTCATATTTTTAAATTAACTATATTTATTTATTTTAGTCATTATGGTATAAATTTCGATCATTAACTATTAAATAAAAAATTACATTAATTATTCAATCCCAACCCCAAGTAAAATATAAAAAGTTTTAAAATTCAACAAATAGATCCTAAATACATTTTTAGTAAGCCTAAAATTTATAGAACTCATTTCTGGATCACCGTTTATTTTACAATCATATAAGTTCAAATTTAACTTGCTTAATATCGATCGACTGACAAACGAGTATTATTTTCGCTTACTAAATAAGTTCAAAACCATATAAATATATATTCAATATACCTTACATATATATAGATTTATTTTATCATATATTATTTTATTTACAATATTAATTAACTCATATAATATTTTAATTTATAATAATTAATATATATATATATGTTCCTATTTACATATAGTTGTTCGTGAATCGTCAGGAATGGTCAAAGGTTAATTGAACACATGAACATAGTTTTCAAAGTTTTTGGGATTTCAACATTACAGAATTTGCTTATCGTGTCGGAATCAATTCAAGATTAAGTTTAAATTTAGTCGGAAATTCCCGGGTCATCACAGTACCTACCCGTTAAAGAAATTTCGTCCCGAAATTTTAGTGAGGTAGTCATGGCCTACAATAAAAATGTTTTCATGACGAATATGAGTTGATAAATAGGGTTTTTATCATCATTGAGTAATATGGATAAAATGATTCGATTAATCGAAGAGCACGAATGAAACTATCATGAGAGAGGTCCCAACAGGCATCGTCCACCTTCGCCCAAAAACTTGCCCAAATTTTTAGCCGTTAGTAAAATAAAAAAATTTTCCAACGGCTATCCCAACGGTCACTTTTACCCTATAAAAACACCACCCATATACTTCATTTTATACACTCAAACATATATTTCTTTTACATTTCCACCTTTCTCAAAATCAAAATCAAACACTCCCAAACTGCAAAATGTTAACACTTCCCCCAATGATTGTTTCATTCGATGTTCATTACGGAGGTGATTTCCGTAATCAAATGAAGGAATATAAGTGGTGCGACAGTATTTCGTTTGAAGATATTGACATTCGTGATGTTGGTTTACAAGACTTGCTATCCTTTCTGAAGGAAAAAGTTCCGTGTGAATTCACGTCTGTGTTCTTTTATAAAGACGATTATGATGCGGATTGTATAGCAAGTTTTCTGTGTACCGATGATCAATGGTACTTTATAAAATATACCATTGAAGATCGTGGTAAACGCATTTCTTTGTATGCGGTTCTTGAAGATGAAGAGACGTTGGGTTATCGTTACCTCGATGAATCAACTGAAGCAGCAGTTGAGGCATCAAGAGAAATACCGATGTCTCCAGAGTACCTCACGGACGGTGAAATGACTGGTGAACGCTACTTTGCAGATGACAATTGACGACGACGAGTAGTTTGATTGTAATCTTTTAATTTTTAATTGTCGTGATGTTTTAATTTTTAATTATTGTAATTTCAGTATTGTTGTCGAGTTTTATATCTTCCTTTATGTTTCGGAGCTCTTCGTCTTTTTAATCTCCTCTCGATCTCTAGTAAAACGAGTAATGGTCTAGAATTTGTAAGTATGGAGTTTCGAATGAATTTAATGTTATAATCATGAAAGAACGTAATAGCACGATTTGGTTAGTCAAATTACCAGAATCATTGAGAGTAGAGCTATCAAGAATATACTTTCTTGATATGTTCAGAAGTTAATTAGAATGAAAGAGTTATGTAACATGACACATGATGGTGGTATGATCTACTGTGAACCATCATGTCCCATTAGAACTCAGCATGACTTACTATAATATAATCACGTTGATCAAGTGTCATTATATTATACTAACTCATGCATCAGTTCCCAACATTACTTCAATAACATTCATATTTTAAGTTCGAAAGCTTACAGAATATAGAAACTAACAGTTTCTATATGATGCAACACTGAGAGCACGAAGAGATTAATGATTTCAGATAAGAATTGTTATGAAAATATTCTCGGAAATATCAAAGATATTTATGATGATATTTTCAGAATTTCTGAGATCGAATGTTGATGAAGAAAGATTTTTCACAAGATTTAATATGAGTATAGAGCAAGGTTTTCTATAAGGATATCATTGAATACAGAATTATCTGGATTCTTGAATATAGGGTTTGGTCATTGTATTTGTCCTTGGCCTCCTTCGTGGTTAGCTCAATCTGTTTTCCAGTTCCAACTTTTCTGAGCTTTTCCAACATACTATTCTTTATTATCAAACTTCTGACTGTTAAGATCGTTTACAGTTTTTACTGCTTCATTCAGCTTTTTCAGCATTCCGAGTATTGATTCGTAGACTGGGTGATTTTCAAAATTTCAGAATGAGAGATCATAATTCCTAGAGATAAATGTCATACATATAACTGTTGATGTAGATATGTTGTGAGTCTTCAAAGTACTGATTGCTGATTCTCGGTAATTATTATGGCAGTTCTCGTTACAAGATGCGGATGAGTATATGATAGGGTTTCAATGAATAAATTTAATGATTTGTCAGAGAGATTTAAGCAAAAAAAAAAAAAAAAAAAAACAACGAGGTTGCTGGTACGTCTGCTGGTAATATAGTGGAATATAAAAGAATTCTCCGGTATAAAAAAAAAATAATTGTATATATCAAGATTATAGTAAGGCTACTTCGAATGAAAAGTCGAAGTTGACTTGCTGGAGCTATGACAAAATTGGCTACTTTGAAAGGGATCGCAAAGTTATTTTTGCTAATAATTGCCAAAGGTTCTGATGCGGCTACGTGTTAAACTTTTACCCAGTTGCCGAGAGTTTCTTAGGTGCATAACTATATGCATAAATCTTTTCTTCCGTAGATGAAGTGTAGTTGGTTTATCCTCTCGATTGAGGTGTTTTCAAGAATCATGAAAGGTTTGAACGCGGATTGTAATCATCAAGATACAATTGAGGTTTAAGATGAAATCAAGTGGCAGACTTAAAGAATTGTTTAGTTTCATATGTTTTAATCAATATTTTAATTCATTTTAATTGTTCAATGTTATTAGTCCACGGTCGATAGTCCACAAATAACAGTCCAATAATTCATATATAATTTAATATATAGTATTCGAATTAATTAATACGTATCGTGACCCGAGTACATGTCTCAGACTCGATCACAACTCAAACTATATATATATATATATATATATATATATATATATATAAATGGGTCGATATGATATGTCAAAACATTGTATACATGTCCCGATATTTAAAATGCGTAAATAACAGAATGACGATAAATAAAGTGCGTAAAATAAATAACAGAAATTAAATGGCGATAAATAAAATTGCGAGAATGTAAATTGCGATAATTAAATTGCGATAAATAAAATGTAACCAGTTAGCTAGGAACAGTTAGCTAGGAACAGTTAGCTAGGATCTTGTTAGCGTGGTTTCTTAACAAAATTTCATATTGTTAATTAGTCTGTTTCTAATCAATTTTTATTGTGTCCATTATTTCTTCATTATGCCACTTGTTGGATTCTGATAAATCAAAATCCAAATTTGAAATTGGATAAATATGGTTATTCTGTGGTGAACGGATTTGTATATCGGTGGATGTAAATATGATAGTAAATGATTGTTGAATCAGATTCGAAGAATGTACAGTTTAACTTATTAATGTGAAATCTAAATATTCCTCGGGTATTACCTACCCGTTAAAATATTTTCACCATTAACAGTTTGTACGAAAGAATTTTTAATTACAATCTTTATGAAAATATACTTACATATATATCCTCTTCAGATGTAATCATGGATTTAATGAGTTAATATGATATTAATCTCATTTGATTTACCGTTAGAACAAGAATATATAATCTCTAAAACATTAGAGATTGCATAATCGCTATGTCGAACGAAGATAAAATAGATAGAACGATACATAGTACGATGTTTATACTCGAGGTACAGAATGAGATGTTGAGACATGAATTGTTGATGGTACTGGTGCTGTTACTGATGGTACTGTTGGTGTCGGTGATGTTGCTGAAGCTGGTACATTTTGCACCATATTCTCTAAATTGATTACTCGAGCGTGAAGTTCGTTGACTTCTTGTATTACTCTGGGATGATTGTCGGTCAGAACGAGCGGATGAATAAAGTTTCGAATTTTGAGATATTATATAATCATGGCGAGATATTCGGGAAATGATGGTGAAAATAGTGTTTCGGACTGGTTCGCCGGTAAGTGCGTCAGGTTCTTTGCCAATAGGTGAATTCGGTTGGTGGAAGGGATAGCCTTCTTTGCGTCTCTATTGGTTAGGTCAACTACGAACCCATTAGATGCATTGGTTGATTCATTCTGGTGACACTGCTTTTGAAGCTTGGGTGAACATCTATATCGGAATAGCTGTCGGAGTAACTATCGGAATAGCTATCGGAATCTGAGGGACTCGAACTGGTTGAAGGATTCATCTCGTACGATCAGATACAGGATTTTCGATAGGAAATAGATTATAGGATGTAGATTAGTACCCTGCAATACATAATTTACATATGCATATATAATACTAAAATCCCATAAGTTACGGAGGAATCTACAGAAGCTGTCAGGCAAAGTTTACAGTAACAGATACGCTAAGATATGAATTAGCAGATACCCTAAGATACGAATTTTGTCTATACACTATTCATGCAATCATTGCAGTAAGATGTGTCTAGACTAAGAATGATAAGCAGGTAATTTCCTAAGGATGATAAGCAGATGATTTCCGACAAAAATGATAAGCAAAACTTTTGACTTGCAGACACGGTCGAAGTCCAGACTCACTAATGCATCCTAACGACTATCAGTTAGACACACTAATGCAAGACCCGGTTCACTAAGACCACCGCTCTGATACCAACTGAAATGATCCGTCCTAATCCATCTGGACGAAGTCACCAACAACTGGTTCCATTGCGATGATCGACTCCGAATACAGTCTTTAAAATGAGCAAATGCACAGCGGTATGTTTCTTTTATACCTGAGAATAAACATGCTTTCAAATGTCAACCAAAGGTTTGTGAGTTCATAGGTTTATCATAAAACAATAAAATTCATCATTTTGATAGACCACAAGATTTAAATCCTGCATGGTACAAATGGGCCCGATTCCTATACCCACCTGTAATGTACATGCGATAACCTTTAAATACAGTACACCTTTCTCGTGTACAAAATCATCTTTCGTAAATCTTAGTAACCGTACACATATCTCGTGCATAAAAATAACATACACATAACCTGTGTATAAAATCATTCTCTCGATATATAACATTCATATCAATTGGTAGCAATTATCATGTCCACATAATTCAATGGTGGCAATTATCATATCCACATAATTCAATGGTGGCAATTATCATGTCCACATAATTCAACAATAATCCGCAGAACTTCTGTCTGCATAATATTTTATTTGAGGAATGTTTTGCTTGTGTCTATCTCGTCAAACATTTATAAAAGCATTTAATGTATTAGCAGTTCAAAATATATTTCAAAAGCATTTAATAAAGCAGTTGTAAAAAAAGCGCATGTATTCTCAGTCCCAAAAATGTAAAGAGTAAAAGGGAATCAAATGAAACTCACCATAATGTATTTTGTAGTAAAAATACATATGACGTCATTTAACAAGTGTAGGGTTGACCTCAAATTCACGAACCTATATAATTTATATATACGTTAACACATATACTCACAATCGAACAAGTTATATATTAATATATATATATTATTTCAATTGGTTATATTTTTATATCTATATATATACTTTTATATATATTCTATTTAAGTATTTTAATCACAATTTTTATTGTAATAAAAATAATAATAATAATAATAATAATAATAATAATAATAATAATAATAATAATAATAATAATAATAATAATAATAATAATAATAATACTAAAATACAACCTTTGAAGACAAGCTTTAAAAATAAACGCCTTAACCCGGGTTCGAACCCAAGACCTCTCGTTCCACGCAAACACCCCTAACCATTCCTCTAATTCCTTTTATTTGTTTTAACTCCGTGATTAATCTATATCACCCGTAACTTCTCTATAAATTGGCCCAATTTCCTTTCGGCCCAATAGTTATACGGCCCAACAAATAAATCGGTTTTTGGCCCAGTATTTAAAAGATATATATGGCCCGTTATTTAAATCATGTAAATGGCAATACCCCAATTGAGTTAGAGACACCACAGCAACAATACGCAGGTATAGTCATGAATTATTTTCATCTTCATCGATCTTTATTAACAACTCGATACTTCATATATTATGATCATAATTGTAACTATAATCAACGGTCACCATCACATCATAATCATCTTCGATTCGGTAACCTCACCTTCATCATCCCGTTCATCATTTCTTCGTTACATAGCACCACCATCATCGTTAACCGTCCTCATCATCATGCTTTTCTTCCTCGTTACCACGAAATTATGATGTTTACTGCTGTAGCAGCAGCCTTTATCAAATTAAATAGAAATATAGTAATGGTCGACTAGTATGCTCCCATAATAGTAATGGGTTTCGTTTGAAGGTTGTTTTGAGTGGCGAATAATAGCACGAATAAACAATAAACAGAAAGACAAAGTGCAGAAACAATAGTAATTATGGTTTGATGTTGGTGATTTAAGGAAACAGAAACTGTAAGTAACAGTAGCAACTAGTTGTTGAGCAAGAAATAGATAAAAGGAATAAGAGTGGGTTTATGTTGGTTTAAACGAATTGCAGGTGGGTTTGATTGAAACAATAATGTTCATCATCGTCTTCTTTTCATCGTCTATCTTCATCACCATATGTATCGTCCATATCATCACGGCTCATCATCATCGTTACTTCGGGTGTAAAATCAAACGGAATTAGGGACTGCAGCTCGTGATCACTGTATCATCATCAAAATAAACCGTCATTTATATCATCGCTATTTTATGTATGTCTCCTCATCGATCAACTCATGTATATAACATCGTCTTCATTCACGATCATCATCTTCTTTGTTTCATAGCATCAGTATCATCACGTATCACTGTTTAGAACAAGGATATATAATTTCTCAGATACTATTCATTATCTTCTCAAGTGGGTTTCGTGGTGATGGGTTTCCAAGGTGATCGCGTGAAAGTGGTGATCAAACGACGGGTTAAATCTATACAGAGATAGATAGATGGTTCTTGGAAGTTGTTTTGAAGGTGGTGGTTTCGATGGTTATGTAGTAGATTAAGGTGTCCACGATGGTGATGTGGTAGACGGTTTAAGGTGACCGTATGGTGGTGACTATAGGTGGAAATGAGAGGCCGATGAAGTGAGTTGATGGGTTGTGATGGATCGGTTCTTGGGTTTATGGTGTAAGTTCTTGAAGAATAAAATATATATGCACATATCTTGGTACATATCACCTAATCTAACTATAACTAAAATAATAATAATAATAATAGAATATAATAAAGTAAAAGAAGCACAGTATAACTTTTGAGTCGAATTGGAAAAAGGAACCTAGTGGGTTTATTAAAAAGAAATGATGGTTCAGTTGAGTTGAAAGAAAACAGACGCAAATTATTGAAAGGTGGTGATTGATATCTAATACTTTTGTCAATGAGTGATTAGAAAAGATGCAGTACTTTAACTTTAAATTAATAATAATAATATAATAATATTTAAATCAAATGGAATCAAACGTGCCAGCATAGTAAAGCCATCTTTAAATTGTCAATTAGTTACCGACAGTTTTCATGGACGGTATATCATGCTAAATCAGTGGCGGATAAAAGTGTTCAGAAAAATCCCATATTTTTAAATTAACTATATTTATTTATTTTGGTCATTATGGTATAAATTTCGATCATTAACTATTAAATAAAAAATTACATTAATTATTCACTCCCAACCCCAAGTAAAATATAAAAAGTTTTAAAATTCAACAAATAGATCCTAAATACATTTTTAGTAAGCCTAAAATTTATAGAACTCATTTCTGGATCACCGTTTATTTTACAATCATATAAGTTCAAATTTAACTTGCTTAATATCGATCGACTGACAAACGAGTGTTATTTTCGCTTACTAAATAAGTTCAAAACCATATAAATATATATTCAATATACCTTACATATATATAGATTTATTTTATCATATATTATTTTATTTACAATATTAATTAACTCATATAATATTTTAATTTATAATAATTAATATATATATATATATATATATATATATATATATATATATATATATATATGTTCCTATTTACATATAGTTGTTCGTGAATCGTCAGGAATGGTCAAAGGTTAATTGAACACATGAACATAGTTTTCAAAGTTTTTGGGATTTCAACATTACAGAATTTGCTTATCGTGTCAGAATCAATTCAAGATTAAGTTTAAATTTAGTCGGAAATTCCCGGGTCATCACACCTGCCTTCAAAGAATCCAAATGATTCTGTGACTGCTGAAACCATTAGTAAGAACCTTACTTCTTATTCTAAACCTTCATAGACAGATTTTTTGCATCATCCTCTAATATTAAAAATTCTAAGATATCATCGTATCTTTCATTATAAATATCCTCAATATTTCTGGAGATATCTTCATACCTATTCTTATCGGAAATCATTCATCTCTTCGCACTATCTGTGTTACATCATAAGAGAAACTATTTTAGTTTCTAAAATCTGAAAAATTCGAAAAAATGGATGTTTTGAAGTAATGTTGGGAACTGAAGTATGAGTTAGTATAATATAATGACACTTGATCAACGTGATTATATTACAGTAAGTCATACTGAGTTTCTAATGGAACGTGATAAAGGTTCACAGATCATACCCTCAACATGAACCATGTTACATAACTCTTTCATTCTATTTAACCTCTAAACATATCAAGAAAATATTTTTCTTGATGATTTGGTCTTTTTCGAGGTATTCTGGTAAATTGACAAGTCAGATTGTGCCATTACCGTTTCTTTCTTAGAACATTAATTATGTTCATTCCGAAATTAATACCTACGAATTCTGAACCATTATTCGCTTGACTTAAAGTCGGGAAGAGAAAACGAAAGCATGAAGCTCCGAAATATAATGGAAAATATAAAGCCTGAAAACAACCCCGAAATTACAAATCGTGTATATCAATGCGTATAGCAATATAAAGACACGGGAGAATGAAAAACAATATAACCCCAAGGTAATAGTAGAAGAAAATAACCTCTTCTGGTGGCAGATGAAAAAGAAGAATGAATGATATGATAGCCAAGAAAATATCAAGAATCAGAACTGGATGAAGCATTTTCACAAATCTTTTGTAAGTATGAAATAAGGAAGGAGATTATAGGAGTGGTGAAAATAAATGAAACGGAAGAGGTCAATTTATAGCAAAATATCAGACATAGCAATCGAGGCAGATTACGCATTTAATCAAAGGAAATCCTAATTTCCTTAAATTTCGAAGAATCAAATCTTATTTAGATTATGAAGATTTTCTATTCCTTAAAATCTGGAAATCAATCGTTACTACGTCAAAAGTTAAGACGAATCTCTATTCTTTCATTTCACTCTTTTACGATAACTTCTCTCACACGTTTCGAGAAATCGGATTGTTTTATCCATATTATTCAACGGTGATAAAATTCTATTTATCAACTCATATTCATCATGAAAACATTTTTATTGTTAGCCATGACGACCTCACTTAAATTTCGGGACGAAATTTCTTTAACGGGTAGGTACTGTGATGACCTGGAAATTTCTGACCAAATTTAAACTTTATCTTTAAATGATTTAATGTTTTCGACACGATAAGCAAAGTCTGTAATGTTGAGTCTCAAAGTTTTGAAACTATATTCATGGAATCAATTATTCTTTGACTGTTCTCGAAGATTCACGAACAATATATATATATATATATATATATATATATATATATATATATATATATATATATATATATATATATGATTTCAAGTTATTTAGTAAACGATATTAACATTTGATTATTGATTCGATTATTATTTAGATAAGTTAACTAAAACATTTAAGATGAACCAGTAAAACACTAATTTGCTACAGTATTTTTGAATTGCTACAGTACCCGAAAAGCTACAGTGTTTTCAAAAATCACTATTTGCTACAGTAAAAAAAACTTTGCTATAGTAAAACACTATTTCAAAATGAAAATGTATATATTATATATATATTAACAAATAGCGAGACGATGATTTATAGAAGTAAATGACCAAAACACTCGAAAGTTTAAGATATACTTTGAGTGGTATAGTTTATGGATAACTTAAGGCTATATTTTGACAAAGGTACGTGACACGAAATGTAAAATGCAAGTTTTCTAAATGTACGAAAGAACGTTCAAAAAACCGGAACCGGGACATAAGTCGAGTGATGACGTACGACTTATTGGAACGAAAATTACATGACACCTATACATGAGAATATAATATAATATATAATTAATTAATTTAAATTATATATATTATATTAATAATTAAATACGTCGACAAGCAAAACAGCAAACAAGATGTGAGCTGGAAAATGATGCCATGCGATCGCATGGCAAAATGCCCATAAGCCCATGCGATCGCATGGGTAGGTGGGACAGGTCTGGTCCTATAAATATCGAACGTTTCTGTTTTTCTGTATCCATCTATCTCGCATCTATCTCTAAATATATATTATATTTATATATTATTATTATTATTATTATTATTATTATTATTATTATTATTATTATTATTATTATTATTATTATTATTATTATTAATCTTAATATTATTAGTAGTAGTATTATTAATTAGTATTATACATAAAATACTACGACGAGGTCATGAGCGTGTCACTTTCAAAATATGTTTTCGAGCGGGATAGAGCTAAGGAAATTATGGGTTATTGCCAAGGAGGTTATGGGTAATGTTCGGGGGTATATTTGTGAATCAAATCTAGTGTTTATCATCTCCGTTATATATTAATTGTGTATCCATGTCTAGTGCTCGAGTATATATATATTTATATATGTTTGAATGCTAAATTTCGTCGTTAAACAGTTATAATGAATCACGAATTAAATACATATATTACTGGTAAAAGGTATATGATATACATGTTTTTGGAAAGCTGACGAAAAATCAATAACCTTTCATTTAGATATCGAATAATTTCGATGAACGGATTAAAAGATATGATCAACTGAATTATGATTAACGTTAATTGAAATTGCTTTTGAATCTGCAATTAAGATTTAAACAACTTATTTACGAGATTGATAAATTGGATTTTTGAATATTACCAACCGAGTAAATGAATCCTTATATAAGGTACGTCTCGTTTTGTTAAGCTATTGTCAAAATTGACTTTTTGAAACGACTTTGGATAACTTTTGTATGTCGATCTCGAGCATTAGGATTATGATACACTATGACTTGACCTAGCTTGATAGACAATTATTGACCAACATATGTTCTCTAGGTTGAGATCTACGATTATTTGATATTCCGAGTTTCGGTCACGTTTTGGTAAACGACTCTATGTGCTGCTAAGGTGAATTTCATTTGCTCCCTTTTTAATTGCTTTTGCAATCTATATTTTTGGGCAGAGAATACATGCACTTTATTTTAAACGCAATGGATACAAGTACATACTAAATTCTACACTAAGTTTGAACCGAAAATCCCTTAGCTTTGGTAACTAGTAACTGCCGGTTATAAGAACTGGTGGGCGCGAGTAGTTATATATGGATCCATAGGGCTTGATATCCCCGTCCGAGCTAGAGCGCTAGCCTTTTAACGGACGTATGCTATTTGAGAAGCGTACACGTTGGTTTGCGTGTATTATTAAGATGATTATACAAAGGGTACAAATTATATATACGTTAAGTTTAGTTACCAGGGTGCTCAATCTTGTAGAATATTTTGATAAACGTTTCTGGATGAAACAACTGAAATCTTGTGATCCACCTTTATGTACAAATTATGCAAAACATTAAAACTATGAACTCACCAACCTTTGTGTTGACACTTGTTAGCATGTTTATTCTCAGATTCCCTAGAAGTCTTCCGCTGTTTGCTTATATGTTAGACAAGCTATGTGCATGGAGTCTTACATGACATATTTTTCAAGAAAACGTTGCATTCACCAAATCATCACCATGTATCTTATTTTGACTGCATTGTCAACGGAAGTACTATTGTAAACTATTATTTACGGTGATTGTCTATATGTAGAAATCATCAGCTGTCGAAAACCTTTGATTTAAATATTCATTTATGGTGTGCCTTTTCAAAAGAATGCAATGTTTACAAAACGTATCATATAGAGGTCAAATACCTCGCAATGAAATCGATGAATGACGTGTTCGTCCATATGGATTTGGAGCGATCGTCACAGATACCCTCAAAAAGGGGTTAAAATTGTCAATTCAGCATCACTATCGCGTCCAGGACGCGACAACCATACCAGAACGCGATAAAGTGGCCAGGTGGGAGGGTTTTCAAGCAGTCGCGTTCCAAGCACTCTTGTCGCGTTCCGCGACACAACAAAACGCGATAAACTATACCAAAACGCGATGGTTTTCCAGTTTTGACCAATTCCACACTTTTATACTATTTACAAACTAACACGGTTAAAGTTAAACATTAGAAAGGTTATGTACGCACCTTGGAACATCTACGAGAAAAAACGGGGTGTTACAGTTTAACCACCCCTGCTGAGATCCTCATCTCGTAAGGGGTTATTCACGGTACTCCAGACCGGAGAGTTAAACTCAGTTGACCCTTAAATCCCCTTCTTTGATGTCAAGCATGGACCGAACCCGACACATTTATTCTATGCTTAATAAGTTTACAAGCGTTTAAGATTTGTAAAGAGCTTTTTCTTGGTGAATTACTCGTATACCCTTCCCAATATTTTAGCATACTACCACGTTTTATAACCCAACCTATCCCTAGGGATGGCAAAAATACCCGGACCCGAGGGGGAAACCCGAGACCCGATATTATAGGGCCGGGTTTGGTCCGGGTCCGCGGGTCTTGGACTGGGTATGGGGATGATTATAATTTTTTTCCCGGGTTCGGGTCCGGGGATGGGTTTAACTAAAAACCCGCTTACCCGGCCCGAATACCAGGCCCGATCGGGATTTTAGTAATATTAAAATTCAATAAATTATAATTAATATTAATAACGAGACTATGATACACTTGCACAAGTCAGTAAGCTCCTTAACTATTCAATTTTTATTAGTAATAGTAACACTTGAATAAATTTACATATATTCATTTGTGGTAATCGCTATTTTAGTATTTTTTTTTAGTATTTGTACCAACAAGAAGTCTAGTTCAAGAATAGGTGAAATTTTTACTGATAGATTGTTCAATATTAGAAACGATTATATTAGTTGCAATAAAAATATGGCAACTATAAGTCTAGACGTTAGTTCAAGTAAAATAAATTGTTAGTGATAAATTGTTCAAGAAATACTACCTACAACAAGCCTAATTCATCAAATGGGATATTCTATACCTGCAGGGAAAACCCGCAACTCGATTGTTAGTAAGTAAGCGGGATCCCCGTTTACTCATGGGGAAACCCGAAACCCGATAGTTAGTTAGTAAATGGGGACCCGATGGGTTTCGGGCCGGGTTTAGGACATGGTTTCTTAATCGGGTTCGGGTCTGAGATTACCTAAACCCGGCCCGATGCCATCCCTACCTTTCCCACGTATTACTATCCCATGTGCTTCTCCTAGTTTTGTTAATGTCAATGTAAATAAGACAGACACTGTAAATAGTTGAGAGACATGATGTTTTCATGCCATGCATTTGTTATATATAATTAGTGAAATAAATAGCTTTCTAAAACAAAATAATAATAATAATAATAATAATAATAAGTATCATTAAGTGTTTTTTTTTTTCTTGTGTCCATTTTTTGTCATTTTATCAAATTTTTAACAGCTCTAGCTACTTTACCAAACATCTAAATATATCTAAAAAGTTTCAGCTTTCAGCTAACAGCAAACAGTTACTAGCTTCTAGCTTCCAGCTTCAGCTACCAGCTAGTTTTTCCCTATTATCTAAGCGAGATAAATCACTGTTTGAAATCAGCGGTAGTTAAACAATGGTTAATTTTGTAATGTAATAATATTCCAACATAAAATGCCAAAATGGGCTTGTTTGTAATATCAAAAAAGAACGGTGGAGAATAGAACAAAAATTGGGGCCTAATCTCATTGTAATATCAAAAAAAGAACGGGGGAGAATAAAACAAAAAATTGGGGCCTATTCTCAAAGGGAGGTGATTCGTACACCACCTTATTTTTGCCATACACCACTAAAACAATTATTTGGACATTTTTACCCTTCCTTTTATTCACCACCAACTCCCCTTAACTTCTCAAAAGGAAGGGTAGAAGTGTCCAAATAATTGTTTTAGTGGTGTATGGCAAAAATAAGGTGGTGTACGGATCAACCCCTATTCTCAAACCTCAATTATGTTGATGCGGCAAAGGGACGCGTGTGGTGATGCGGATCATATCTCGTTTAGTTCACTTCCTTTTTCTTTTTTCTTTTATTTATTTATTTTTTTAAAAAGCCAAATTTTATAAAAAAACACTGATATGATACAAGATATACACACTGATGGGCTAGCCCATAACATATGAATTGGAACTAGCCCAAAATCACGAAAACTAACAAAGTATCTCGACAAAACTTGCATCAACAATTACAATACATACACTTTTGGATTAGTTAACCAAACTCTCCAATCGATATTAACATCCTTGATTCTATGTGAGATCCACTCGTGAGATAGCACTTGGATTTCATTTAGAGCCACAGGCGCGTTCCAATTTTCATCTCGAAAAACTTTATTGTTTTGATTCTTCCATATTAAATAAGCACTTATCCAAACGACCGCTTGCCATATTAAAGATGACTCACCCGATCCAATTTACGAAGGATGAATATGTAAGAGATCATTTGTAGTATAGCTTGAGAAAGAACCAAAACCCCACCATTTGAAAACCCTAGACCACACCTCATTTGCCTGTTTACAAACGATAAGAGAGTGGTCTAAAGTTTCAATATCGTCATCACAAAGTGGGCACCGAACACTATGAAGATCTATTCCTTTTTTTGTCTAGATCGACTCTTACCGGAAGTCTTCTCTTTAAAGCTCGCCAAGCAAAAATTCCAATCTTTTTTGGAACCAAGTAATTTCCGAGTGTTTGTTCTCCTCTATTAAATGCTTCCTCAAAATTAGACTTTCGATTACACTTGTGAGTTTCTTTACCGAAAACCTTCCGTTTGAAGCCAAATTCCAATACCACGAATCTTCTTTGCTTTGATCTAAAGAAACCGCTGCAATCTTTTTTCTATAACCTGTTGTAGTTCGCCTAATGCACGACCCCTTGAGGGCCTGATCCAGTTCCAACTGATGCTCGCATTATATTCACGTCCGTTGTTTTCAATATTTGTTGCCTATGCTGCCATGTTTGTTGCTGCTGTCATATTTGTTGTTGCTGCCATATTTGTTGCGCCTGTTACAAAACGATCCATCACATAAACATGTTGATATGCATCTAACTTGAATAACCTGGGAAAAAGATCTCGAAAAATCCTGTTTCCAGCCCAAATGTCACTCCAAATTTACGATGGGCATTTTTTGTAGAATCAATAGAATTAATTTACTCATAGTCTCATAAAAAGTGTCTGATTTGACGTTTTAATGAATTTAAAATATATGTTAATGAGTTCATTTAGTGGCGGAACCAGAAATCTTTTTCAATATGAATGAATTTTTTTGAATCGTAGCAACTTTTTTGGGCAAAATATAGAAGCATTTGGGCAAAATATACGGATTTTTTTTGACAAAATACGGAGATTGTTAGTTAAAAGATAGAGGTTTTTGGGGCAAAATATGAAGACTTTTGGGCAAGAAAAAGAATATGCCGGGATCAAAATGAAAAAATCAAAAACTTTTGCATTAAAAATACAAGTCCAGTGGGGGTGAATGCCCCCACATGCCCCTTAATAGTTACGCCCATGACTTCATTTAATTTTAATATTGTTGTAAAGAGTAAGCAATAAACTAATTTTTATATTTAATATTAAATTTTCAATTATAAAAATGATATAATTGGAAACTTGAATGTTATTTATTATTATTGTTATTGTTATTGTTATTGTTATTGTTATTGTTATTTAAACTAAAGGAGAAATAAAAATAATAAGGTGAACAGTTTAATTAGAAAAGAGGGAGTATATTATCCGTTTCATTTTTCTTTTTATTTATCTTTGTTACTCCGGTTGTTATTAAATTTAATTTTATATTATAATAGTCATAATAATAATAATAATTACTGGAATTGATTATTACTATTATTATTATTTCTGTTTTATTAAAAAATGTAGATAACTTATAAGAAACTAAACTTAAATAATCATTAAACTCCTTTTTTTATTTTTATTTATTCTTATTATCGACAATTTAATTTATAATAACTTCTGGTCAACACATATTCCAAGTACAATAAAAAAAAGAAAAAGAAAAAGAAAGAAAAGAGAGAAATGCTAAATATACATCATAATTACAAATATATATAATCTTACATGAGACATGAGACTTTCACCGATAAAAAATATTATTATTGGTCTAATGTATAATAATATATAGATTTTTCTATAAAGTTTATATTTGTCTAGCATTGCAAAATGAATAAATGATACAAATTCCGTCTGTAATTTATTGTCCACTATTTTATTTTTGAATGTCTCAAATTAATTACTCACTTTCATAAATAAAAATAATAAGAAGCTGAAGTTATATTATGCCGTTAATGTATAGAGATATGATTAAAGGAGAATGAAATAGTAAAATAGTAAAACTCGAAAGTAACATGAAAGTAAAGTACTTTTATGACATTTCTTAAACTGTGGGTTTTTTATCAGGAGACAATTAATATGGGACGAACTGACTGATGAAGTGATACGTTCGATTTATCATAACATAAATCATAAATAAAATTAAATAATAATTTGTTGGAATAACAATTAGACAATTAGACAAAATGACGCGGTTTGTCACTAAAGTTTTGACAAAACTTCATGGATGGACCTAAGTTTTCTTTTTGACGATGATAAGCCTAATGTTTACACATGTTACGTGGTTAACTTTAACGAGTGTTAGTAAAGCTCCATTATGCAAAGTCACGTGACTTGAATGTGAGGGTTTCATCCATTTTAATTTCTCCTTCACATATTCATCTTCACTTCACTTCACTTCCTTACTGGAAAACTAAAAACCCTAATTAAAAAATCACGATTTCAATCGAAATTATAAAAACCATAACCAATAAATCAAAATAGAATCTAAATTAAAATCCATAAACATTTTGTTAAGATCAAATCATTAAATAAAGGTATGTTTGTTTATATCTGGACTGAATCATTCAGCATTGAACGTTGAATCTCTTAGCATTCAATGCGTTTGGTTTGCATCTTGAATGAAAGTGTGTGCTGAACGAGAAGAAAAAAACATGTTGAATGGCTCCCCTTCTGAAAGGCCTCTAAACCATTCAATGTGCACGTTTCCCTTATACCCTTTTAATTCTCATTTTCTTTTCCCATCTATATTTCGTCTCTCTGCTTCTACATATTCATCTTCTACATATATCTCTGCTTCTACATATATCTTTTTTTACAGAGTATTAATAAAAAGATATGTACAAAGAAATCATTAAAGTTGAGTCTATGAACTGTGGATTCAACCTTCAAAATACAGAAATCGTTAATTAGATTTGCAGGTGTTGGTTTTTCTAGCAACAGCTTGACCTGGAAAATGTGTTTTTGATATCACGCATCTTCTGTGAGTTGTATAAATATATAATCGCTTTCCAAAAAAAATCTTTGAAGTGATGAGAAATTTATTAAAATGAGAATATCTCTTCACGAAACAATGTTCTCTAACAGACCCACACTACTCCAATTATCAAACCAAGCAGAGACCGAAGTACCATTACCCAGCTTATAAAAGAAGTGGTTTCGCACCAATGTTCGAATACTTAACAATTTTTGCCATCCATAACTACAATCGGCCGAAGGTTAAACCTCCCAGAAATTGCGGTTAGCAAGACGGAAAGAATGGATTCAAAGAACCTATAACCACTCTTCATTAACAATCGCCAAATATGGGTGACCATAAAAGCTATATTCCACTCTTTTAATCTTCTAATCCCAACACCACCCTCTTTTCTCGGAAAACAAACAGTAGACCACTTCACCTTTGATATCTTTGATTTTGTCAAGCTTTGGCTCTACAAAAACCGCCTTAGCAACTTCTCTATATCACACATTGGCAATATAAAGACCGATTGCCAATATATTTGCGTCGAACTCAAGACCGAAGATATAAGTTGCATTCTACTAGCTAATGACAAAAATTTATTTCGCCAATCATTAATCTTAAATTTTACACGCTCAACAAGAACCTTGTAGTCCCGATACATCAATCGCGACAAAACCAAAGTCACACCTAAATATCTTACTGACAAATATCATTCCTCGAACGGCAAAATGTCCAAAAGTTGGCTTTTCAAACCCGAAGATACATTACAAAAAATGTCGTGCTTTTCGGAATGCTTGGAACAAGACCAAAATAATTCTTAAAATTCCTTCAATGAATCACGAATAACCTTCACCGAATCCACATCAGCATGAGAAAACAAAAATAAATCATCCGTAAAAAAGGTTTACAATCCATTGTCTATCACACTTCGAATGAAATTTAAACTCCTCGTACTGCGGTACCTTATTACCTTATTGATCATTTGTGCCTCCATGACAATGGTAAATCAATAAGGCAGCACAAGATCCCCTTGCCGCAACTCACACTTACCCTTAAAATAACCATGAAGCTCCCCGTTAATATTTATTGAAAAGACGTTGAGGAAACACACTTCATAATCCAACCAACCATAATACTAAGGGAAACCAAAACCCAATAAAGCCTTCTCCAAAAAACCTCAATCTACCGTGTCATAATCTTTCTGGATGTCAACTTTAAATGCACATCTCGATATTCCTCTCGACAAATGATAGTTTCTCATAAGCACTTGAGTTAAGAGGATATTATGTGATATTATTTTCCCGGGCACAAAAGCGAATTAATACTTATAATGTCCTCTAAGGACATGCAATATATATTTGTACTTTATTTAAACTACTTTAAATAACTACCTTTCTAATTTATATGTACCTTTTTTAATGCTTATATTATTTCTTTAAGTATAACCACCCTTAACTATAATCATACCATTTTTGTGCAAAACTAAATCTTTTAATAGAAGGTTCATTTCTTAATTAAAATTAATAAGTTATACGGAGTATAAAATGAAATATATTAATTTTTGAACATTATTGTGGTGCATCAAAACTAACATAAAAAATTCAACATCACCAATGGTTCTATCAAATTAAAGTATACGACATCTGATGGGACCAAAAGTTAATTCTTATATCTTTCATCTCTTACGTTTGAAATTAATAAGAAGAATGGTTAGCGCGCTCTGTTGTGTAAATATTAGAAAAATAAATTTGCATAATTTAATCTTGTGTAATTTAATAAATCAAACTCACATAATTCAATAGTTATATAAACTTACGCAAAAAAAATAACCCTTAAACAAAAGTCAATTTACATAAAACACAAATATAAAAAACAAAGATCGTTTAGCGTCATCTTTTTTCCTATAAATATATATTGCTTTAATTTAGTGTTGCCTCTTTTAAGTTTTGTATATATATTAATATTGGAGAAACTAAAATTCGTAAAAAAAATAATAATAATAATAAAAATAAAAAATAATAAAAAAATATAGGAGTGAATAGTAACACGACCAATCAGGTAGCGCTATTCACTCCTACAAATAGCTTTATATATAATTAACTCCTCATTATTTCAGCTTAGATTGTGTTTGGATGAAACTAGCTGGGGCAGGAGCTTATAGATAGAGCTGGAGTTCATGGGCAGGAGCTGAAACTGGAGATTATTATTTTTTGTAAGTGTTTAGTAAACTAGATGGAACTTATTTTTTCAATTCATAAGCTCTACTTTTTTTCATAAGCTACTAGAAGTAACTTATTTTTTAAGAGATTATAAATTTCATAAGCTTTACTTTTTATGTATACTAAACAAAGTTTATGACTTGAAGCTTATTAAAATTCATAAGCTCAAACTCTAATAAGCTTCCATAAGTTCTAAGAAGTTTGTATGCCAAACACACTCAAGCTGAAATAACAGAAAATAAATTCAACTTGATTAGTATTATATTGATATTTTTTGATACTAAATAGACTAGTCCAGTACTAATTTTAAAAGTTTAATATTCACTAAAATATAATAAATACCTTGATTGATGGTGGTTGTGAAAAATTAGTCTTAAATAAATTGGTAACTGTATTAATGTATAACTTCATGGTCCCTGAACTCTATACTAGATGTCTTAGGTGACCTTAAACTATCTTTTTGACTTCGTTGATCTCCATCTATCATGATATTTCACGGATGACATTGGCGCTAACGATATTTAACTTTTAGCCGTTAAGTTTACTCACGTGCACATCATATGAGAGTATTTTAGTCCACGTACATTAATAAATCTCCCAAACAAGAACACATGCTTAACATGTGAGCCTACCTTTTTAATCCAACTCGTTCCCAGTTAAACATCGTTCCCAATTTGCACTGACAACTTACTTGCTCCAATTCAAATTCGAATCTGAGATGGTTGTATATTTTGATATTTTGGTGTGGTTCACCCAGTTCTGCATCTATTTTGACGGATAATAGTTGTTTTTATTTTATATATATTTTAGGAGATATAGATCATTATATGCTTATTATCATATCATAAAGGTTTAATTGTTAAAGCTTTAAGTCAATCACAAAGACTTGGACTACCATCTGAAAGTAAAGTGTATAATGAAGATCTTGCTTATTTTTTAAATCATTGGTTATTAACTTTTTTTTCCTAACATCATCTTTTAAGAATTTATGATTTCTTAACATTGTTATTGTTATTTTCACTTTTAATCGTTGTGTAGCTTGCTTTTTTAACTTTAAATTGCCTGTTTGCTTGCTCATAACGATTAAATTTGATTGAAATTGTAATATTTGATTTTAACTAAACATGGAAATATTCTACGAATGATGGCGCTACAACTTGAAATTTACAGCATGTGTCATTTGTTTACAGTGCTTTTTTAAGAAGAAGGTGAACATACGACTAATAGGATTTTGATCCGTTACGAGATTAAGAAAACACAACAATCTTACAAGGATTAATAAGTTATAATGTTTGCAATATTCAATGAAAAATAGAAAATATAACAAACACAAAAAATAGAAGAACAAAACGTTTATTATTCTCCTCTTTTTTCAATTACATACGTACGGAAGTACTGTTTGTACAATAACCGGCGATTAGTATTGATATGGGGATGTACAAGTTACAGAGATTGAGGATTGAGTGATTATGATTTTAGTTTAGTTCGCCATGACGTCGGTTCTTGCTCAACAAGATGAATAAGATGTGAGTCCCACAGATGGCGCCAATTGTTTGTACCTTAACCGGCGATTAGTATTGATATGGGGATGTACAAGTCACAGAGATTGAGGATTGAGTGATTATGATTTTAGTTTAGTTCGCTGGCGATTCCCCGAAGGTAACAATCAGGAGATCGTTTTACGCCACCGAAGCAAATGATATAACATGATTGTGTTATTATGTGTGTGTTTTGTTGAATGTGGAATGTATCCTGCATTCTATTCTATTTATAAGTGAGATGGAGCGGCTTCCTATACCAGCTTGCTAGTTCTGTGACGACCCGGAACTTTTCGACCAAATTTAAACTTAATATTTATATGATTTCGACATGATAAGCAAAGTCTATAATATCGAGTCTCAAAAAGTTTGAACTGTTTCATATATTCAATTGACCTTCGACTGCTCTCGACGATTCACGAACAATTAATTGTAAATAGATATATGTGTATGTTTATATAAATAATAATTCGAAATATAATTTGAAGTATTATATGTTGTTATTAAAAATTAATAAAATAAAATTAGGATATTATAATAATTTTTATTTAAAATATATCTATATATATAAATAAAGTATATTAAAAATAAATATTAAATGATTGTAATACTCGTCTGATGTTCCGATTGATATTAAGCAAGTTAAATTCAAACATATGTAATTTTAAAATAAACGGTGATACGAAAATGAGTTTTATAAATTTTAGGCTTATTAATAATATATTTAGATGTTGTTTGTCACTTTTAAAACTTTTTATATTTTACTTGGGGGTTGAGAGTGAATAATTAATGTAATTTTTATTTAATAGTTAATGACCAAATTTTATACCATAATGACCTAAATAAATAAAGATACTTAAATTAAAATTTTGAGATTTTTTCGAAGACTTTTATTCGCCCCTGATTTCAAATAGTGCACGATACACGGGCCGTGAAAAAGTGTCGGCAGAAGTAACAAAAGTGTGGCTGCTATGAGAATTATGACATGTTCCATTATTATTATTAAATTATTATTATTAATTATAATATTAATATTAAAATGGACCGTAAGTGTAATTGTGTGATTATATGTATGTAATATGCATATAGTTAGTAGGTGTCATGAACTAAACATCAAAACTATCTCCCTCTCTCTCCTATTATTTTTTTTACTCGACAAAACCATTAAAACACCACATTGATCACAACCAAGAACCACCTTCACCACCCAAGAACATCGAACAACCACCCCTGCAATAATATAACGTCTACCTTTATTCCAGGTGTTAACTCGTTCAAGGTGTTAGCAAACGAAAATAAATTGTAACGTATTAGATTAAATGAGGGCATATATAGTTCTTTTCTACAGTAAGTTTTCTTCACTCACATCCTTTGTCTTGCTAGTCCCTTCCCTCTCTCACCCTTGCATATCCAAAGGACCACCATGGTTGTTGCCATAGTGGCGTGATTCTGTGCAGCTGCTACAGCGCTGCTGCAGTTATTTTTTTTTTCTTTCTTCTATTCAATTTTAAACCGAACACATCACGACTTTTTCCCTTTTAACAACCAACACCAAACCTCCACATCAAGAACTCGTTTTATTCTTTGTTCAAACTAAAAACCATCACTACCAAAACCAACCTGCAACTGCCTCCTGCTGCAATACGTTTCTTGTTTCGATGTAAGATCCTGTTTTCACAGAAGGTTGGGACGCCGTCCAGATTATGGGACGACGTCCCAGTGTGAAGGACTGGACATCGTCCAGACTGTTTGGACGCCGTCCAAATGGTCTGGCGGGCCAGCTGTCATGTTTTTAGATATTTAAATGGGTATTTTGGTAATTTCACATGGGGCCGAATTTAAAGCCCTAGATCAGTTTTTGGATCATCATTTACTCCATCTACAACCACCACACCTCTTCCACTTGAATTCTAGAGAGAGAGTAATTCTTGTAAGAGAAAGCTTAAATCGAAGAGGAAGAAGCTCGTTTCGGGTTTAAGCTCGAGTTTTAAAGTTGTTTATCTAGTCACTAGCTACGTTGTGATTGTTGTGGTAAATCCTAAACCTAAATTCTTTACTTGTTTAGTGTTAAGGGTTAGGGTTTGGGTTGTTGATGAACATAAAACCCGATTGTCTGTGTTTTGGGGGTTTTCGGGTAAGATTGAGTTATGAGGGCCTAAGGATGACTAACCTAGGGTTTTGAAATGATAAATGGACTTAGGAGTCATAATTGGTTAGTTAATTACTAGCACACCTAGTTATTAAGTAAATGGGTATTATGTGGGTTTGTGGATGACCCGAAATGGGTGTGTTGATCTTAAAATGGTCAAATGGGTCATAATTGACCTAGTTGGGAAAGATGGGTATGAAATACCCTAATTGTGTAATAGTTAGGGTTTTTGAACCTTAAACACTAGCTTTTAGCGGTTCGTGATGGTCTTGACCCTAAATGGACGGTTTTGGAGTAAATGGGTGGTTTAATGCATTAAGTCATTAAATGCACATGTGTGGGTTGTTGGTATTAAGTCCAACTAGCTTGTGTGTTAATTGAGTACTTATTATATTAGGTACCTTGCTTTGAAGCTTGTGGAGGTATAAAATCATCATCAAACCGATAAGGTAAGTGGAGTAATTATACATGCATGTATATGGTGTATTTATTTGTATGCTTTGATATGACCCACGGAGCCGGGAGTGCCATAGTGTTTGCTAGTGTACTATGATGTGAACCACGGAGCCGGTTGCATCATGGTGCATGTGTTGAGATGTGAACCACGGAGCCGGTAGCATCTAAGTGTGAACCACGGAGCCGGTAGCACTATAAAATGAGGTGTGAACCACGGAGCCGGTAACACCGAAGTGTGAACCACGGAGCCGGTAGCACTATAAAAGAGTATGACTCGAATACGTAGTGACGTGAACCACGGAGCTGGTAGCGTCATAGCATTTCATATGGTGTGAACCACGGAGCCGGTAGCACCATGACGAGTGTATGGTTAACCATATGGTTTGTGTATGTGTCGTTGTATAGCATAATATATTATTTCGGTGAATATGCTATTGATTACGCTAGTTGCGGTATTTGGAGGTTATTAGCTTATACTCGGAGTTTGTATGCTAACTGTTATTGCTAGCGATTATACGGTGTATGTAAGTGTATGCAAGTAGGTATATTATATATGTATATGTATAATTATTGCATTCACTAAGCTTTAGCTTACCCTCTCGTTGTTTACTCTTTTTAGGTTCCGGCGTGGACAAGGGTAAGGGTGTTCGGTTGGATTAGTGGCCTCCCGCTTTGTTTTGATAGGGGACGCATTTGTGATGATTAGCTTTTGAAGTTTGGCCAAGATGTGGGTAGTTTAACCCCACACACCATGCTCTAGTGTAGTTTGGAAATTAAACTCGTACGGTCGAAACTTGTATTTTTGAACGAAACTCGTAAAACGGCCGATGTGGGCCCGAAGTTGTAAAACTCGATTTTATTGTGGAAATCTCTTAGTTTAATCTATATTGACATGCTGTAAAAAGGATTACGTATGAAAGTGGCGGGAAGCGGGTTTTCCGCTCATGTAAGATGAGCGCGGTGATCAGTCCCTGGCAGATCATTGGGTCGCCATCCCAAAGGGCTGGACGCCGTCCAGGCCTTCAGATCTGGAAGCCGTCCAGATTGCTGGACGCCATCCAGATGTATTGAACAATTTTTTTTAAGGGTCGTATTTCGGTATAACGAAGTCGGGTCGTTACAAGTGGTATCAGAGCATGGTCTAAGGGATTTAGGCGACTTGAGATAGGTGCCTAGACTTAGACTTTATTGTATATGCGCATTACGCGGGACTTGTAGGAGGCGGGTCGGACCTGGAAATTGGTTAGTGCCTAGGGTTAGGTGAACTAACTATGCGCTAATTGTTTTGTGTTGTAATTGCAATCATCAAGTGAGATAGACGTTGTACTAGCAAGTTAACGCGATGTGCTCGCGTAACAATGATTAGCTACCATCTTTACGGGTTCAAGTCATGCCAAACAAGCGACGTACGATGATTGTTGAGCAAGATGGGGCGGTGAGGTGAATACGTATATGTGTCATGTCTTTTCGTTCGTTGTTTAACCTATTTCCGTTTTATAGAATGAAGATGAGAAATGGACACGACACCAATGACGTAAGTACGAGTGAGGACGTTGAGTTCAGGGCCAAAGTTGAGGCCATCTTTAAACGTCAAAAAGTGGAGTTTCTCGAAGACGTTAAGAAGATGTTTCTAGATACGATCGACGAACAACTAGTCAATGTGGTTAAGGAACAAGTTAAGCTTGTTCTACAAGAAGATAATGTGCGGAGACGGGACTTCTTTTATAAGAATTTCAAGGACTCTCAACCTCTCACTTTTGATGGTGAACGAGACCCTCTTAAGAGTGCCCGTTGGATCTCCGATATGGAGGGAGCTTTCCGTACTTGTGAATGCGCTCTCGATAAGAAGACAAGGTACGGGTGTAGTATGTTGCGAGGCGATGCTAAATTGTGGTGGGACCCGAAAATCCAACTTTATGGTGAAGAACAATGCATGGACTTCACTTAGGATGAGTTCAAGGCGGAGTTTTTCAACGAGTACCGAACTTCGGCCGATCTTACAAGGCTTAAAGATGAGTTGCGTGCCTTGAGACAAGGGTCGATGGATTTGAACACTCTCAAATCCGTTTTCTTGTCAAAGACCCAATTTTGCCCGGAATATGTCGGGAATGATAAAATGTTGAAGGAAGATTTCTATCGAATCTTGAACGACAACTACCAAGATAAGATTAGCATAAACGTGGTGAAAAGCTTTGATGAATTGTTTGATATGGCCAAAGGTTTTGAGTCGCTCGCTTTGAGAAAGAGTGGCTTTACTTTTGGCAAGAGGAAGTTTGAAGCTATTAGTCATTCGAACAAGAAAATTAAGGGTGCGAGTGAAAGTGTTGGTAGTGTGAAGAAGGGTGCGTTCGGGGGTTTTGGACCCAAATGTTATAATTGTGGGCGACAAGGACACATGGCTCGTGATTGCACCAACCCATCTTCTACAACCAAACTCACTTGTTATAATTGTGGAAAGGAAGGGCACCGAAGGCCGGAGTGTCCCGATTTGTGCAATGATAATGTTAAGAAGTTAGAGAAGGCGGCGGGTACGGCTAGGGGACTGTGAAGACCCGTCCTAATCCATCCGGATTAAGTCATCAACATCTGGTCCCATTGCGAGGTACTGACCTAAATATGCCATGTACGACTCCATATAATATCTTTAAGATGAGCAAATGCACAGCGGAAGATTTCTTTCATACCTGAGAATAAACATGCTTAAAAGTGTCAACCAAAGGTTGGTGAGTTCATAAGTTTATCATAACAATCGTTTCAATATATTAATAGACCACAAGATTTCCGTTTATAAATATATGTACACTCGCAAGTGTATAAAAGTATTCTATAAGCTGTAGGCACCCGGTAACAAGCCTTAACGTTCATGTTTTACCCTCTGAAGTACACCAGATCAGGTGTGTTTAAAATAACCTCGAAGTACTAAAGCATCCCATAGTCAGGATGAGGTTTGTTAGGCCCAATAGATCTATCTTTAGGATTCGCGCCTACCGTACATAGACAAGTAGTTTAATGTTACCAAGATAAGGGTATATTTCTGGTTTAAACCCACATAGAATTAGTTTTAGTACTTGTGCCTATTTCGTAAAATATTTATAAAACAGCGCATGTATTCTCAGCCCAAAAATATATTGCAAAAGCAATTAAAAAGGGAGCAAATGAAACTCACCATACTGTATTTTGTAGTAAAAATACATATGACGTCATTGAATAAGTATAGGGTTGACCTTGGGTTCACGAACCTATATCATTTGTATATATATTAACACACATAATAATATTTAAACAAGTTTTTGTATTAATGTTTATTAATAAATAATTTAATTATATCTATTTATATATTTAAATAAATACTTAATATTTATATATTAGATTCATATTAAAGTGTTTTAATTAAGATATGTATTAAAATTTATATATATATAATTAAATTAAAATATGTTTATATATTATATGTAACTTAAATAATAATAACATTTTAGTTTTTAAAAATAATAGTATGTAATATGATATATATATATATATATATATATATATATATATATATATATATATATATATATATATATATATATATATATATATATATATATATATATATATATATATATATATATATATATATATATATATATATATATATATATATATAATAAAGATATTTTTATATAAATATCATTTGTTTGTAATAATACTAAAATTATGATAATCCTAATAATAATAAAAAATGATAATTTTAATAATAATGTTACTTTTAATTAAAATGATAATTTTTCTAATAATAATACTATTAATAATACAAAATTTTAATAATAATAATAATAATTAATAATAATAATAATAATAATAATAATAATAATAATAATAATAATAATAATAATAATAATAATAATAATAATAATAATAATAATAATAATAATAATAATAATAATAATAATAATGTTACTACCTTAAGAGATATTATAAGCTTCCATAAAAAAAAATGTCACAACTCAGGCTCGAACCTACGACCTCTCGTTCAATGACCATTCGCTCAACCATCCATCTGTTACTTCATATCTGTTTTAGTTCCTACACTAATTCTTTTTAACCCCTTTTTCTGTTTTTTCTTCTATATCACAACCTCATCATTAATTCATCCGGTTATTATTATCTTTAATCGTTATAACCATCATCTTTTACATCATTGATAAACATCATTGTGATCGTGTATCATCGTAGTTATACGTTTAACTTCTTCATCATCTCATCATTTACCTACATCGTCATCTAATCATCATATATTAATTATCATCTCTACGATTATATCATCATCAAACATATCTTCTTCGTTTCTATATGTCCAACAGCAAGAACAACATCACGGTCCACCATAAAAAGCAAGTTCAATTCTTTATCCAAGTTTGGCCGGCCATAAAATTAAACAAATCGCCCTACATGTATTAATATATGCCTAGATAATTAGTAATGCGTTGTTTAACATATTAAATACAACCCACTTGACAAACTTTAAATTATGAATATGAACAACTTGTTTCAACAGCTCCTTTTCATTCTTTGCTTATATTATCTTCTTTGTCATCGAGTATTAAACAGAAATAAAGTTGTAACAGTAGCGAAAATGGCATTTTCATGTGGTGATGGTATGGTGGTTGACAAAGAGGGTGGTGATGGTGGTTTACGAAAAGAAACAACAACAGGTTTGATGGTTTAACGGCTTTCGAACTGGACAGGAAATATACAGCAACAGTAGCAGTAACAAAACAATATTAATGGTGGTGTCGTGTGTTTGTAACAATGGAAGAGAGAGATAAAGAAAAGTGGCGAGGTGGTTGTCACCGAAGTTAGAGGGAAAGAGGGAAAGAAGGATATGGTGATTGGTTATGGATAGAAGAGAGATGGAGGATGGTGACGATAGTGGTGGTGATGAAAATATTCGGAAACAAGGTGACAAGCAGGTGTCGGTGGAGGATGAGAAAAGCGAGTGACTCATTGAAGGTGATTGCCGATATGATGTTCAAATGGTTCAACAAGGTGGTGATTATTGTGGTGTAGTGTTATGATCGTGAGGGTGAACAATGAACCGAAGAAGAAAATTGGATTGTGAAGTGGTGTCGGCTTTATGGTAATTGATGATGGTATTCTATGGTGGTGAGAATGATGGTGATCGTTAAGATGGGATTCAAATCAAAAACAGATAGAGTAGATGGTTTGGGTTGATGATAGTTGTTCATCGAGATAAAAAAAAAATATGAATATGAATGACAGTTGTTTGAATAAAATGGAAACATAAAACATGTGTAGTGGTAGTAGGTAGGAAATCGATTGAATTGTTGTTAATCAATTACAGGAAGTGGATTCTTTGGTTAAAGAAGTCAAGTGATTAGACAAGAGATCCTCATTCATAAGCAACCAAATAAAAGAATTTAAGAGTAGTTTATAATTTAAGTTGATTTGTACGAACTAATCAATCTTCTATAGTTGAAAACGATATGATCTGATTTACGTTCTTTATCAGTATTTATATATAAACGTGTACAATATTTACAAATCTATGTATCTGTATCAATATATGTACAACAACAATACCTCACATATGTGGGATTGGGTCTGTTGTTGTTGTATCAATATATGTATTTATCTATATTTCCATAACTGAAATTTGTAATATATACATAATTAAGTATATCTGTAAATTTGCTTGTATGAATATTTATATATCTACTTATTTTTGTATTTTACATATTAAAGAATATAATACTATACAAACATTAATATTAGATTTTTAATAACAAATTTAGTAATTTTAATAATAATGATGATATTAATATCATAATGATGCTAGTGAGGATAATGAAAATAACAATTTTAAATAAAATGATATTTCTTTATGATCAAGTTAATAATAATACTTTTATTAATTTTTAAATTAATTTTACAATTTTACTAATAACAATGATACTAATAATGTTAATATTAGTATTTATTTTTGAAAGTAATAATAACAATATTACTAACTATATTTTTACTTATTTTTCAATTACCATATATATATATATATATATATATATATATATATATATATATACACACACACACACACATACCTAATTACAATTAATTGTCCGTGATTCGTCGAGAGCAGTCGAAGGTCATTTGCATATATTAAACAGTTTAAACTTTTTGAGACTCAACCTTACAGACTTTGCTTATCGTGTCGAAAATATATAAAGATTAAGTTTAAATTTGGTCGGAAATTCCCGGGTCGTCACAGTACCTACCCGTTAAAGAAATTTCGTCCCGAAATTTGAGTGTGGTGGTCATGGCTAACAATAGGAATGTTTTCATAACGAATATGAGTTGGTAATTAGAGTTTTATCACTATAGGGTAATAAGGATAAATAATTCAATTCTTCGAAACGTACGAATGAAGCTATCACAAACAAATGAAAATGAGTAAATGCAGATTTGAATTAACCGGTGAGGTAGTCCTGGTTGAATTCCGGAATTCAAGGGATTTAAATAAAATCATCGAAATCTATATAAGATTTGATTCTTCGGTAATTAAGGAAATTTGGATCTCTATAATTAATTGCGATTATCTGCCTCGATTGCTTTGTAAGATACTTCCATTATAAATTCACTTTTTCCGTTCCATTAATTTCATCACTCCTATACTTTCTTTCTTAATTCTTATTTCTAAAAGATTGTGAAAATGCTTCATCCAGTTCTAATCCTTGATATTTTCCTAATTGTCATTTCTGTCATCCTTCTTTTTAATCTTCCATTAGAAGAATCTGTTTACTTTAACTATTATCTTGGGGTGATACTATTCTTAATTCTACCGTGTCTTTATATTGCCATTCATATTAATATCCACGGTTTGTAACCTCCGTTTTGTTATTGGGTTTTATATTTTCTCTTATATTTTGGAGCTCTTTGCCTTTTTATTTTCTTCTCGACCTCTAGTAAAGTGAGTAATGGTTCAGAATTCGTAAGTATGGAGTTTCGAATGATTATAGTATTCTAAGCAGAGAGGAATGTATTAGCACGATTTGATTTATCAAATTACCAGAATCCCTGAGGATGGAACTATCAAGAATATATTTTCTTGATATGCTCAGAGTTTAAGTAGAATGAAAGAGTTATGTAACATGGTTCATGAAAAAGGTATGATCTGTGATCCTTTATCACATTCCATTAGAAACTCAGCATGATTTACTGTAATATAACCACGTTGGCCAGGAGTCATTATATTACGCTAACTCATGCTTCAATTCCCAACACTACTCCAGAAACATTCATAATTTAAACTTAAATTTTACAGAATGATAGAAACTAAAATAGTTTCTTTTATGATGTAACATAGATAGCACGAGGAGATAAATAATTTCGGACAAGAATATTTATGAAAATATCCTCATAAATATCGAAGATATTTTTGATGATATTTTCGGAATTTCTAAGTTCGAAGGTTGATGAAGAAAAATTTTCCGCAAGATTTTAACATGAATAAGGAGCAAGATATTCGTTGAAGACTTCATTGGATCCAGCGTTACCTGGATTCTTTGAATATAGAATTTGGTCATTGTATTTGTCCTTGGTCTCCTTTATGGTTAGTTCAATTCATTTTTCAGTACCAAATTTTCCATCGAGCGTTCCTAACACTCCTTTCTTTATCATCAAACTTTTGGCCATTTAGACCATCTACCATTTTTCTGTTTCCTCTGCATTTAATGCTACGATATCTGAATCGTCGGTTATCAATCCGAGGTGGTTTCGGGAGAATTGTGTTTTTAGATGATTAAACTCTGATGGTAATATGGTGGAATATGAAAGTTTCTCCGGTAACAATAAAAGAGCACGCATATATATCGAGGTTATAATAAGGTTGTTTCGAACGAAAAGTCGAAGTTGACTTGCTGGAGTTGTGACAAAATTTGCTACCTTGAAAAGGGATTGCAAAGTCATTTTCGGTAATAACAACACCAAAGGAGTTAGCACATACATGTTTTAAACGTTTACTCAGGTTCCGAGTGTTTTCAGGTACATAACTATATGCATAAATCTTTCATTTCGTAGATGAAGTGCGGTTGGTTCATCTTCTCGATTGAGGTGTTTTCAAGAATCATGAAAGGTTTGAACGCAGATTGTAATTGTCAGGATACAAAGGAGGTTTAAGATGAAATCAAGTGGCAAACTTAAAGAATTGTTTAGTTTCATATGTTATAATCAATATTTTAATTCATTTTTAATTGTCCAATCTTGATAGTCCACAGTTAACAGTCCAATAATTCATATATAGTTTAATTTATAATATTCGAATTAATTAATATGTATCGTGACCCGTGTACATGTCTCAGACTCGATCACAACTCAAATTATATATATTATTGTTGAATCAACCTCAACCCTGTATAGAGAACTCGATCATTATTGCATATAGAGTGTCTATGGTTATTCCAAATAATATATATAAATGCGTCGATATGATATGTCAAAACCTTGTATACGTGTCCCGATATTTAAAGTGCGTAAAATAAATAACAGAAATTAAATAACGATAAATAAAGTTGCGAGAATGTAAATTGCGATAATTAAATTGCGATAAATAAAATGTAATCAGTTAGCTAGGAACAATTAGCTAGGAACAGTTAGCGTGGATTCTTAACAAAATTTCTCATAGTTAATTTGTTTGTTTTTAACAAATTTTATTTTGTCAAATGTTTTCTTCATTATGCCACTTGTTGGATTCAGATAAATCAAAATCCAAATATGAAATTGGATGAATATGGTTATTCTGTGGTGAACGGATACGTGTATCGGTGGATGTAAATAGGATAGTAAATGACTGTTGAATCAGATTTGAAAGAATGTACAGTGTAACTTATTAATGTGAAATCTAAATATTCCTCGGGTATTACCTACCCGTTAAAATATTTTCACCATTAACAGTTTGTACGAAAGAATTTTTAATTACAATCTTTGTGAAAATATACTTACATATATATTTTTTTCAGATGTAATCATGAATTTAATGAGTTATTATTATATTAATCTCATTTGGTTTACATAATCTCTAAAACATTAGAGATTACTTAATTACCATGAAGAACGAAGATAATTGATGTAGAACGATACTTAGAACAATGATTATACTCGAGGTACAGAATAAGATGTTGAGGCATGGATTGTTGATGGTACTGGTGCTGTTACTGATGGTACTATTGGTGCCGATGATGTTGCTGAAGCTGGTAAGTTTTGCACCATATTCTCCAAATTGATTACTCGAGCGCGAAACTCGTTGACTTCTTCCATTATTCCGGAATGATTGTCGGTCAGAACGAGCGGATGAATAAGATTTAGAATTCGAGATAGTATATAATCATGACAAGATACTCTAGAAATGAGAGAGAAAATGGTATTTCGAACAGGTTTGCCGGTAAATGCTTCAGGTTATTTGTCAAGAGGACAATATGGTGGATGAAAGGGATCGCCTTCTTCTTGTCTCCAATGACTAAGTAGGCTACGAACCCATCAGATGAATTGAGGATGGCTGATTAGTTGATTCATTATGGTGACACTGCTTTCGGAGTTTAAGTGAAACTACATATCGGAATAGCCGTCGGAATAACTATCAGAATAGCTATCGAAATCTGAGGGACTCGAACTGGTTGAGGGATTCATCTCGTACGATCTAATGAAGTATTTTCGATAAGAAATAGATTATAGGATGTAGTTTAATACCCTGCAATACATAATTTACATATGCATATATAATACTAAATCCCATAAGTTACGGAGGAATCTACGGAAGCTGTCAGGCAAAGGTAATAATAACAGATACGCTAAGATATGAATTTATCTATACACAGTCTATGCAATAGAGGCAGTAAGATGTGTCTATACTTTAAGGATGATAAGCAAATAAATTTTGACACTAAATGATAAGCAAAACTTTTGACATGCAGACACGATCGAAGTCCAGACCCACTATTGCATCTAAACAACTATCAGTTAGACACACTAATGCAAGACCTGGTTCGCTAAGACCACCGCTCTGATACCAACTGTGAAGACCCGTCCTAATCCATCCGGACGAAGTCATCAACATCTGGTCCCATTGCAAGGTACTGACCTAAATATGCCATGTACGACTCCATATAATATCTTTAAGATGAGCAAATGCACAGCGGAAGATTTCTTTCATACCTGAGAATAAACATGCTTAAAAGTGTCAACCAAAGGTTGGTGAGTTCATAGATTTATCATAACAATCGTTTCAATATATTAATAGACCACAAGATTTCCGTTTATAAATATATGTACACTCGCAAGTGTATAAAAGTATTCTATAAGCTGTAGGCACCCGGTAACAAGCCTTACCGTTCATGTTTTACCCTCTGAAGTACACCAGATCGGGTGTGTTTAAAATAACCTCGAAGTACTAAAGCATCCCATAGTCAGGATGAGGTTTGTTAGGCCCAATAGATCTATCTTTAGGATTCGCGCCTACCGTACATAGACAAGTAGTTTAATGTTACCAAGATAAGGGTATATTTCTGGTTTAAACCCACATAGAATTAGTTTTAGTACTTGTGCCTATTTCGTAAAATATTTATAAAATAGCGCATGTATTCTCAGCCCAAAAATATATTGCAAAAGCAATTAAAAAGGGAGCAAATGAAACTCACCATACTGTATTTTGTAGTAAAAATACATATGATGTCATTGAATAAGTATAGGGTTGACCTTGGGTTCACGAACCTATATCATTTGTATATATATTAACACACATAATAATATTTAAACAAGTTTTTGTATTAATGTTTATTAATAAATAATTTAATTATATCTATTTATATATTTAAATAAATACTTAATATTTATATATTAGATTCATATTAATGTGTTTTAATTAAGATATGTATTAAAATTTATATATATATAATTATATTAAAATATGTTTATATATTATATGTAACTTAAATAATAATAACATTTTAGTTTTTAAAAATAATAGTATGTAATATGATATATATATATATATATATATATATATATATATATATATATATATATATATATATATATATATATATATATATATATATATATATATATATATATATAATAAAGATATTTTTATAAAAATATCATTTGTTTGTAATAATACTAAAATTATGATAATCCTAATAATAAAAAAAAAATGATAATTTTAATAATAATGTTACTTTTAATTAAAATGATAATTTTTCTAATAATAATACTATTAATAATACAAAATTTTAATAATAATAATAATAATTAATAATAATAATAATAATAATAATAATAATAATAATAATAATAATAATAATAATAATAATAATAATAATAGTAATAATAATAATAATAATAATAATAATAATAATAATAATAATAATAATAATAATAATAATAATAATAATAATAATAATAATAATAATAATGTTACTACCTTAAGAGATATTATAAGCTTCCATAAAAAAAATGTCACAACTCAGGCTCGAACCTACGACCTCTCGTTCAATGACCATTCGCTCAACCATCCATCTGTTACTTCATATCTGTTTTAGTTCTTACACTAATTCTTTTTAACCCCTTTTTCTGTTTCTTCTTCTATATCACAACCTCATCATTAATTCATCCGGTTATTATTATCTTTAATCGTTATCACCATCATCTTTTACATCATTGATAAACATCATCGTGATCGTGTATCATCGTAGTTATACGTTTAACTTCTTCATCATCTCATCATTTACCTACATCGTCATCTAATCATCATATATTAATTATCATCTCTACGATTATATCATCATCAAACATATCTTCTTCGTTTCTATATGTCCAACAGCAAGAACAACTTCACGGTCCACCATAAAAAGCAAGTTCAATTCTTTATCCAAGTTTGGTCGGCCATAAAATTAAACAAATCGCCCCACATGTATTAATATATGCCTAGATAATTAGTAATGCGTCGTTTAACATATTAAATACAACCCACTTGACAAACTTTAAATTATGAATATGAACAACTTGTTTCAACAGCTCCTTTTCATTCTTTGCTTATATTATCTTCTTTGTCATCGAGTATTAAACAGAAATAAAGTTGTAACAGTAGCAAAAATAGCATTTTCATGTGGTGATGGTATGGTGGTTGACAAAGAGGGTGGTGATGGTGGTTTACAAAAAGAAACAACAACAGGTTTGATGGTTTAACGGCTTTCGAACTGGACAGGAAATATACAGCAACAGTAGCAGTAACAAAACAATATTAACAGTAGCAGGAAATATATCTGTAAATTTTCTTGTATGAATATTTATATATCTACTTATTTTTGTATTTTACATATTAAAGAATATAATATTATACAAACATTAATATTAGATTTTTAATAACAAATTTAGTAATTTTAATAATAATGATGATATTAATATCATAATGATGCTAGTGAGGATAATGAAAATAACAATTTTAAATAAAATGATATTTCTTTATGATCAAGTTAATAATAATACTTTTATTAATTTTTAAATTAATTCTACAATTTTACTAATAACAATGATACTAATAATGTTAATATTAGTATTTATTTTTGAAAGTAATAATAACAATATTACTAACTATATTTTTACTTATTTTTCAATTACCATTATATATATATATATATATATATATATATATATATATATATATATATATATATATATATATATATATATATACACACACACACACACACACACACATACCTAATTACAATTAATTGTTCGTGATTCGTCGAGAGCAGTCGAAGGTCATTTGCATATATTAAACAGTTTAAACTTTTTGAGACTCAACCTTACAGACTTTGCTTATCGTGTCGGAAATATATAAAGATTAAGTTTAAATTTGGTCGGAAATTCCCGGGTCGTCACAGGGACGCAATTACTTAATGACCAATGATGAGGCCAAGCAATCCAATGAAGTCGTCTAAGGTACTTTCATGGTTAACTCTAATCCGGCACGGATACTTTTTGATAGTGGCGCTAATTTTTCCTTTGTGTCGCCTCGATTTGGGCCTAAGTTAAATAAACCGCTAGCTAAGTTAAGTTATCCGGTAGAAGTTGAAATAGCGGATGGTAAAACGGTGCTAGGGGTCGATGTTTGTAAAAATTGAAATGTTGTGTTTGGTGCCGAAACTTTTGAAATCGATCTCATTCCGATGACTTTGGGTGATTTTGATATTGTCGTTGGTATGGATTGGCTCGATCGTTATAGAGCCGATATTGCATGCCATGAAAAATCTATTCGTGTGAAGACCCCAAGTGGGGGAGAGTTAATTATTCATGGCGATAAGCGAAGAAGACTTGCGCCGATATGCACTTTTGCACGGGCACGTCGTTTCCTTGTTAGTGGTGGCATGGCTTTTCTTGCCCATGTTGTTGATACTCGTGATGAGCCACCACCCATTCGTGAAATTCCAATGGTGAGTGAATTTGAAGACGTTTTTCCGAATGAGTTACCGGGTATTCCGGCGGAAAGACAAGTTGAATTTCGCAATGAGTTGGTTCCGGGGGCTACCCCCATTGCTAAAACTCCTTATCGTTTAGCGTCAACGGAAATGCAAGAGTTGTTAAATCAAACCCAAGAGTTACTTGAAAAGGGTTTTATCCGATCGAGTGCTTCGCCATAGGGCGCTCCGGTTTTATTCGTGAAGAAGAATGATGGTAGTATGTGGATTTGCATCGATTATCGAGAGTTGAATAAAGTGACGATCAAGAATCGTTATCCATTGCCTCGGATTTACGATTTGTTTGATCAACTCCAGGGTGCAACGTATTTCTCTAAGATTGACCTATGGTCCGGCTATCACCAAATGCGGGTCCGTGAGGAAGATATTGAGAAAACGGCTTTTCGAACTCGTTACTGGCATTTTGAATTCGTAGTAATGCCATTTGGTCTTACGAATGCACCGGCGGCATTCATGGATCTTATGAACCGAGTGTGCCAACCTATGTTGGACAAGTCAGTGATTGTGTTCATTGACGACATACTTGTCTATTCGAAAAGTATGAAGGAACATGAACATCATTTGCGGGGTGTGTTAAAGACGTTGCGGAAGGAGAATTTGTAAGCTAAATACTCCAAATGTGAATTTTGGCTAAGGGAAGTTCAATTCCTTGGCCACATTGTGAACAAAGATGGTATTCAAGTAGATCCGGGGAAGATAGAGACGGTGAAGAGTTGGGGGCGACTGACTACGCCTACAAAAATTTGAAGTTTTCTCGGATTGGCCGGTTATTATCGTCGGTTTATCCAAGACTTTTCTAAGATCTCTTCTCCATTGACGAAATTGACGAGAAAGAACGCGAGGTTTAATTGGGAGAACGAGCAAGAAATTGCTTTTCAATTGTTGAAAGAGAAGTTATGTCAAGCTCTGGTGTTAGTGTTACCGGAAGGGGTAGAAGACATGACGGTTTATTGCGATGTGTCTTTATATGGGCTGGGGTGTGTTCTAATCGAAAGTGGTAAAGTCATCGCTTATGCCTCTCGACAATTAAAGGAACACGGAACGAGATATCCGACTCATGATCTTGAGTTGGCGGCGGTTGTTCATGCGTTGAAAATTTGGCGCCTTTACTTGTATGGTGTCAAGTGTACGATTTATTCGGATCACAAGAGCTTAAAACACCTTTTTGATCAAAGAGATTTGAACTATTGTCAACGTAGATGGATGGATGTGGTGAAAGACTATGATTGTGAAATACTTTATCCTCTGGGTAAGGCGAATGTGGTAGCGGATGCGTTAAGTCGGAAGAGTCAACATCCGGCGATACGCGTAGGATCGTTACGCATGATCATTACTAACGATTTTCTTGTAAAGCTTGGCGAGATTCAAATTGAAGCTTTTGTTAACAATAAGCATGAGGAACGAATCGTGGGACAAACGGAGTCTATTACCTTAGGTCCACATGGTTTATTATCCTTTCAAGGATGAGTGTGGGTGCCTAAAATGGGTGATTATCGGTGTGTGCTACTTGATGAAGCACATAAGTCAAAGTATTCCATTCACCCGGGCGCAACGAAAATGTATCTTGATTTGAGGAAGGAGTATTGGTGGTCGGGCATGAAACGTGATGTTGTTAAGTATGTTGAATAATGCGTCACGTGTTTGCAAGTTAAAGCCGAACACCAAAAGCCGTATGGTACGTTACAACCGTTAGAAATTCTGAAATGGAAATGGGAGCACATTACCATGGATTTCATCACAAAGTTACCAAAGACGGCGAGAACCCAATTTGACTCGATTTGGGTAATAGTTGATCGATTGACGAAAAGTCCTTTATTTCTTCCCATTCGGGAAGCAATATCGTCGGAGACCTTGGCTAAGTTGTTTATCAAGGAGGTGATATCGAGACACGGGGTTTCTATATCTATTATTTCGGATCGAGATACTCGTTTCACATCTCGGTTTTGGGAAAAGTTTCATGAAGATATGGGTACACAATTGAAATTGAGCACGGCGTATCATCCTCAAACGGACGGTCAAACCGAACGTACAAATCAAACTTTGGAGGATATGTTGCGGGTGTGTATTATTGATTTCGGTGGTAGTTGGGATGAGCACTTACCGTTGGTGAAATTCTCGTACAATAATAGTTATCATACTAGCATCAGGATGCCACCTTACGAGATGCTTTACGGGCGTAGATGTCGAACCCCGATTTGTTGGGGTGAAGTGGGACAAAGAGAAATCGGGAGTATCGATTTGGTTTTAGAGACGAATAGCAAGATCGATACGATTCAAGCACATTTGAAAAAGGCTCAAAATAGGCAAAAGGCGTATGCCGACAAACGAAGGCGACCGATTGAGTTTCAAGAAGACGACATGGTGATGCTTAAAGTTTCGCCATGGAAAGGTTACATTCGATTTCGAAAACGGGGAAAGTTAGCTCCTCAGTTTATTGGGCCATTCAAGATTTTAGCTCGCGTTGGTGAAGTTGTGTATCGTTTGGAATTACCCGAAGAGCTTGCGGGGATCCATAATACATTTCATGTTTCCCACCTCCGTAAGTATCTTGCGGATGATTCTTCATGGGTGCCTTTAGACGAAATTGAGCTAAACAATAAGTTAGAGTATATCGAGGAGCCGATTGCTATACTTGATGAAAAGGTGAAAAGATTGAGGAATAAAGAGGTGAGAACTTTTAAAGTTTAATGGCGTCGTAGTGTAGGTTCCGAGTTTACTTGGGAGCCCGAATAGTTTGTTTTGGTGTATCTTCCTGCTTGTCATGCGACTTGGATTGCGAGGTCGCAATCCGGTTCAAGTGGGGGAGAGTTGTAAGATCCTGTTTTCACAGAAGGTTGGGACACCGTCCAGATTATGGGACGCCGTCCCAGTATGATGGAATGGACGCCGTCCAGACTGTTTGGACGCCGTCCAAATGGTCTGGCGGGCCAGCTGTCCTGTTTTTAGACATTTAAATGGGTATTTTGGTAATTTCACATGGGGGCCGAATTTAAAGCCCTAGATCAGTTTTTGGAGCATCATTTACTCTATCTACAACCACCACACCTCTTCCACTTGAATTCTAGAGAGAGAGAGAGTGATTGTTGTGAGAGAAAGCTCAAATCGAAGAGGAAGAAGCTCGTTTCGGGTTTAAGCTCGAGTTTTAAAGTTGTTTATCTAGTCACTAGCTACGTTGTGATTGTTGTGGTAAGTACTAAACCTAAATTCTTTACTTGTTTAGTGATAAGGGTTAGGGTTTGGGTTGTTGATGAACATAAAACCCGATTGTCTGTGTTTTGGGGGTTTTCGGGTAAGATTGAGTTATGAGGACCTAAGGATGACTAACCTAGGGTTTTGAAATGATAAATGGACTTAGAAGTCATAATTGGTTAGTTAATTACTAGCACACCTAGTTATTAAGTAAATGGGTGTTATGTGAGTTTGTGGATGACCCGAAATGAGTGTGTTGACCTTAAAATGGTCAAATGGGTAATAATTGACCTTGTTGGGAAAGATGGGTATGAAATACCCTAATTGTGTAATAGTTAGGGTTGTTGAACCTTAATCACTAGCTTTTAGCGGTTCGTGATGGTCTTGACCCTAAATGGAGGGTTTTGGAGTAAATGGGTGGTTTAATGCATTAAGTCATTAAATGCACATGTGTGGGTTGTTGGTATTAAGTCCAACTAGCTTGTGTGTTAATTGAGTACTTATTATATTAGGTACCTTGCTTTGAAGCTTGTGGAGGTATAAAATCGTCACCAAACCGATAAGGTGAGTGGAGTAATTATACATGTATGTATATGGTGTATTTATTTGTATGCTATGGTATAACCCACGGAGCCGGGGGTGCCATACTATGTGCGAGTATACTATGATGTGAACCACGGAGCCGGTTGCATCATGGTGCATGTGTTGAGATGTGAACCACGGATCCGGTAGCATCTAAGTGTGAACCACGGAGCCGGTAGCACTATAAAATGAGGTGTGAACCACGGAGCCGGTAACACCGAAGTGTGAACCACGGAGCCGGTAGCACTATAAAAGAGTATGACTTGAATGCGTAGTGACGTGAACCACGGAGCCGGTAGCGTCAAAGCATTTCATATGGTGTGAACCAGAGAGCCGGTAGCACCATGACGAGTGTATGGTTAGCCATATAGTTTGTGTATGTGTCGTTGTATAGCATAATATATTATTTTGGTGAATATGCTATTGATTACGCTAGTTGCGGTATTTGGAGGTTATTAGCTTATACTCGGAGTTTGTATGCTAACTGTTATTGCTAGCGATTATACGGTGTATGTAAGTGTATGCAAGTAGGTATATTATATATGTATATGTATAATTATTGCATTCACTAAGCTTTAGCTTACCCTCTCGTTGTTTACTCTTTTAGGTTCCGGCGTGGACAAGGGTAAGAGTGTTCGGTTGGATTAGTGGCCTCCCGCTTTGTTTTGATAGGGGACGCATTTGTGATGATTAGCTTTTGAAGTTTGGCCAAGATGTGGGTAGTTTAACCCCAAACACCATGCTCTAGTGTAGTTTGGAAATTAAACTCGTACGGTCAAAACTTGTATTTTTGAACGAAACTCTTAAAACGGCCGATGTGGGCCCAAAGTTGTAAAACTCGATTTTATTGTGGAAATCTCTTAGTTTAATCTATATTGACATGCTGTAAAAAGGATTACGTATGAAAGTGGCAGGAAGCGGGTTTTCCGCTCATGTAAGATGAGCGCGGTGATCAGTCCCTGGCAGATCATTGGGACGCCGTCCCAAAGGTCTGGACGCCGTCCAGGCCTTCAGATCTGGACGCCGTCCAGATTGCTGGACGCCGTCCAGATGTATTGAACAAATTTTTTTTAAGGGTCGTATTTCGGTATAACGAAGTCGGGTCATTACATTCGATCACCTGCACAAACCCATTAAACCCATCGTGAAATGCATACGGTTGATGCTACTGTTTTAAAGAACAAAATGATGATGATGATGATGATGATGATGATGGTGTACGATGAAGATGTTTATCGATGGTGTATGATGATATCGTGATGGTGATGAAATAATGAAATAAGTAAGATGATGATGATGATAAAGAAAACGTGATGTCGTGATGTTGAGGATATGGTAAAGATGATGATCGATGATTGTGTTGATGATGATGATGCGAGTATGGTGATGTTGTAATGATGATGAGGACGGTTGGAAGGTGATGAAATAGTGATGAAGTTACTATGATAGATAAGGATGATGATACAGTGAACTCGAGGAAGATGATGATAATAGTTGTTGATACATGAAATAACGAGGGTTATAACCATTTAAATTGCTAGTTAAATCAGAAAGTATCAACTGGATGAATGCTTTGGAAGGGTGGGTGTTAATCGAGAGGTCTTGAGTTCGAATCTAGGCTGCTATGGGTTATTTTTCCTTTTTCCTGATCGAACAAAAGCAGGAGCTAAAACCTAATTAAGCTATTAGAATTAAAACGGGTACCAGACTACATGTTGGGCTTCCTTTGTTTTATAAATGGACTGCACAAATAAGCTTACTTGTTGGGCTATAAATGGGCCGTAAGAGCCTGACTAACATGGCTGCTAATTCCGTTGTTCGGTACGCAAGTAATGATGATGAGGTAGTAATATGATAATGGCGATATTAATAAGATGATGATGATACAAGGTTAGGTCGATGATGATGAATTTATGATAAATAGCTTAGTAACTAATAAATATTTAAACACGTGAATTATAACAAGAAGTAATGAGCGAGGCAGCGGCTTGGAAGGAAGTTGTTAGACGAGAGGTCGCGGGTTCAAACCCGGACTCGGGCATTTTTTTTAAGGACTACTTCTATGAGGTATTATTATTATTATTATTATTATTATTATTATTATTATTATTATTATTATTATTATTATTATTATTATTATTATTATTATTATTATTATTATTATTATTATTATTATTATTATTATTATTATTGTTATTATTATTATTATCGTATTATTATTAGTGTTAACATAAGTATTAATATTTACATTATCATTATAATTATTATGATTAAATAGTTATTATTAAGTATTATTATTATTATCATTAATATCATTATCATTAGTATTATTAAAATAAGTATTATTAATATTAATATCATTATTATTATCATTATAGGTAAAAATTTTATTATTATAGTTATCATAGTTATTATTATTACTACTGTTATTATTATCATTATTTTTACAAATAAATTTTTTATTAAAATTATCATTTTTGTTAGGATTATCATTATTATTAAAAATATCATTTTTAATACTAATAATAATAATAATAATAATAATAATAATAATAATATTATTATTATTATTATTATTATTATTATTATTATTATTATTATTATTTTAACATTATTTTTATTAGTATTGTTATTATTATTATAATTATAATTATTAGTCTAATTATTATTATCATAAAAAGATACAACTTCTTATTTATTATTATTAATATTATTTTATCAAATAACTATTAGTTATATAAAATTATACTTAATACATATAATATAACTATATTTTATTTATTTAAAGTACATATAATGAATACATTTATGAAACATACAAGTTATTAAAATAAAATGATATCACTAATAAATAGATATATAAATCTGTTCGATTACAATTATATGTGTTAATATATATATAAATGATATAGGTTCGTGAATTCGATGCCAACCCTGCATTGTTCAGTTCAGTCGTATGCATATTTTACTACAAAATATCGTATTGTGAGTTTCATTTGCTCACTTTTTAAATGTTTTTTTGCAAAATATATTTTTGGGACTGAGAATACATGCGCTTTTATAAATGTTTTACGAAATAGATACAAGTAATCGAAACTACATTATATGGTTGAATGGATCGAAGCCGAATATGCCCCTTTTAGCCTGGTAATCTAAGAATTAGGGAACCGAGTCCCTAATTGACGCGAATCCTAAAGATAGATCTATTGGGCCTAACAAATCCCATCCGTTGTTGCTGATGCTTTAGTACTTCGAAATTTATCATGTCCGAAGGGAGTCCCGGAATGATGGGGATATTCTATATGCATCTTGTAAATGTCGATTATCAGGTGTTCAATCCATATGAATGATTTTTGTCTCTATGCATGGGACGTATATTTATGAGAAATGGAAATGAAAATCTTGTGGTCTATTAAAATGATGAAAATGATCGATTATGATAAACTAATGAACTCACCAACCTTTTGGTTGACACTTTAAAGCATGTTTATTCTCAGGATTGAAAGAAATCTTCCGCTGTGAATTTGCTCATTTTAAAGATATTACTTGGAATCATTCATGGCATATTTCAAAAGACGTTGCATTCAAGTCGTTGAGTTCAGTAAAGATTATGATTAAGTAAATGACAGATTAGATCATTTATAGTTGGATATTATGAAATGGTATGCATGCCTGTCAACTTTCCATGTAATGAAAGTTTGTCTTTTAAAACGAATACAATGTTTGTAAAATGTATCATATAGAGGTCAAATACCTCGCAATTGAATCATATATTATTGTATTCGTTCTTATGGATTAGGACGGGTCTTTACAAGTTCCCAATGGTTTTGGAATACTAGTTGACTTTCTTTTGGTAAACCTGCAGAGGAAAGTGAGCTTGTCCATTTCCTTTGTCGTACATGCGTGCACTGACCTAGGAATAATTTCGCTAGCTTGACTTTGTAATTGACCGAGGTTTTATGGGCTCTAAGATCACTATTGTTGCTCTGATTTCAGGACCTCGTTCATTGTAGCTAAAGTTTCCTTCGTACTATATATTGTGGCCAAATCTTCCGAAGCAAACTGCGAAGCTGGTAAACGGGCCGGAGGTGGGGTACACTATCAAAGGCTATATCTTTTGTTTACTCTCTCAAGTTACAAGTAATTGAAACTAGAGGCTTTTTCCTTTTCTTTACTCTCTCGAGACTACATACCCATGAAAATGAAGTAGTAATCTTGGGGCTTATTTGATCTCCCTAGTCTTCTTTGCTTCACGGGTCGGGTAACGGGTTAAGATTCTACCGGATCACTCCTCCCCTTTTCCGGCGAATGTGACTAGCTCCTGCAAGTCTTTGATTTCAATTGATGATGAACTCTCTCAAAATAAAAGTTCTTTCTTCATTTTGAGGCTATTTTTTCTACCTTCTTTTTAATCTTTTTTTTTTTTATGAATAAAAAGAAGATGTATATTTCTCTATGTAATACATGTATAATTACAAGAAATATGAGATTCATTTCCACCATCTTTAATTTATTAATGATAAATAAAAGTAAAGTAGAAGGCTCTTTTTTTATCCATAGTTTCCCAATATATTTTTTCATGGGATCATGAGCTTTGTTTTTTTTCTTCTTCCTTTTATAAACAAACAAAGGAAGAGTTGATCATCATCTCATGTTCAACATTATATGTAAACATGACATATAATTGTTTTTCTCTTCATATCCATTTTTCAGTTGTCTTTTTTTCTTCTTCTTCTTTTTCTTGGTCATTCATATGACATTTTGAAAAACTCGCGAAAGCTTTGTAGTTGATCACCGTAGGAACGATGCTCTGAATACCACTTGATCCGTTACGAGATTAAGAAAACATAACGATCCAAGGATTAATAAGTTATAGTGTTTGCAATATTCAATTGAAAACAGAAAATATAACAAACACAAAATATAGGAGAACAAAACGTTTATTATTCTCCTCTTTTTTTCAATTACATACGTATGGAAGTAGTAATTAAAAAGGCTATATCTTTTATTTACTCTCTCAAGTTACAAGTAATTGGAACTAGAGGCTTTTTCCTTTTCTTTACTCTCGAGAGACTACATACAAATGAAAATGAAGTAGTAATTTAGAGGCTTATTTGATCTCCCTAGTCTTCTTTGCTTCACGGGTCGGGTAACGGGTTAAGATCCTACCGGATCAAATTTTGATCGAAGGATTGATTAAAGCGGGTTTAAAAGCAAAAAGGCGGTTATTTGGGAAGCATACGAAAGTAGACTGGCCAAAATACTCCTCACATGCAGTTCGCGTGAGGTCACTTAACGGCTCAAATTTAAGGATTATTAAATTCAGGGTCATCCAAGAAATAACTTAAAAGATCGGGGCCAATGAAGCCAAATAATTTGTTTAAGGTTACTTACAATATTTGATACGAAGTTCAAGAACTATCGCCAAAATTTTGGTTATTTTTTTAACTAACTTTATTTTATGTTGGTGTTATGCCCATCTTCATTATTTGTATGATATTATATTCACTTTGGAAGAAAATATGAGTTTGCTTGGTTTGAAAAAAATAATAAACAATAATTATTTGAAGTGAAGTCGAAATCACGGTATAGTAAACCTACCACTTGAAAGAAAAGTTCAAAGTCAGGTTACTCATCACAACTCGCCAAAACATGGAAGGCAAATTCTAAAACCACCCCCTCTTATAAGGACCATTTTCTCTTTTATAATTGCTTTTAATTACTTGTAATAATAAAGAACAATGAAATTTGTTTTCCTTATTCTATTTTTAAAGTGTATATCCTCTCGTTATCTTTATCACAATAAAAGAATGTCCACTTATGCTTTTGTCATAAAAAATGTATTTTTTTATATAGTTCACAGACAAAAAATAAATAATTTTACCAAGAGTAACTGTCATTTTTATCTATTTATAAAAGTGAACAATAAATATGGGACGAATTGAAAAGATAAAAAAGTACTTTAAACGATTATGAAGTATTTTTTATGAAACTGAACTTTAAATATTGGATGGACCAAAAGGTGACTGTTATTCTTACCTATATATTCATGTTTGACATAAATAAAGTAAAAATATAAAAGTACTTTAAACCATTATTTTTATTTATTTATAGAAGTAGACTATAAATGTAGAATGGATCGAAAAGAAAAAATGAAATATTAATATGGGAAAGATGAACATGGTCGTCTCAACAATTTGGAAGACAATAAATATAGGCCTCTTATACATCTAATTTTTTTTTAATTCACACGAAAAAATGATACTAAATTTAGCAATTCTTAAAAAGTTTTCAAGTTAGATGTACTAAAGTATTTTTCCTCCAAATATTTATCTTCTAATTGTTCTTGTTTAATTTAATTTAATAATTTAAGACTATATATTACTGGTAATTTTTTTTATCCCTTCTAAATATTTTGGCTGTGGACGGTTGTACATGATGAAGTAATATCACGATATTTTATGACATATTGGGGTAAAGAAAACAAAACTTTGAAACATTATACATTGGGTAAAGAAAAAAATTGAGTTACTCCGTAAAAATATATTGGGTAAATAAGTTATTGTGTTTTAAAATAATAAAAAATAATATGGTAAACTGTGTAGTTGATGGGATAGGCTATGAAAGATAAGAGACCCAACGGCCCGTCCATGGAGCCGCCCACAAGCTGTAGTGACCCGAACTTTTCTGAATCTTTATATGATTATATGTTTAATGAAAACTATATTATATGATTAAATGTTTTCAACATGTTAAACAAGCAAACTTGTTAAGACTTGGTTAATTGAAACGAAAATTTTGTAAACGTCTGATTACCCAGTTTGACCAATGATTCACGAACGCTATAAGTTGTATATGACATGATGATACATAAATGAATAAATATATATGTTTAACATGATATAATGATCATCAAGTATCTCATTAAAAATAGTAACAATAAGTTATATACTTAAAAAGGAGACTATTGACGTATGAAACTCGAAACGATACATATAACGATTATCGTTATAACCACGTCTTACTAAATATATATGAAGCATATTAATACATTGTTATATTATATATAACATGATAATATGATAATTAAATATATCATTAAGTGTATTAACAATGAACTACATAAGTAAAAACAAGACTACTAACTTAAGGATTTCGAAACGAGACATATATGTAACGATTATCGTTGTAACGACATTTAAATGTATATATCATATTAAGATATATTAATATATCATAATATCATGATAATATAATAATTTAAAATCTCATTTGATATTATAAACTTTGGGTTAACAACATTTAACAAGATTGTTAACCTAAAGGTCTCAAAACAACACTTACATGTAACGACTAACGATGACTTAACGACTCAGTTAAAATGTATATACATGTAGTGTTTTAATATGTATTCATACACTTTTGAAAGACTTCAAGACACTTATCAAAATACTTCTACTTAACAAAAATGCTTACAATTACATCCTCGTTCAGTTTCATCAACAATTCTACTCGTATGCACCCGTATTTGTACTCGTACAATACACAGCTTTTAGATTTATGTACTATTGGTATATACACTCCAATGATCAGCTCTTAGCAGCCCATGTGAGTCACCTAACACATGTGGGAACCATCATTTGGCAACTAGCATGAAATATCTCATAAAATTACAAAAATATGAGTAATCATTCATGACTTATTTACATGAAAACAAAATTACATATCCTTTATATCTAATCCATACACCAACGACCAAAAACACCTACAAACACTTTCATTCTTCAATTTTCTTCATCTAATTGATCTCTCTCAAGTTCTAACTTCAAGTTCTAAGTGTTCTTCATAAATTCTATAAGTTCTAGTTACAAAAAATCAAGAATACTTTCAAGTTTGCTAGCTCACTTCCAATCTTGTAAGGTGATCATCCAACCTCAAGAAATCTTTGTTTCTTACAGTAGGTTATCATTCTAATACAAGGTAATAATCATATTCAAACTTTGGTTCAATTTCTATAACTATAACAATCTTATTTCAAGTGATGATCTTACTTGAACTTGTTTTCGTGTCATGATTCTGCTTCAAGAACTTCGAGCCATCCAAGGATTCGTTGAAGCTAGATCCATTTTTCTCTTTTCCAGTTGGTTTATCCAAGGAACTTAAGGTAGTAATGATGTTCATAACATCATTCGATTCATACATAAAAAGCTATCATATTCGAAGTGGTAAACTAGTAATCACTAGAACATAGTTTAGTTAATTATAAACTTGTTCGCAAATAAAGTTAATCCTTCTAACTACACTTTTAAAATCAACTATACACATGATATATATCTATATGATATGCTAACTTAATAATTTAAAACCCGGAAACACGATAAACACCATAAAACCGGATTTACGCCGTCGTAGTTACAACCCGGGGCTGTTTTGGTTTGGATAATTAAAAACTATGAAAAACTTTGATTTAAAAGCTATACTTCTGGGAAAATAATTTTTCTTATGAACATGAAACCATATCCAAAAATCATGGTTAAACTCAAAGTGAAAGTATGTTTTTCAAAACAGTCATCAAGATGTCGTTCTTTCGACGGAAATGACTACCTCTTTCAAAAACGACTTGTAACTTGTATTTCCGACTATAAACCTATACCTTTTCTGTTTAGTTTCATAAAGTCAAGTTCAATACGAAACCGTAGCCGCTTAAATCACTCAAAACGGATTAGAAATGAAGAAATGACGAGCAAAACAAAATTGGTAAAAACTACTCATTTTAGCTACGTGAAAATTGGTAACAAATCTATTCCAACCATAACTTAATCAACTTGTATTGTATATTATGTAATCTTGAGATACCATAAACAAGTATACAATGTTTCGACCTATCATGTCGACACATCTATATATATATTTCGGAACAACCATAGACAGTCTATATGTGAATGTTGGAGTTAGCTATACAGGGTTGAGGTTGATTCCAAAATATATATAGTTTGAGTTGTGATCAATACTGAGATATGTATACACTGGGTCGTGGATTGATTCAAGATAATATATATCGATTTATTTCTGTACATCTAACTGTGGACAACTAGTTGTAGGTTACTAACGAGGACAGCTGACTTAATAAACTTAAAACATCAAAATGTATTAAAAGTGTTGTAAATATATTTTGAACATACTTTGATATATATGTACATATTTGTTATAGGTTCGTGAATCGACCAGTGGCCAAGTCTTACTTCCCGACGAAGTAAAAATCTGTGAAAGTGAGTTATAGTCCCACTTTTAAAATCTAATATTTTTGGGATGAGAATACATGCAGGTTTTATAAATGATTTACAAAATAGACACAAGTACGTGAAACTACATTCTATGGTTGAATTATCGAAATCGAATATGCCCCTTTTTATTAAGTCTGGTAGTCTAAGAATTAGGGAACAGACACCCTAATTGACGCGAATCCTAAAGATAGATCTATTGGGCCTAACAAACCCCATCCAAAGTACCGGATGCTTTAGTACTTCGAAATTTATATCATATCCGAAGGGTGTCCCGGAATGATGGGGATATTCTTATATATGCATCTTGTTAATGTCAGTTACCAGGTGTTCACCATATGAATGATTTTTATCTCTATGTATGGGATGTATATTGAAATATGAAATCTTGTGGTCTATTGTTACGATTTGATATATATAGGTTAAACCTATAACTCACCAATATTTTTGTTGACGTTTTAAGCATGTTTATTCTCAGGTAATTATTAAGAGCTTCCGCTGTCGCATACTTAAATAAGGACAAGATTTGGAGTCCATGCTTGTATGATATTATCATTATTTGATAATCAACGTAAAGCTTTTTAAACCTTTATTGATGAAATAAAGGTTATGGTTTGTTTTAAAATGAATACAGTCTTTGAAAAACGTCTCATATAGAGGTCAAAACCTCGCAACGAAATCAATTAATATGGAACGTTTTTAATCAATAAGAACGGGACATTTCAGTTGGTATCCGAGCGTTGGTCTTAGAGAACCATAATTTTTCATTAGTGTGTCTTATCGAGTTTGTTAGGATGCATTAGTGAGTCTGGACTTCGACCGTGTTTACTTGAAAAATGATTGCTTAACAAATTTTATTGGAAACTATATATTTTTAACATGTGAATATTATGTGATATATTAATCTCTTAACGTGTTTGATATTATGTGATAGATGTCTACCTCTAGAACAAGTCCCATTGATTCACCTAATAATAATGAAGAGTCAAATGTAAATTGGAATGATTCGTGGACTGATTCACAAGTTCCCGAAGAGGAACCGGAAGAAGAGTCGAAACCGGAAGAAGAATCAGAACCGGAAGAAGAATCGGAACCGGAAGAAGAAATAGAACCAGCGGGGGAAATAATAAAACGGTTAAGTAGAAGAAAATCCTCAACCAATCGACCAAAGTTAATTATGGTCAATGGTGTTTCCGCCAAGGAAGCAAAGTATTGGGAGGATTACCAATTCTCCGATGAATCGGATCCCGACAAGGATTCCGATGATGTTATAGAAATTACCCCAACACAATTTAATAAGGCAAAAGAGAACAATAAGAGAAAGGGCATAAAAATAGAGAAATTTGATTCCAAACCCGATGAACTTTATATGTATCGTCAACACCCGTATTTCTTAAGTTGTGACAATAACCCGGGAACCTCTAAACCACCAGGTTTTTCTAAACCAATGTGGAAAACGACGGCTCGTATTAGGGGAACATCATATATCCCTAGAAACTTGGCAAAACGAACCAAAACCGAAGAAGAAGAAACGAGCGAGTCGGAATAAGATAGTTGTATTCGTGTGGTGTAATATATGTAATATAGTGTGCTTATGCTTTATGATATATGTAAAAATTGCTTGTATTAATAAGTATTTTTTTTTTGAATCTAACTCTTGTCTATTTTACAGTATAAAAACACAAAATGAATAGACAACCCAATATTTTAAGAGACCTACCCGGAGACATGATTGATGAAATCTTGTCTAGAGTCGGTCAGAATTCCTCGGCATAACTATTTAAGGCGAGATCAGTTTGTAAGACATTCGAAGAACGTTCCAAGAATGCCTTGGTTTATAAAAGGCTTTCGTTTGAAAGATGGGGGATATCACATTGGGAAATCCATAAGTTACGATGTGTTTACTTTGACGCATATATTGCGGGGAACCCAAATTCTATTTTACGTAACGGGTTAAGAAATTATTTTGACTCAATATATCCGAATATAGGACTTGGTGATTTAGAAAAAGCGGCTAACATGCAACATAAAGAAGCATGTTATGCTTACGGGTTAGTAATGTTCGCTTCTCACCAAAGTGAGAACAAGAACATCGGGCTACAACTATTAAACAAAACGTTCCCACAAGTGACGGAGTCGGTAATTGGGGTAAGAAATGAGGTTTTTAGATTGTTACGGGACTGTTGGACATTACGTAACCCTCGTCCCTTTGACGACGTTACAATACGCTGTCTTATCAACGGCCATAACGGTTATGTTCCACAAGACCAAGGATGGGAAGTAGTCCTAGTAAAACCAGAATGCATGACTTGTTTCTGGAATGCATGACTTGTTTCTGGACGTATGAATTACATGTTTTTATTGCCTTTGCTGAACGACTTGTGTACTAGCTAGAATTATCTTCACAACTATCTTGTATCAAATTTATTGTGTGCTATATTTCATGCTATATGTAAAATAAGCGGTATTGTAAGTTTGTAAAATATTGTGTAAAAGTTTGAACGCGAAATATTATTATAATCAGTTTTTCATATAGAATTGTAGTAGTTGAATTGTATATTAGCTACTAAGTATGAACTTAACGGGTAGGTACTACCCGAATTTAAACTTATAAAACGCTAATATGAAGAAAAAGCTTTTATAAATGAGTTCATATTATGCTACGAGATACTATTGACTACTCTTAATATTCTGTATGATTAACTTGTTTCATTTGACTATTTTGAAGGAAATGGCACCAACTACTCGACACACCTTGAATATGAGCGAAGAGGAATTTCGTGCCTTTCTTGCTTCAAACATAGCCGCAGTACAGGCTGCGCTACATACCAACAATAACCTTGGATCTAGCAGTACAGGAAATCGTGTAGGATGCACCTACAAAGAATTCACTGCCTGCAAACCTTTAGAATTTGATGGAACCGAAGGACCGATCGGATTGAAACGGTGGACCGAGAAGGTCGAATCGGTGTTTGCCATAAGTAAGTGTACTGAAGAGGACAAAGTGAAGTACGCTACGCATACCTTCACAGGTTCTGCGTTAACATGGTGGAATACCTATCTAGAGCAAGTGGGACAAGATGATGCTTACGCACTACCGTGGTCAGCATTCAAGCACTTGATGAACGAGAAGTACCGTCCCAGAACCGAGGTCAATAAGCTCAAGACAGAACTTAGAGGGTTACGAACCCAAGGATTTGATATTACCACATACGAAAGACGATTCACAGAATTATGCCTATTGTGTCCGGGAGCGTTTGAAGATGAGGAAGAGAAGATCGACGCGTTTGTGAAAGGATTACCGGAAAGAATCCAAGAAGATATAAGTTCACACGAGTCCGCCTCCATACAACAGGCATGTAGAATGGCTCACAAACTAGTGAACCAGATTGAAGAAAGAATTAAAGAACAGACTGCTGGAGAGGCCAATGTGAAGCAAGTCAAAAGAAAGTGGGAGGAAAACGGTGATAAGAATCACCAATACAACAACAACAGCAATTACAACAATAATCGCAACAACTTTCCTAACAATCGCAACGTCAATCGTAACTACAACAAACGGCCCAACAACAACAACAATAACAACAACATCAACTACAACAATCATCTTAACAACAATAATAACCGCAACAACAACAATAATCAGAAGCAGCTATGCCAAAGATGTGAAAAGTATCACTCAGGGTTCTGCACCAAATTTTGCAACAAGTGTAAAAGAAATGGTCATAGCACGGCGAAGTGTGAGGTATACGGACCAGGGGTTAACAGAACGAAAGGAACAAATGGTGTCGGAACGAGTAATGGCGGAGCAAGTAGTGTCGGAGCAAGTTATGCCAATGTAGTTTGTTATAAATGTGGAAAACCGGGCCACATTATTAGAAATTGCCCGAATCAGGAGAACACGAATGGACAAGGCCGCGGAAGAGTTTCAATATTAATGCAGCAGAGGCACAGGAAGACCCGGAGCTTGTTACGGGTACGTTTCTTATTGACAATAAATCTGCTTACGTTTTATTTGATTCGGGTGAGGATAGAAGCTATATGAGTAGAGATTTTTGTGCTAAATTAAGTTGTCCATTGACGCCGTTGGATAGTAAATTTTTACTCGAATTAGCAAACGGTAAATTAATTTCGGCAGATTATATATGCCGGAATCGAGAAATTAAACTGGGTAGCAAAATATTTAAGATTGATTTGATACCAGTAGAGTTAGGGAGTTTTGATGTAATAGTTGGCATGGACTGGCTGAAGAAGGTAAAAGCAGAGATCGTATGTTATAAAAATGCAATTCGCATTGTACGAGAAGAAGGAGAACCCTTAATGGTGTACCGAGAAAAGGGCAACAAGAAGCTACATCTTATTAGTAATTTGAAGGCACAAAAACTAATAAGAAAAGGTTGCTATGCTATTCTAGCACATGTCGAGAAAGTACAAACTGAAGAAAAGAGCATCAATGATGTTTTTATCGCAAAAGAATTTCCCGATGTATTTCCGAAAGAATTAACGGGACTACCTCCACATCGATCTGTTGAATTTCAAATAGATCTTGTACCAGGAGCTGCACCAATAGCTCGTGCTCCTTACAGACTCACACCCAGCGAGATGAAAGAACTGCAAAGCCAACTACAAGAACTTTTAGAGCGTGGTTTCATTCGACCAAGCACATCACCATGGGGAGCTCCTGTTTTGTTTTTCAAGAAGAAAGATGGTACATTTAGGTTGTGTATTGACTACAGAGAGTTGAAAAAAACTTACCATCAAGAACCGCTACCCACTACCGAGAATCGACGACTTATTTGATCAACTACAAGGCTCGTCTGTTTATTCAAAGATTGACTTACGTTCCGGATATCATCAAATGCGGGTGAAAGAAGATGATATTCCAAAGACTGCTTTCAGAACACGTTACGGTCATTACGAGTTTATGGTCATGCCGTTTGGTTTAACTAATGCACCAGCTGTGTTCATGGACCTTATGAACCGAGTGTGTGGACCATACATTGACAAGTTTGTCATTGTTTTCATTGATGACATACTTATTTACTCAAAAAATGGCCAAGAACACGGTGAACATTTGCGAAAGGTGTTAGAAGTATTGAGGAAGGAAGAATTGTACGCTAAATTTTCAAAGTGTGCATTTTGGTTGGAAGAAGTTCAATTCCTCGGTCACATAGTGAACAAAGAAGGTATTAAGGTGGATCCGGCGAAGATAGAAACTGTTGAAAAGTGGGAAACCCCGAAAACTCCGAAATACATACACCAATTTTTAGGACTAGCTGGTTACTACAGAAGATTCATCCAAGATTTCTCCAAAATAGCAAAACCCTTGACTGCATTAACGCATAAAGGGAAGAAATTTGAATGGAAGGATGAACAAGAGAAGGCGTTTCAGTTATTGAAGAAAAAGCTAACTACGGCACCTATATTGTCATTGCCTGAAGGGAATGATGATTTTGTGATATATTGTGACGCCTCAAAGCAAGGTCTCGGTTGTGTATTAATGCAACGAACGAAGGTGACTGCTTATGCGTCTAGACAATTGAAGATTCACGAACAAAATTATACGACGCATGATTTGGAATTAGGCGCGGTTGTTTTTGCATTAAAGACTTGGAGGCACTACTTATATGGGGTCAAAAGTATTATATATACCGACCACAAAAGTCTTCGACACATATTTAATCAGAAACAATTGAATATGAGGCAGCGTAGGTGGATTGAATTGTTGAATGATTACGACTTTGAGATTCGTTACCACCTGGGGAAGGCAAATGTGGTAGCCGACGCCTTGAGCAGGAAGGACAGAGAACCCATTCGAGTAAAATCTATGAATATAATGATTCACAATAACCTTACTACTCAAATAAAGGAGGCGCAACAAGGAGTTTTAAAAGAGGGAAATTTAAAGGATGAAATACTCAAAGGATCGGAGAAGCATCTTAATATTCGGGAAGACGGAACCTGGTATAGGGCTGAAAGGATTTGGGTACCAAAATTTGGAGATATGAGAGAAATGGTACTTAGAGAAGCTCATAAAACCAGATACTCAATACATCCTGGAACGGGAAAGATGTACAAGGATCTCAAGAAACATTTTTGGTGGCCGGGTATGAAAGCCGATGTTGCTAAATACGTAGGAGAATGTTTGACGTGTTCTAAGGTCAAAGCTGAGCATCAGAAACCATCAGGTCTACTTCAACAACCCGAAATTCCGCAATGGAAATGGGAAAACATTACCATGGATTTCATCACTAAATTGCCAAGGACTGCAAGTAGTTTTGATACTATTTAAGTAATAGTTGATCGTCTCACCAAATCAGCACACTTCCTGCCAATAAGAGAAGATGACAAGATGGAGAAGTTAGTACGACTGTATTTGAAGGAAGTCGTCTCCAGACATGGAATACCAATCTCTATTATCTCTGTTAGGGATAGCAGATTTATTTCAAGATTCTGGCAGACATTACAGCAAGCATTAGGAACTCGTCTAGACATGAGTACTGCCTATCATCCACAAACTGATGGGCAGAGTGAAAGGACGATACAAACGCTTGAAGACATGCTACGAGCATGTGTTATTGATTTCGGAAACAGTTGGGATCGACATCTACCGTTAGCAGAATTTTCCTACAACAATAGCTACCATTCAAGCATTGAGATGGCTCTGTTTGAAGCACTTTATGGTAGAAAGTGCAGGTCTCCAATTTGTTGGAGTGAAGTGAGGGATAGACAGATTACGGGTCCGGAGATAATACAAGAAACTACTGAGAAGATCATCCAAATTCAACAACGGTTGAAAACCGCCCAAAGTCGACAAAAGAGCTACGCCGACATTAAAAGAAAAGATATAGAATTTGAAATTGGAGAGATGGTCATGCTTAAGGTTGCATGTGACGACCCGGAAATTTCCGACCAAATTTAAACTTAATCTTTATATGATTTAATGTTCCGACACGATAAGCAAAGTCTGTAATGTTGAAGTCTCAAAAACTTTGGAACTATATTCATGTAACCAATTACCCTTTGACTGTGCTCGATGATTCACGAACAACGGTTTTTTTAAATAAAGCATATTTATGAATATACATATATAGGTATATGTAAACATGAAAATGATTAATGAAATATTATATGAACTATTTTCAAAATAATATAAGTTAAGATATAATGAATTTTACAAAAATATTTTTTAATATATTAAATAATAACAATTTTCGTTTTCAATTATATCAACGAATTATATATCAAACCATAAAATTTTTATATATTATATATAAGATGGAAGTTGGTAAGATATTTTAAAAACTTTAAGTTTGTTAAAGATAAAATTATATTTTAAGTCATAAACTATAAACTTTATATATTTACATTTTGAATTGTCAGTTTTCTTTAAACAAACGTATAAAGTATTTTAGACATGCATACACTTTTTACCACCCGTTTCTCATGAGTCATGATACTTAAACTTTATAAATTATTTTTATGTTCCTAACCCGAGAACAATTAGTTTAACCGCTATCGTATCATTTTTCAAGCAAGATATAAGATTATATATATAAAAGAGGTGCATGTTATAATGTTTATGATACGTATGATTATGATAAAATATAAGAAGCATGTTGTTAAATCAAATGTGTGGCGCATGATTACTAACATGGGGCACATATAAATTCTTTTAAGTATATGAGGCGCATATGTGGTGTAAACTTGCCCCTCAACTGTCATGACAAAGAAAAATATTTTAACCTTATCTTAAAATATAAAAATTTTATATGACTTTTCAACATTAATTATTGATACGGGGCATAAAATAGCCATTTGTGAAAACACGGGGTTAAAAATAATAATAATAATAATAATAATAATAATAATAATAATAATAATAATAATAATAAAAAATAAAAAGACTACTTAAAAAAAATGATAATTATATATACGTTTATCACATATGGGAGAAAAATTAGTGGTACAAAATTGATCAAATAAGTTACCAAGATAAGATTTTATAATTAATATTGTCATTTTGGCTTTTGAAGAAAACTAGTATCCTGTACTAGTCAAATTTTTGTCACTAAGTAGCTTAATTATTAATTAAAACCATGATGATAAAACTTTGATTACGGAGTATAATTTTTTTTAGTAAAAATAATGAAGTGGATAAGAGGGTGCATGTGTCATCCTTCATTTACCTTAATAGTTGATATACTGTATTATGGAAAAGAAAGTCTTGAATGATAGTTGTGAGATGAAAGTGAAAGGGAGACAAGGATGGAAATAAAATAAAAACAATGAAATGTCGATAGCTAAATTACAAAGCAAAAAGGTCACGGATCAATAAGCTAGGTTACTTTTTATGTTCAATTTCCTACACGTTTTTTTAAATTGCAATATGTTATTGATAAGATCTTTCATCTATTTAATCATCGCTTTTCAATTCTTTCTTTTAGAAACGAGACACACACGCATGTAGATTTAATCATTCATATACTCCACAATTTTTCTTCTTCTTTAACTCACACACAAATATATATACATTTACATACTCTATTTTTTTTTAAGATGTCAGTGATAATATATCATAATAAGATACTCTTGGGAGATTTCAAAACGGGTTTCAAATTGGTTTAAAGCAAAGGAAATTATGGGTATTGTTCGGGGGTCGAAGACCAACCTTGCATTTGTCATTTCCGTTGTGTCTACGTACTTTCCTGCAATAGTGAATCACAATATTGATACGTTGAGATCTACAGTTATTTTGCATTTCGAGTTTCAGTCACATTTCGGTGAATGACCTTATGTGCTGCTAAGGTGAGTTTCATTTGCTCCCTTTTTAATTGCTTTTGCAATCTATATTTTTGGGCTGAGAATACATGCACTTTATTTTAAACGCAATGGATACAAGTACAAACTAAATTCTACACCGAGTTTGAACCGAAAATTCCTTAGCTTTGGTAACTAGTAACTGCTGGTTATAAGAACTGGTGGGCGCGAGTAGTAGTATATGGATCCATAGGGCTTGATAACCCCGTTCGAGCTAGAGCACTAGCCTTTTAACGGACGTATGCTATTTGAGAAGCGTACACATTGGTTTGCGTGTATTATTAAAATGATTATACAAAGGGTATAAATTATATATACGTTAAGTTTAGTTACCAGGGTGCTCAATTTTGTAGAATATTTTGATAAACGTTTCTGGATGAAACAACTGAAATCTTGTGATCCACCTTTATGTACAGATTATGCAAAACATTAAAACTATGAACTCACCAACCTTTGTGTTGACACTTGTTAGCATGTTTATTCTCAGGTTCCCTAGAAGTCTTCCGCTGTTTGCTTATATGTTAGACAAGCTATGTGCATGGAGTCTTACATGGTATAATTTTCAAGGAAACGTTGCATTCACCAAATCATCACCATGTGTCTTATTTTGACTGCATTGTCAACGGAAGTACTATTGTAAACTATTATTTAAGGTGATTGTCTATATGTAGAATCATCAGCTGTCGAAAACTTTTGATTTAAATATTCATTTATGGTGTGCCTTTTCAAAAGAATGCAATGTTTACAAAACGTATCATATAGAGGTCAAATACCTCGCAATGAAATCGATGAATGACGTGTTCGTCCATATGGATTTGGAGCGATCGTCACATTACACCTTGGAAAGGTGTTGTTCGATTTGGTAAACGAGGGAAATTAAATCCAAGGTATATTGGACCATTCAAGATTATTGATCGTGTCAGACCAGTAGCTTACCGACTTGAGTTACCTCAACAACTCGCGGCTGTACATAACACTTTCCACGTCTCGAATTTGAAGAAATGTTTTGCTAAAGAAGATCTCACTATTCTGTTGGACGAAATCCAAATCAATGAAAAACTTCAATTCATTGAAGAACCCGTTGAAATAATGGATCGTGAGGTTAAGAGACTTAAACAAAATAAGATACCGATTGATAAGGTTCGATGGAATGCTCGTAGAGGACCCGAGTTCACCTGGGAACGAGAAGATCAGATGAAGAAGAAGTACCCGCACTTATTTCCAGAAGATGAGCCAACACCTCCAATGGCTTAAAATTTCGGGACGAAATTTATTTAACGGGTAGGTACTGTAGTGACCCGAACTTTTCTGAACCTTTCTATGATTATATGTTTAATGAAAACTATATTATATGATTAAATGTTTCCAACATGTTAAGCAATCAAACTTGTTAAGACTTGGTTAATTGAAACGGAAATTTTGTAAACGTCTGATTACCCAGTTTGACCAATGATTCACGAACGCTATAAGTTGTATATGACATGATGATACATAAATGAATAAATATATATGTTTAACATGATATAATGATCATCAAGTATCTCATTAAAAATAGTAACAATAAGTTATATACTTAAAAAGGAGACTATTGACGTATGAAACTCGAAACGATACATATAACGATTATCATTATAACCACGTCTTACTAAATATATATGAAGCATATTAATACATTGTTATATTATATATAACATGATAATATAATAATTAAATATATCATTAAGTGTATTAACAATGAACTACATAAGTAAAAACAAGACTACTAACTTAAGGATTTCGAAACGAGACATATATGTAACGATTATCGTTGTAACGACATTTAAATGTATATATCATATTAAGATATATTAATATATCATAGTATCATGATAATATAATAATTTAAAATATCATTTGATATTATAAACTTTGGGTTAACAACATTTAACAAGATCGTTAACCTAAGGGTCTCAAAACATCACTTACATGTAACGACTAACGATGACTTAACGACTCAGTTAAAATGTATATACATGTAGTGTTTTAATATGTATTCATACACTTTTGAAAGACTTCAAGACACTTATCAAAATACTTCTACTTAACAAAAATGCTTACAATTACATCCTCGTTCAGTTTCATCAACAATTCTACTCGTATGCACCCGTATTCGTACTCGTACAATACACAGCTTTTAGATGTATGTACTATTGGTATATACACTCTAATGATCAGCTCTTAGCAGCCCATGTGAGTAACCTAACACATGTGGGAACCATCATTTGGAAACTAGCATGAAATATCTCATAAAATTACAAAAATATGAGTAATCATTCATGACTTATTTACATGAAAACAAAATTACATATCCTTTATATCTAATCCATACACCAACGATCAAAAACACCTACAACCACTTTCATTCTTCAATTTTCTTCATCTAATTGATCTCTCTCAAGTTCTAACTTCAAGTTCTAAGTGTTCTTCATAAATTCTACAAGTTCTAGTTACATAAAATCAAGAATACTTTCAAGTTTGCTAGCTCATTTCCAATCTTGTAAGGTGATCATCCAACCTCAAGAAATCTTTGTTTCTTACAGTAGGTTATCATTCTAATACAAGGTAATAATCATATTCAAACTTTGTTTCAATTTCTATAACTATAACAATCTTATTTCAAGTGATGATCTTACTTGAACTTGTTTTCGTGTCATGATTCTGCTTCAAGAACTTCGAGCCATCCAAGGATCCGTTGAAGCTAGATCCATTTTTCTCTTTTCCAGTAGGTTTATCCAAGGAACTTAAGGTAGTAATGATGTTCATAACATCATTCGATTCATACATAAAAAGCTATCATATTCGAAGTGGTAAACTAGTAATCACTAGAACATAGTTTAGTTAATTCTAAACTTGTTCGCAAATAAAGTTAATCCTTCTAACTACACTTTTAAAATCAACTATACACATGATATATATCTATATGATATGCTAACTTAATGATTTAAAACCCGAAAACACGATAAACACCATAAAACCGGATTTACGCCGTCGTAGTTACAACCGGGGGCTGTTTTGGTTTGGATAATTAAAAACTATGAAAAACTTTGATTTAAAAGCTATACTTCTGGGAAAATGATTTTTCTTATGAACATGAAACCATATCCAAAAATCATGGTTAAACTCAAAGTGAAAGTATGTTTTTCAAAACAGTCATCAAGATGTCGTTCTTTCAACAGAAATGACTACCTCTTTCAAAAACGACTTGTAACTTGTATTTCCGACTATAAACCTATATCTTTTCTGTTTAGTTTCATAAATTCAAGTTCAATACGAAATTGTGGCCACTTAAATCACTCAAAACGGATTAGAAACGAAGAAATGGCGAGCAAAACAATATTGGTAAAAACTACTCATTTTAGCTACGTGAAAATTGGTAACAAATCTATTCCAACCATAACTTAATCAACTTGTATTGTATATTATGTAATCTTGAGATACCATAGACACGTATACAATGTTTCGACCTATCATGTCGACACATCTATATATATTTCGGAACAACCATAGACACTATATGTGAATGTTGGAGTTAGCTATACAGGGTTGAGGTTGATTCCAAAATATATATAGTTTGAGTTGTGATCAATATTGAGATATGTATACACTGGGTCGTGGATTGATTCAAGATAATATATATCGATTTATTTCTGTACATCTAACTGTGGACAACTAGTTGTAGGTTACTAACGAGGACAGCTGACTTAATAAACTTAAAACATCAAAATGTATTAAAAGTGTTGTAAATATATTTTGAACATACTTTGATATATATGTACATATTTGTTATAGGTTCGTGAATCGACCAGTGGCCAAGTCTTACTTCCCGACGAAGTAAAAATCTGTGAAAGTGAGTTATAGTCCCACTTTTAAAATCTAATATTTTTGGGATGAGAATACATGCAGGTTTTATAAATGATTTACAAAATAGACACAAGTACGTGAAACTACATTCTATGGTTGAATTATCGAAATCGAATATGCCCCTTTTTATTAAGTCTGGTAATCTAAGAATTAGGGAACAAACACTCTAATTGACGCGAATCCTAAAGATAGATCTATTGGGCCTAACAAACCCCATCCAAAGTACCGGATACTTTAGTACTTCGAAATTTATATCATATCCGAAGGGTGTCCCGGAATGATGGGGATATTCTTATATATGCATCTTGTTAATGTCGGTTACCAGGTGTTCACCATATGAATGATTTTTATCTCTATGTATGGGATGTATATTGAAATATGAAATCTTGTGGTATATTGTTACGATTTGATATATATAGGTTAAACCTATAACTCACCAACATTTTTGTTGACGTTTTAAGCATGTTTATTCTCAGGTAATTATTAAGAGCTTCCGCTGTCGCATACTTAAATAAGGACAAGATTTGGAGTCCATGCTTGTATGATATTGTGTAAAAACTGCATTCAAGAAACTTATTTCGTTGTAACATATTTGTATTGTAAACCATTATGTAATAGTTGTGTGTAAACATGATATTTTAGATTATCATTATTTGATAATCTACGTAAAGCTTTTTAAACCTTTATTGATGAAATAAAGGTTATGGTTTGTTTTAACATGAATACAGTCTTTGAAAAACGTCTCATATAGAGGTCAAAACCTCGCAACGAAATCAATTAATATGGAACGTTTTTAATCAATAAGAACGGGACATTTCACAAGCCCGCCCAGATGGGCGCCGATGACACCATCCCTGCCCAGCTTGTCGCCCAGGTGCTCCGTCTCGCTGCTCGTCTATTTGAATCAGAATTGAGGATCGAAGAATTAAGAAATAAATGTACAGTAAAGTTTTTTTATTTATTTATTTATTTATTTTTTGAATTTGAAAGCCATGAAAATGGCAATGAAATTGGATCTACAAAGATGAAGGTAGAGATGAAGGTGTGAAATTGGATCTGCAGAGATGAAAATGACCACATGGTTGGTAGTGTTTAATAACAATTATTATTATTATTATTATTATTATTTTTATTATTATTATTATTATTATTATTATTTTAATTAATATATTACTATAATAGTATAGTTATATAGTAGGTGTCTTTCCTCCTAATATTGCTCGGCCTTTAAATGGTGTTAAGTTGCTTGGGGCCCCCGCAAGTTCCGATCCTGGTTTTAGTAGTGAACTGGTGATGCAAAGGGTGACCAAGTCCATTGCGCTTATGGAAAAGGTTGCTAAGCTTGATGATCCTCAGTGTGAGTTGTTGTTGCTTAGGGCATGTACGGGAGTTTCTAAACTCTACTTTTCCTTGCGTACTTGTCCTCCTAGTATATTTGAGGCGGCTCAACGCGCTTTCGATGGAGCCCTTCGATCTTCCTTGGAGCGTATTGTTACTGCTTCAGGGCCTGGGTTTGGTGATTGGCAGTGGCGGCTTGCCACCTTGCCATTTGCATTTGGAGGGCTTGGTGTTTATTCTGCGGGAGATGTTCGTCATTATGCTTTTCTGGCTTCTCGATTACAGTCTGCTGGATTGCAGACCAAGCTACTACGTCATGCGAGTATTGTTGGTCTTGGTCGTGCTTTTGAAGATGCATTGGGTGTGTTTAATAAAACAGTTGGGTTTGATATTTTAGGTAATCCGAGTGAGGTCGCTGCCCCAATACTCATGAAGAAATTGGCAGATGTTTATTTCACAAAGGTTACCGCTTCTGCAGAATCTACTTTTTCGTTATCTCCCCGACAATCGGCCTTATGGAAATCACAGCAGAGTGATCACACCTCTGCTTGGCTAAGGGCAGTCCCTATTTTGGGGTTGGGTCAGACGATGAACGCAAAGACTTACCGTTGTGTGTTGTGCTACCGGTTAGGTGTTCCATTGTTCTCTATCTCGACGGCATGCTCTGCCTGTTCAAGGGTTTTTACTGGGGATATTTTCGGGGATCACGCGGTGTCTTGTGCTGGTATGGTGGGTATTAAGCATCGACATAATATTGTCCGGGATTCCCTTGTTGATGTTTGTTATCGATCTGGGATTTCAGCGAGAAAGGAGGTTGACATTGGGTTGTCTGGAGGGAACGACAGGGCCCTCAGACCTGCAGATGTGTTACTTTATTCCTGGGATTGTGGTCGCGATGTTTGTGTTGACTTGACATGATCTTCTCCTTTGACACAGTCTGGGCTTTCTGACTTTGTCCCTGAACGTGCTGTGATTGATGCGGCTCGTCGGAAGCGGGTCAAGTACGAATCTAGTTGTCTGACGATTGGTTATGGTTTCATTCCTTTCTCATTTTTTTCCCTTGGGGAATTAGAGAAGGAGGCTGTTTCTTTGCTAAAGCGGGTTCAGAAGAGTTCGATGGCGCAAGATATTGGTGCCGGTGCTGCTGCTCATATTTTTACTAGGATATGTTTTGCTATTGCTAGAGGTGTGGGGGCCCAGATTGTCTCTAGGCGTCCCACTAATTTTTTGTAAGTTTTAAAACTTTTAAGTTTATTATTAATAATAATAATAATAATAATAATAATAATAATAATAATAATAATAATAATAATAATAATAATTCAAATTATGTTGTTTATTTAAAATTTATAATATAAAGTAAAGTAATACTACGTAATAATTATTTGATAATATAAAAAAATTATAAAGGAAAATAAAAATATGGAAGAAGGAGTGTTATTGTTGAGAGTGTTTAGTCCTGGATTTAGTTTTGAGAAGGAAGTGAGATGGAAGTGCTAAAGTGGCGTTGAATGGTTGGTTAATGCTGGAGCACTCTAAGTAGGGAGTGCGTTTATATAGTCGGACCCAACATGGAGTATTAATTAAAACGTTTGTTCCCCCACCAACCTTCTCAAGATTACCGTATTATACTCGTGGACCTTTTCGAGTTCAAACTTTACTGTGAGTTGCGAAAAGTCTGAAACATTAGTGGGATCTTATTATATATTATATAAATATAAATCATAAATCATAAATCATAAATCATATAAATAATAATTGAGTAAAATATTCGTTGTTTTCAAATAGTCTGAACACGAATGACGTTATGTGTCTACTCGTTTATTGACACTCCCAACAATATAATTGAAGAGTCTAAAGTTGTATTTGTTAGCTCACTAATTTTTTTTTTTTGAAAGGCAAGTTAATTTTATTAATTATGAAAAATTACACGAAATGAACTAGCAAGGAGCTAGAAGCAAAAAGCACGAAACTACATCCACGACTACACCCAACTAAAAACTCACAACAAAACGGACTGACATAAATAATAAAACACAAAAACGCGAGGACAAAAAATGACGCACACCACGACAGGTCGGGCAACTAAGTATCCGACTCCGAGGACGCACATGAAGAACAACAAGAGCAGCAATCATCATCATCCTCGTCCTCTATCGAATTTTTCATCACATTATCTATGAAAAATCGATCTTGCCATCGAAAGTTTTCCCGACGTTGACAACGCTTCATGTTACTCATTTTCCACACATGTTTAATGAAATGACTTTTAATTAGGGGATGGACTTTTTTCCTCTTGCCACGAAAACGAGCTACAGCAGTGGATGATTGACAGGCGATAACCTCGTTTGAGTCGACATAAATCTTCTCACCCGAAACGTTTCCATTCACTGCTGGAGGAGGGACTAGTCCGTTTGAATTACATCCCACCTTAGACTCATTAAACTGAATTGGCCCATTAAGCTCATGTTCAGGCCCAACACCAATTTGATTTTGAAACTGCATTGGGGCAACCGAATTATCCACTGGTTCCTTGGTACACCCAACTTCACGCGAGTTCTTGATACCTGCAACACTATTGCTAATCTCGATATCTTTCTCTTTCTCTTTCCTCGAAACCCGATCATCACCTGTCACCGGAAAAACGTTGGACACTAGATCCGGTGAGGAGACAGAATCCGAAAAACCGTCTGACGGAGAAGGAATGAATTCCCCTTCTTCAAGGTCAGCCACGATTTCTGGTGACCCAACACCATCTTCAACTTGCCCAATTGATACATCTTCGCTTGATTTAAAATTATTTCCTACACACGTCGCCGTCACATTAGAGTTTTGGTCCGTCATCGATTGAAAATCAACCTTTTCCCCCGTACCCGACGAATTCGAATCTCCCACGCTAGGGATGCCGTGGGGTTCCTTCGAGACGTTCCCACAATTAGCCATTACCGGAGAATCATTGACATTGATCAACGTCCATGAAACACGATCATTGTTGAAACTAAAAACGAGGTTGTGATTTCTCACCGACTCAGGTAGGTTAAACTCGAAGTTTTTACCTCCAATCTTAATTTCAATACGATTAGTTGCAGGCCATTTAAACGACTTGGAGTCGAGATTTGCAGATGAGGCAGTAGTGTTTGTGTTCCCCCATTTAACTGGGTTAGATTGGCCCCGGTTCCAAGGAGCCGGAGGAAAATCTTCTAATCCATCAATGTTCGGGATGGGTTCTTGATTTCTGCAGGGGGGAAGGTCGTCATTTTTCTTTTCACGAAATCTGTAATGTTGAAATTCTACCCCTTCACTGTTCTTCTCCAAAGCCTTATAGGCACGGATCCATCTTCCATTTATTTGGATGGAATTCAAGACCTTGGAAAAAGAATCGATCTCGGTAATACCTTGAAAACGAACATAACCAAATCGTTGTCCACTCGACAATCTCTTCCGAGCGAAATATACATCTATAAGAGCACCATACTTCTCGTAGACTTTCCGACAATCAACCCGAGTCCATGATTCCGGGAAATTAAAAATCAAAAACGAAGTAACTCGAGGATCACACGACGCTGAAGACGAAAAGCCATTAGGCTTCGACATATGGGTCATGAAATGTCCCGTTCTTATTGATTAAAAACGTTCCATATTAATTGATTTCGTTGCGAGGTTTTGACCTCTATATGAGACGTTTTTCAAAGACTGCATTCATTTTTATACAAACCATAACCTTTATTTCATCAATAAAGGTTTAAAAAGCTTTACGTAGATTATCAAATAATGATAATCTAAAATATCCTGTTTACACACGACCATTACATAATGGTTTACAATACAAATATGTTACAACAAAATAAGTTTCTTGAATGCAGTTTTTACACAATATCATACAAGCATGGACTCCAAATCTTGTCCTTATTTAAGTATGCGACAGCGGAAGCTCTTAATAATCACCTGAGAATAAACATGCTTAAAACGTCAACAAAAATGTTGGTGAGTTATAGGTTTAACCTATATATATCAAATCGTAACAATAGACCACAAGATTTCATATTTCAATACACATCCCATACATAGAGATAAAAATCATTCATATGGTGAACACCTGGTATGTAGTGACCCGAACTTTTCCATGTTTATATATATTAATTGAGATTGATGTTTACATGATTAAATGTTTCCAACATATTAAGCAATCAAACTTGTTAAGACTTGATTAATTGAAATAGGTTTCATATAGACAATTGACCACCCAAGTTGACCGGTGATTCACGAATGTTAAAACTTGTAAAAAAAACTATATGATGACATATATATGGTTATATATATAGTTAACATGATATTATGATAAGTAAACATATCATTAATTATATTAACAATGAACTACATATGTAAAAACAAGACTACTAACTTAATGATTTTGAAACGAGACATATATGTAACGTTTATCGTTGTAACGACATTTAATGTATATATATCATATTAAGAGATATTCGTACATCATAATATCATGATAATATAATAATTTAAAATATCTTTTGATATTATAAACATTGGGTTAACAACATTTAACAAGATCGTTAACCTAAAGGTTTCAAAACAACACTTACATGTAACGACTAACGATGACTTAACGACTCAGTTAAAATGTATATACATGTAGTGTTTTAATATGTATTTATACACTTTTGAAAGACTTCAATACACTTATCAAAATACTTCTACTTAACAAAAATGCTTACAATTACATTCTCGTTCAGTTTCATCAACAATTCTACTCGTATGCACCCGTATTCGTACTCGTACAATACACAGCTTTTAGATGTATGTACTATTGGTATATACACTCCAATGATCAGCTCTTAGCAGCCCATGTGAGTCACCTAACACATGTGGGAACCATCATTTGGCAACTAGCATGAAATATCTCATAAGATTACAAAAATATGAGTAATCATTCATGACTTATTTACATGAAAACAAAATTACATATCCTTTATATCTAATCCATACACCAACGACCAAAAACACCTACAAACACTTTCATTCTTCAATTTTCTTCATCTAATTGAACTCTCTCAAGTTCTATCTTCAAGTTCTAAGTGTTCTTCATAAATTCCAAAAGTTCTAGTTTCATAAAATCAAGAATACTTTCAAGTTTGCTAGCTCACTTCCAATCTTGTAAGGTGATCATCCAACCTCAAGAAATCTTTGTTTCTTACAGTAGGTTATCATTCTAATACAAGGTAATAATCATATTCAAACTTTGGTTCAATTTCTATAACTATAACAATCTTATTTCAAGTGATGATCTTACTTGAACTTGTTTTCGTGTCATGATTTTGCTTCAAGAACTTTGAGCCATCCAAGGATCCATTGAAGCTAGATCCATTTTTCTCTTTTCCAGTAGGTTCATCCAAGGAACTTAAGGTAGTAATGATGTTCATAACATCATTCGATTCATACATATAAAGCTATCTTATTCGAAGGTTTAAACTTGTAATCACTAGAACATAGTTTAGTTAATTCTAAACTTGTTCGCAAACAAAAGTTAATCCTTCTAACTTGACTTTTAAAATCAACTAAACACATGTTCTATATCTATATGATATGCTAACTTAATGATTTAAAACCTGGAAACACGAAAAACACCGTAAAACCGGATTTACGCCGTCGTAGTAACACCGCGGGCTGTTTTGGGTTAGTTAATTAAAAACTATGATAAACTTTGATTTAAAAGTTGTTATTCTGAGAAAATGATTTTTATTATGAACATGAAACTATATCCAAAAATTATGGTTAAACTCAAAGTGGAAGTATGTTTTCTAAAATGGTCATCTAGACGTCGTTCTTTCGACTGAAATGACTACCTTTACAAAAACGACTTGTAACTTATTTTTCCGACTATAAACCTATACTTTTTCTGTTTAGATTCATAAAATAGAGTTCAATATGAAACCATAGCAATTTGATTCACTCAAAACGGATTTAAAATGAAGAAGTTATGGGTAAAACAAGATTGGATAATTTTTCTCATTTTAGCTACGTGAAAATTTGTAACAAATCTATTCCAACCATAACTTAATCAACTTGTATTGTATATTATGTAATCTTGAGATACCATAGACACGTATACAATGTTTCGACCTATCATGTCGACACATCTATATATATTTCGGAACAACCATAGACACTCTATATGTGAATGTTGGAGTTAGCTATACAGGGTTGAGGTTGATTCCAAAATATATATAGTTTGAGTTGTGATCAATACTGAGATACGTATACACTGGGTCGTGGATTGATTCAAGATAATATTTATCGATTTATTTCTGTACATCTAACTGTGGACAACTAGTTGTAGGGTACTAACGAGGACAGCTGACTTAATAAACTTAAAACATCAAAATATATTAAAAGTGTTGTAAATATATTTTGAACATACTTTGATATATATGTATATATTGTTATAGGCTCGTGAATCAACCAGTGGCCAAGTTTTACTTCCCGACGAAGTAAAAATCTGTGAAAGTGAGTTATAGTCCCACTTTTAAAATCTAATATTTTTGGGATGAGAATACATGCAGGTTTTATAAATGATTTACAAAATAGACACAAGTACGTGAAACTACATTCTATGGTTGAATTATCGAAATCGAATATGCCCCTTTTTATTAAGTCTGGTAATCTAAGAATTAGGGAACATACACCCTAATTGACGCGAATCCTAAAGATAGATCTATTGGGCCTAACAAACCCCATCCAAAGTACCGGATGCTTTAGTACTTCGAAATTTATATCATATCCGAAGGGTGTCCCGGAATGATGGGGATATTCTTATATATGCATCTTGTTATTGTCGGTTACCAGGTGTTCACCATATGAATGATTTTTATCTCTATGTATGGGATGTGTATTGAAATATGAAATCTTGTGGTCTATTGTTACGATTTGATATATATAGGTTAAACCTATAACTCACCAACATTTTTGTTGACGTTTTAAGCATGTTTATTCTCAGGTGATTATTAAGAGCTTCCGCTGTCGCATACTTAAATAAGGACAAGATTTGGAGTCCATGCTTGTATGATATTGTGTAAAAACTGCATTCAAGAAACTTATTTTGTTGTAACATATTTGTATTGTAAACCATTATGTAATGGTCGTGTGTAAACAGGATATTTTAGATTATCATTATTTGATAATCTACGTAAAGCTTTTTAAACCTTTATTGATGAAATAAAGGTTATGGTTTGTTTAAAAATGAATGCAGTCTTTGAAAAACGTCTCATATAGAGGTCAAAACCTCGCAACGAAATCAATTAATATGGAACGTTTTTAATCAATAAGAACGGGACATTTCAGTTGGTATCAGAGCGTTGGTCTTAGAGAACCAGAAAATTTGCATTAGTGTGTCTTATCGAGTTTGTTAGGATGCATTAGTGAGTCTGGACTTCGACCGTGTTTTCTTTAAAAATGATTGCTTAACATTTTTGTTGGAAACTATATATTTTTAACATATGAATATTATGTGATATATTAATCTCTTAACGTGTTTGATATTATGTGATAGATGTCTACCTCTAGAACAAGTCCCATTGACTCACCTAATAATAATGAAGAGTCAAATGTAAATTGGAATGATTTGTGGACTGATTCACAAGTTCCCGAAGAGGAACCGGAAGAAGAGTCGGAACCGGAAGAAGAATCGGAACCGGAAGAAGAATCGGAACCGGATGAAGAAATAGAACCGGTGGGGGAAATAATAAAACGGTTAAGTAAAAGAAAATCCTCAACCAACCGACCAAGGTTAATTATGGTCAATGGTGTTTCCGCCAAGGAAGCAAAATATTGGGAGGATTACCAATTCTCCGATGAATCGGATTCCGACGAGAATTCCGATGATGTTATAGAAATTACCCCAACTGAATTTAAAAAGGCAAAAGAAAATAATAAGGGAAAGGGCATAAAAATAGAGAAGTCTAATTCCAACCCCGATGAACTTTATATGTATCGTCAACCCCCGAAGTCCTTAAGTTGTAACAATGACCCGGGAACCTCTAAACCACCAGGTTTTTCTAAACCAATGTGGAAAATTACGGCTCGTATTAGGGGAACATCATATATCCCTAGAAAATTGGTAAAACGAACCAAAACCGAAGAAGAAGAAACAAGCGAGTCGGAATAAGATAGTTGTATTCGTGTGGTGTAATATATGTAATATAGTGTGCTTATGCTTTATGATATATGTAAAAATTGCTTGTATTAATAAGTATTTTTTTTTATGAATCTAACTCTTGTCTATTTTACAGTATAAAAACACAAAATGGATAGACAACCCAATATTTTAAGAGACCTACCCGGAGACATGATTGATGAAATCTTGTCTAGAGTCGGTCAGAATTCTTCGGCACAACTATTTAAGGCGAGATCAGTTTGTAAGACATTCGAAGAACGTTCCAAGAATGTCTTGGTTTATAAGAGACTTTCGTTTGAAAGATGGGGGATATCACATTGGGAAACCCATAAGTTACGATGTGTTTACTTTGACGCATATATTGCGGGGAACCCAAATGCTATTTTACGCAACGGGTTAAGAAATTATTTTGACTCAATATATCCGAATATTGGACTTCGTGATTTAGAAAAAGCGGCTAACATGCAACATAAAGAAGCATGTTATGCTTATGGATTAGTAATGTTTGCTTCTCACCAAAGTGAGAACAAGAACATCGGGCTACAACTATTAAACAAAACGTTCCCACAAGTGACGGAGTCGGTAATTGGAGTAAGAAATGAGGTTTTTAGATTGTTACGGGACTGTTGGACATTACGTAACCCTCATCCCTTTGACGACGTTACAACACGCTGTCTTATCAACGGCCATAACGGTTATGTTGCACAAGACCAAGGATGGGAAGTAGTCCTAGTAAAACCAGAATGCATGACTTGTTTCTGGACGTATGAATTACGTGTCTTTATTGCCTTTGCTGAACGACTTGTGTACTAGCTAGAATTATCTTCACAACTATCTTGTATCAAAGTTATTGTGTGCTATATTTCATGCTTTATGTAAAATAAGCGGTATTATAAGTTTGTAAAATATTGTATAAAAGTTTGAACGCGAAATATTATTATAATCAGTTTTTCATATAGAATTGTAGTAGTTGAATTGTATATTAGCTACTAAGTATGAACTTAACGGGTAGGTACTACCCGAATTTAAACTTATAAAACGCTAATATGAAGAAAAAGCTTTTATAAATGAGTTCATATTATGCTACGAAATACTATTAACTACTCTTAATATTCTGTATGATTAACTTGTTCCATTTTACTATTTTGAAGGAAATGGCACCGACTACTCGACACACCGTGAATATGAATGAAGAGGAATTCCGTACTTTTCTAGCTTCAAACATAGCCGCAGTACAGGCTGCGCTACATACCAACAATAACCTTGGATCTAGCAGTACAGGAAATCGTGTAGGATGCACCTACAAAGAATTCACTGCCTGCAAACCTTTGGAATTTGATGGAACCGAAGGACCGATCGGATTGAAACGGTGGACCGAGAAGGTTGAATCGGTGTTTGCCATAAGTAAGTGTACTGAAGAGGACAAAGTGAAGTACGCTACGCATACCTTCACAGGTTCTGCGTTAACATGGTGGAATACCTATCTAGAGCAAGTGGGACAAGATGATGCGTACGCACTACCGTGGTCAGCATTCAAGCACTTGATGAACGAGAAGTACCGTCCCAGAACCGAGGTCAATAAGCTCAAGACAGAACTTAGAGGGTTACGAACCCAAGGATTTGATATTACCACGTACGAAAGACGATTCACAGAATTGTGCCTATTGTGTCCGGGAGCATTCGAAGATGAGGAAGAGAAGATCGACGCGTTTGTGAAAGGATTACCGGAAAGAATCCAAGAAGATATAAGTTCACACGAGCCCGCCTCCATACAACAGGCATGTAGAATGGCTCACAAACTAGTGAACCAGATTGAAGAAAGAATTAAAGAACAGACTGCTGAAGAGGCCAATGTGAAGCAAGTCAAAAGAAAGTGGGAGGAAAACGGTGATAAGAATCACCAATACAACAACAACAGCAATTACAACAATAATCGCAACAATTATCCCAACAATCGCAACATCAATCGCAACTACAACAAACGGCCCAACAACAACAACAACAACAACAACAGCAACTACAAAAATCATCCCAACAACAATAATAACCGCAACAACAACAACAATCAGAAGCAACTATGCCAAAGGTGTGAAAAGAATCACTCGGGGTTCTGCACCAAATTTTGCAACAAGTGTAAAAGAAATGGTCATAGTGCGGCGAAGTGTGAGGTCTACGGACCAGGGGTTAATAGAACGAAAGGAACAAATGGTGTCGGAACGAGTAATGGCGGAGCAAGTAGTGTCGGAGCAAGTTATGCCAATGTAGTTTGTTATAAATGTGGAAAACCAGGCCACATTATTAGAAATTGCCCGAACCAGGAGAACACGAATGGACAAGGCCGTGGAAGAGTTTTCAATATTAATGCGGTAGAGGCACAGGAAGACCCGGAGCTTGTTACGGGTACGTTTCTTATTGACAATAAATCTGCTTACGTTTTATTTGATTCGGGTGCGGATAGAAGCTATATGAGTAGAGATTTTTGTGCTAAATTAAGTTGTCCATTGACGCCTTTGGATAGTAAATTTTTACTCGAATTAGCAAATGGTAAATTAATTTCAGCAGATAATATATGTCGGAATCGAGAAATTAAACTGGTTAGCGAAACATTTAAGATTGATTTGATACCAGTAGAGTTAGGGAGTTTTGATGTGATAATCGGTATGGACTGGTTGAAAGAAGTGAAAGCGGAGATCGTTTGTTACAAAAATGCAATTCGCATTATACGAGAAAAAGGAAAACCCTTAATGGTGTACGGAGAAAAGGGCAACACGAAGCTACATCTTATTAGTAATTTGAAGGCACAAAAACTAATAAGAAAAGGTTGCTATGCTGTTCTAGCACACGTCGAGAAAGTACAAACTGAAGAAAAGAGCATCAATGATGTTCCCATTGCAAAAGAATTTCCCGATGTATTTCCGAAAGAATTACCGGGATTACCCCCACATCGATCCGTTGAATTTCAAATAGATCTTGTACCAGGAGCTGCACCAATAGCTCGTGCTCCTTACAGACTCGCACCCAGCGAGATGAAAGAACTGCAAAGCCAATTACAAGAACTTTTAGAGCGTGGTTTCATTCGACCAAGCACATCACCGTGGGGAGCTCCTGTTTTGTTTGTCAAGAAGAAAGATGGTACATTCAGGTTGTGTATCGACTACCGAGAGTTGAACAAACTTACCATCAAGAACCGCTACCCACTACCGAGAATCGACGACTTATTTGATCAACTACAAGGCTCGTCTGTTTATTCAAAGATTGACTTACGTTCCGGGTATCATCAAATGCGGGTGAAAGAAGATGATATTCCAAAGACTGCTTTCAGAACACGTTACGGTCATTACGAGTTTATGGTCATGCCGTTTGGTTTAACTAATGCACCAGCTGTGTTCATGGACCTTATGAACCGAGTGTGTGGACCATACCTTGACAAGTTTGTCATTGTTTTCATTGATGACATACTTATTTACTCAAAGAATGACCAAGAACACGGTGAACATTTGAGAAAGGTGTTAGAAGTATTGAGGAAGGAAGAATTGTACGCTAAGTTTTCAAAGTGTGCATTTTGGTTGGAAGAAGTTCAATTCCTCGGTCACATAGTGAACAAAGAAGGTATTAAGGTGGATCCGGCAAAGATAGAAACTGTTGAAAAGTGGGAAACCCCGAAAACTCCGAAACACATACGCCAGTTTTTAGGACTAGCTGGTTACTACAGAAGGTTCATCCAAGACTTTTCCAGAATAGCAAAACCCTTGACTGCATTAACGCATAAAGGGAAGAAATTTGAATGGAATGATGAACAAGAGAAAGCGTTTCAGTTATTGAAGAAAAAGCTAACTACGGCACCTATATTGTCATTGCCTGAAGGGAATGATGATTTTGTGATTTATTGTGACGCATCAAAGCAAGGTCTCGGTTGTGTATTAATGCAACGAACGAAGGTGATTGCTTATGCGTCTAGACAATTGAAGATTCACGAACAAAATTATACGACGCATGATTTGGAATTAGGCGCGGTTGTTTTTGCATTAAAGACTTGGAGGCACTACTTATATGGGGTCAAAAGTATTATATATACCGACCACAAAAGTCTTCAACACATATTTAATCAGAAACAACTGAATATGAGGCAGCGTAGGTGGATTGAATTATTGAATGATTACGATTTTGAGATTCGTTACCACCCGGGGAAGGCAAATGTGGTAGCCGATGCCTTGAGCAGGAAGGATAGAGAACCCATTCGAGTAAAATCTATGAATATAATGATTCATAATAACATTACTACTCAAATAAAGGAGGCGCAACAAGGAGTTTTAAAAGAGGGAAATTTAAAGGATGAAATACCCAAAGGATCGGAGAAGCATCTTAATATTCGGGAAGACGGAACTCGGTATAGGGCTGAAAGGATTTGGGTACCAAAATTTGGAGATATGAGAGAAATGGTACTTAGAGAAGCTCATAAAACCAGATACTCAATACATCCTGGAACGGGGAAGATGTACAAGGATCTCAAGAAACATTTTTGGTGGCCGGGTATGAAAGCCGATGTTGCTAAATACGTAGGAGAATGTTTGACGTGTTCTAAGGTCAAAGCTGAGCATCAGAAACCATCAGGTCTACTTCAACAACCCGAAATCCCGGAATGGAAATGGGAAAACATTACCATGGATTTCATCACTAAATTGCCAAGGACTGCAAGTGGTTTTGATACTATTTGGGTAATAGTTGATCGTCTCACCAAATCAGCACACTTCCTACCAATAAGAGAAGATGACAAGATGGAGAAGTTAGCACGACTGTATTTGAAGGAAGTCGTCTCCAGACATGGAATACCAATCTCTATTATCTCTGATAGGGATGGCAGATTTATTTCAAGATTCTGGCAGACATTACAGCAAGCATTAGGAACTCGTCTAGACATGAGTACTGCCTATCATCCACAAACTGATGGGCAGAGCGAAAGGACGATACAAACGCTTGAAGACATGCTACGAGCATGTGTTATTGATTTCGGAAATAGTTGGGATCGACATCTACCGTTAGCAGAATTTTCCTACAACAACAGCTACCATTCAAGCATTGAGATGGCACCGTTTGAAGCACTTTATGGTAGAAAGTGCAGGTCTCCGATTTGTTGGAGTGAGGTGGGGGATAGACAGATTACGGGTCCGGAGATTATACAAGAAACTACCGAGAAGATCATCCAAATTCAACAACGGTTGAAAACCGCCCAAAGTCGACAAAAGAGCTACGCTGACATTAAAAGAAAAGATATAGAATTTGAAATTGGAGAGATGGTCATGCTTAAAGTTTCACCTTGGAAAGGCGTTGTTCGATTTGGTAAACGAGGGAAATTAAATCCAAGGTATATTGGACCATTCAAGATTATTGATCGTGTCGGACCAGTAGCTTACCGACTTGAGTTACCTCAACAACTCGCGGCTGTACATAACACTTTCCACGTCTCAAATTTGAAGAAATGTTTTGCTAAAGAAGATCTCACTATTCCGTTAGATGAAATCCAAATCAACGAAAAACTCCAATTCATCGAAGAACCCGTCGAAATAATGGATCGTGAGGTTAAAAGACTTAAGCAAAACAAGATACCAATTGTTAAGGTTCGATGGAATGCTCGTAGAGGACCCGAGTTCACCTGGGAGCGTGAAGATCAGATGAAGAATAAATACCCGCATCTATTTCCAGAAGATTCGTCAACACCTTCAACAGCTTAAAATTTCGGGACGAAATTTATTTAACGGGTAGGTACTGTAGTGACCCGAACTTTTCCATGTTTATATATATTAATTGAGATTGATGTTTACATGATTAAATGTTTCCAACATATTAAGCAATCAAACTTGTTAAGACTTGATTAATTGAAATAGGTTTCATATAGACAATTGACCACCCAAGTTGACCGGTGATTCACGAATGTTAAAACTTGTAAAAAAAACTATATGATGACATATATATGGTTATATATATAGTTAACATGATATTATGATAAGTAAACATATCATTAATTATATTAACAATGAACTACATATGTAAAAACAAGACTACTAACTTAATGATTTTGAAACGAGACATATATGTAACGTTTATCGTTGTAACGACATTTAATGTATATATATCATATTAAGAGATATTCGTACATCATAATATCATGATAATATAATAATTTAAAATATCTTTTGATATTATAAACATTGGGTTAACAACATTTAACAAGATCGTTAACCTAAAGGTTTCAAAACAACACTTACATGTAACGACTAACGATGACTTAACGACTCAGTTAAAATGTATATACATGTAGTGTTTTAATATGTATTTATACACTTTTGAAAGACTTCAATACACTTATCAAAATACTTCTACTTAACAAAAATGCTTACAATTACATTCTCGTTCAGTTTCATCAACAATTCTACTCGTATGCACCCGTATTCGTACTCGTACAATACACAGCTTTTAGATGTATGTACTATTGGTATATACACTCCAATGATCAGCTCTTAGCAGCCCATGTGAGTCACCTAACACATGTGGGAACCATCATTTGGCAACTAGCATGAAATATCTCATAAGATTACAAAAATATGAGTAATCATTCATGACTTATTTACATGAAAACAAAATTACATATCCTTTATATCTAATCCATACACCAACGACCAAAAACACCTACAAACACTTTCATTCTTCAATTTTCTTCATCTAATTGAACTCTCTCAAGTTCTATCTTCAAGTTCTAAGTGTTCTTCATAAATTCCAAAAGTTCTAGTTTCATAAAATCAAGAATACTTTCAAGTTTGCTAGCTCACTTCCAATCTTGTAAGGTGATCATCCAACCTCAAGAAATCTTTGTTTCTTACAGTAGGTTATCATTCTAATACAAGGTAATAATCATATTCAAACTTTGGTTCAATTTCTATAACTATAACAATCTTATTTCAAGTGATGATCTTACTTGAACTTGTTTTCGTGTCATGATTTTGCTTCAAGAACTTTGAGCCATCCAAGGATCCATTGAAGCTAGATCCATTTTTCTCTTTTCCAGTAGGTTCATCCAAGGAACTTAAGGTAGTAATGATGTTCATAACATCATTCGATTCATACATATAAAGCTATCTTATTCGAAGGTTTAAACTTGTAATCACTAGAACATAGTTTAGTTAATTCTAAACTTGTTCGCAAACAAAAGTTAATCCTTCTAACTTGACTTTTAAAATCAACTAAACACATGTTCTATATCTATATGATATGCTAACTTAATGATTTAAAACCTGGAAACACGAAAAACACCGTAAAACCGGATTTACGCCGTCGTAGTAACACCGCGGGCTGTTTTGGGTTAGTTAATTAAAAACTATGATAAACTTTGATTTAAAAGTTGTTATTCTGAGAAAATGATTTTTATTATGAACATGAAACTATATCCAAAAATTATGGTTAAACTCAAAGTGGAAGTATGTTTTCTAAAATGGTCATCTAGACGTCGTTCTTTCGACTGAAATGACTACCTTTACAAAAACGACTTGTAACTTATTTTTCCGACTATAAACCTATACTTTTTCTGTTTAGATTCATAAAATAGAGTTCAATATGAAACCATAGCAATTTGATTCACTCAAAACGGATTTAAAATGAAGAAGTTATGGGTAAAACAAGATTGGATAATTTTTCTCATTTTAGCTACGTGAAAATTTGTAACAAATCTATTCCAACCATAACTTAATCAACTTGTATTGTATATTATGTAATCTTGAGATACCATAGACACGTATACAATGTTTCGACCTATCATGTCGACACATCTATATATATTTCGGAACAACCATAGACACTCTATATGTGAATGTTGGAGTTAGCTATACAGGGTTGAGGTTGATTCCAAAATATATATAGTTTGAGTTGTGATCAATACTGAGATACGTATACACTGGGTCGTGGATTGATTCAAGATAATATTTATCGATTTATTTCTGTACATCTAACTGTGGACAACTAGTTGTAGGGTACTAACGAGGACAGCTGACTTAATAAACTTAAAACATCAAAATATATTAAAAGTGTTGTAAATATATTTTGAACATACTTTGATATATATGTATATATTGTTATAGGTTCGTGAATCAACCAGTGGCCAAGTTTTACTTCCCGACGAAGTAAAAATCTGTGAAAGTGAGTTATAGTCCCACTTTTAAAATCTAATATTTTTGGGATGAGAATACATGCAGGTTTTATAAATGATTTACAAAATAGACACAAGTACGTGAAACTACATTCTATGGTTGAATTATCGAAATCGAATATGCCCCTTTTTATTAAGTCTGGTAATCTAAGAATTAGGGAACATACACCCTAATTGACGCGAATCCTAAAGATAGATCTATTGGGCCTAACAAACCCCATCCAAAGTACCGGATGCTTTAGTACTTCGAAATTTATATCATATCCGAAGGGTGTCCCGGAATGATGGGGATATTCTTATATATGCATCTTGTTATTGTCGGTTACCAGGTGTTCACCATATGAATGATTTTTATCTCTATGTATGGGATGTGTATTGAAATATGAAATCTTGTGGTCTATTGTTACGATTTGATATATATAGGTTAAACCTATAACTCACCAACATTTTTGTTGACGTTTTAAGCATGTTTATTCTCAGGTGATTATTAAGAGCTTCCGCTGTCGCATACTTAAATAAGGACAAGATTTGGAGTCCATGCTTGTATGATATTGTGTAAAAACTGCATTCAAGAAACTTATTTTGTTGTAACATATTTGTATTGTAAACCATTATGTAATGGTCGTGTGTAAACAGGATATTTTAGATTATCATTATTTGATAATCTACGTAAAGCTTTTTAAACCTTTATTGATGAAATAAAGGTTATGGTTTGTTTAAAAATGAATGCAGTCTTTGAAAAACGTCTCATATAGAGGTCAAAACCTCGCAACGAAATCAATTAATATGGAACGTTTTTAATCAATAAGAACGGGACATTTCATGGTAACCGACAATAACAAGATGCATATATAAGAATATCCCCATCATTCCGGGACACCCTTCGGATATGATATAAATTTCGAAGTACTAAAGCATCCGGTACTTTGGATGGGGTTTGTTAGGCCCAATAGATCTATCTTTAGGATTCGCGTCAATTAGGGTGTCTGTTCCCTAATTCTTAGATTACCAGACTTAATAAAAAGGGGCATATTCGATTTCGATAATTCAACCATAGAATGTAGTTTCACGTACTTGTGTCTATTTTGTAAATCATTTATAAAACCTGCATGTATTCTCATCCCAAAAATATTAGATTTTAAAAGTGGGACTATAACTCACTTTCACAGATTTTTACTTCGTCGGGAAGTAAGACTTGGCCACTGGTTGATTCACGAACCTATAACAATATATACATATATATCAAAGTATGTTCAAAATATATTTACAACACTTTTAATATATTTTGATGTTTTAAGTTTATTAAGTCAGCTGTCCTCGTTAGTAACCTACAACTAGTTGTCCACAGTTAGATGTACAGAAATAAATCGATAAATATTATCTTGAATCAATCCACTACCCAGTGTATACGTATCTCAGTATTGATCACAACTCAAACTATATATATTTTGGAATCAACCTCAACCCTGTATAGCTAACTCCAACATTCACATATAGAGTGTCTATGGTTGTTCCGAAATATATATAGATGTGTCGACATGATAGGTCGAAACATTGTATACGTGTCTATGGTATCTCAAGATTACATAATATATAATACAAGTTGATTAAGTTATGGTTGGAATAGATTTGTTACCAATTTTCACGTAGCTAAAATGAGAAAAATTATCCAATCTTGTTTTACCCATAACTTCTTCATTTTAAATCCATTTTGAGTGAATCAAATTGCTATGGTTTCATATTGAACTCTATTTTATGAATCTAAACAAAAAAAGTATAGGTTTCTAGTCGGAAAAATAAGTTACAAGTCGTTTTTGTAAAGGTAGTCATTTCAGTCGAAAGAACGACGTCTAGATGACCATTTTAGAAAACATACTTCCACTTTGAGTTTAACCATAATTTTTGGATATAGTTTCATGTTCATAATAAAAATCATTTTCTCAGAATATCAACTTTTAAATCAAAGTTTATCATAGTTTTTGATTAACTAACCCAAAACAGCCCGCGGTGTTACTACGACGGCGTAAATCCGGTTTTACGGTGTTTTTCGTGTTTTCAGGTTTTAAATCATTAAGTTAGCATATCATATAGATATAGAACATGTGTTTAGTTGATTTTAAAAGTCAAGTTAGAAGGATTAACTTTTGTTTGCGAACAAGTTTAGAATTAACTAAACTATGTTCTAGTGATTACAAGTTTAAACCTTCGAATAAGATAGCTTTATATGTATGAATCGAATGATGTTATGAACATCATTACTACCTTAAGTTCCTTGGATGAACCTACTGGAAAAGAGAAAAATGGATCTAGCTTCAATGGATCCTTGGATGGCTCAAAGTTCTTGAAGCAAAATCATGACACGAAAACAAGTTCAAGTAAGATCATCACTTGAAATAAGATTGTTATAGTTATAGAAATTGAACCAAAGTTTGAATATGATTATTACCTTGTATTAGAATGATAACCTACTGTAAGAAATAAAGATTTCTTGAGGTTGGATGATCACCTTACAAGATTGGAAGTGAGCTAGCAAACTTGAAAGTATTCTTTTTTTTTTTTTTTTTTTTTTTTTTGAACGGCACGTTAGCTTCGCAGGTTAGTGGTTAGCACACACGCAGTCAGAGGAGGAAACCGGACCGTAACCAGAGGGTAGAGAGACCGAGGTCTCACAGGTTAAGGCGGGGAAAACCCCCTTGGCGCAAGCGAGACTCGAACCCGGGTCTCTACTCACCTAACACCCAAAGGCGTTAGACCACTGAGGCAAAGCCCCAATGGCAACTTGAAAGTATTCTTGATTTTATGAAACTAGAACTTTTGGAATTTATGAAGAACACTTAGAACTTGAAGATAGAACTTGAGAGAGTTCAATTAGATGAAGAAAATTGAAGAATGAAAGTGTTTGTAGGTGTTTTTGGTCGTTGGTGTATGGATTAGATATAAAGGATATGTAATTTTGTTTTCATGTAAATAAGTCATGAATGATTACTCATATTTTTGTAATCTTATGAGATATTTCATGCTAGTTGCCAAATGATGGTTCCCACATGTGTTAGGTGACTCACATGGGCTGCTAAGAGCTGATCATTGGAGTGTATATACCAATAGTACATACATCTAAAAGCTGTGTATTGTACGAGTACGAATACGGGTGCATACGAGTAGAATTGTTGATGAAACTGAACGAGAATGTAATTGTAAGCATTTTTGTTAAGTAGAAGTATTTTGATAAGTGTATTGAAGTCTTTCAAAAGTGTATAAATACATATTAAAACACTACATGTATATACATTTTAACTGAGTCGTTAAGTCATCGTTAGTCGTTACATATAAGTGTTGTTTTGAAACCTTTAGGTTAACGATCTTGTTAAATGTTGTTAACCCAATGTTTATAATATCAAAAGAGATTTTAAATTATTATATTATCATGATATTATGATGTATGAATATCTCTTAATATGATATATATACATTAAATGTCGTTACAACGATAAACGTTACATATATGTCTCGTTTCAAAATCATTAAGTTAGTAGTCTTGTTTTTACATATGTAGTTCATTGTTAATATAATTAATGATATGTTTACTTATCATAATATCATGTTAACTATATATATAACCATATATATGTCATCATATAGTTTTGTTACAAGTTTTAACGTTCGTGAATCACCGGTCAACTTGGGTGGTCAATTGTCTATATGAAACCTATTTCAATTAATCAAGTCTTAACAAGTTTGATTGCTTAACATGTTGGAAACATTTAATCATGTAAACATCAATCTCAATTAATGTATATAAACATGGAAAAGTTCGGGTCACTACAGGTCATACCATCATCAGCCAGGAGACTGGCCGGAAAAGATGGTGCAGACCGGAGTGGTTGAAATTGCCGGATGAATATGGGGACGGCAGGCAGAGAGGAGAAAAGTTCACCTTGTGGCTGAAAATGGAAATGGTGGTTGCTGGGGTAAAAATATTGAAGAATTGAAAGAAGAATTAAAATGGAGAAGAAGAAATACAGGCGGCAAGGTGGTGGTGTGTGGTGGTTAGCTATGGTGGGTTGAAGTGAAATTCAAATTAAAGTGAAAAAAGACAGTGGTTGGGTTTTACATCGGGGAACCCGTTGAGAGAGCTCACTAATTAGAATTAAAAGTATTAATAATTAATAATATTAATAAAATTATTATTATATTATTATTTAAAATTAATACTCATGTATATGGGATATAATCTTTGGTTGTTACAATGGTGTATACGGTTAATTTGTTTAGACATGGTTTCTTACTATGTTTAGTTTGAAAGTGACATTAACCTTTTAACTTAATTATCAAATATCAATATTGGTTGTGTTTACATGAACGTGATATCAGTATACATGTTGGAAAGATCAATCAAAGTTCTATTCCATGGGTACATTTATTGGAAGATACATAACCAACATGAATCTATATGTGCCATAACGATCACTAACTAAATATCTCAAAGTTTTATGATGACAAATTGATGTCAATTGATCTATTTTTTATTTTTGTTTATGTATGTCTGCAAGTTCTAAGCTTAAATGGTAACCCAAAGTGGGCGTGAGGTATGAACACGAGACGGAATGCTCAACTCATCTAAAGTGATTGTATTTTGGAAAAAAAAAAAAAAATATGCTTCGCTTTCGATTATTGAATCATTCATTTGTCAATGATTACTTTAATGCTACCATATGTCACATGTATGTAATAGTTGATGGCCCATTTCAAAAGTGATATTTTCTTTTGGCTTTTTGTAGGTAGCTGTTTGAAACAATTTTTGCTCCACCAAATATGGATGAGCAAACACGGGCTCGTGTATTTTTTGTTCTTACAATATTTATTTTTTTTTTTTTGAAAAGCAAAAAGAATATTATTAATATTACTCGAATTATAGTATTACAAGTCCCTATATACTTTTTTTTTTTTTTTTTTTTTTTTTTTTTTTTTTTTTACTATGAGGGAACGAACTTGAGTATTCAAGCGGGGGAGGAGGGCGCAACCGTGCCGATCAAGCGGCGACAAAGTTGACACACAACCAACCCATTTAATCTACCCCACATAGGCTAACTAGAATAACGAACACTACCTGATTAAAACTATCTACATTTTAACCGACACCCGTGCGAGATGAGGGAGATGATACATAGAATGACGGGTTGAGAAGCCATTGGTGCCACTCGATTGGTATTTTTTTTTTTGAACGGTTTGAAATCCAACTAAAACTTTGGGTTTGTATTTCAGAAATTATTGCTGCGGGATTCCATATTTTTCCGGAAAAGATCTTCAGGTTTCTGTGTTTCCATATAATGTAACACGTGATCCATTTAGTAGCTTGCCAAAGGGACGAACCGGTTGAGTTATATGTGAAGCCTTGATCGGTGATGGTGGCTTCGTTGATGTTAGATATAAATGCGCTGTTTTGATTCCACCAGTCGAGAATTTGTGACCAAATTGGAGACACTTTTTGACAATTTACCAATGTATGTTCAGTGGTTTCGATATGATGCTCGCATAAGGGACATAAGATCGTATCGAGGTCAATTCCTTTTTTATCAAGTTCACTTCTAACAGGGATTTTTTGCTGGGTCACCCTCCATAGGAAGATGAAGACCTTTTGTGGAACGTATTTGTTGCGAGTTATTGACAGGTTTCTTGAATTTGCACCAAATTTCAGAGTATTGATCAGATTTGACATTGTTGATGTAGTGAAGATTCCGGATGCGTCGAGGGAGAATTTCCATGAGTCAGGGCAATCTGAAATATTTACAGAAGTTATAAGATTATTAAGTTCCGTGAGTTCATCCAATGCGCGGCCACTAGGAGGTCTGGACCAGTCCCAGTTTCCAGTCGAAGTGGAATTACTACGCAGTATTCTTTCAGCTACGGTTGCTTCTTTTTGGGATTCCAACATGAATAATCTATGGAATGATGTTTTTAAGTTCTCAGTTCCGATCCATATATCATTCCAAAAACTAATTGAAGTGCCATTCCCGATGCGCTTTGAAATTGAGGAAGTGAAGGATGTGCCTACGTTGTCCGCAGTTTTTCCGGCTTTGATAATTTCTTTCCAAATGGTTCGACCTGAAATGTTCCTGCACAAGATGTTAGTATCCAACCCCCCCCCCCCCCCCCCCCCCCCGGCCCATAAATGCTTTTGATTATTTTTACCCATAATGCGTTGTTTTCATTTTTAAAGCGCCACCACCACTTACAAAGTAGTGATATGTTTTTAGCAAAAAGGGATCCCACGTTTAAGCCCCCGCATTCGTAAGGTAAGATTATTTGGTCCCATTTAATCCAATTAATTTTATTATCATTTGAAGAACCTCCCCAGAAAAATTTCCGCCTTTTAGATTCGAGAACCTTAAGGATAGCGGATGGTGCGTGGAATAAGGAGAAGTAGTATAAAGGGATACTACTTAGAATAGATTTGATTATCGTAAGATGGCCTCCGAATGAAATGGATTTGGCAGCCCAATCCGTTAGTCTTTTATCGAATTTTTCAACGATTGGTTGCCAAGACGAAGAGTGTGAAGTGGGGACTCCGATAGGGAGTCCGAGGTAAGTAAAAGGGGTAGATCCAGCAGAGCAGTTAATGTACTGAGCCATTTGCTCGGTTTCGATCAAAGAGGTACCGATACCGTAGAGGTTGCTTTTGCGGAAATTAACTTTGAGCCCCGAAATATTTTCAAAGCACTTAAGGAGTTTGGAGATGTGTTTTGCGTTTCGTTTAGACCACTCACCGAAGAAGATTGTATCGTCTGCATACTGAAGGTGTGTGATAGTGAGATTATCATGTCCGATTTTTAACCCTTGCAAATGACCATTGGCTAATGCTATTTTGACAAGTATGTTAAGACCTTCAGCAACAATGATGAATAGGAACGGCGATATGGGATCACCTTGACGGATTCCCCTTTCGGGAGAGAATTCTTTGGTGGGAGACCCGTTAATTAAGACCGATATAGACGATGAGGAAAGACATGCCCGGATGAAACCAATCCATTTTAAACCAAAACCCATAGATTGCATGGTTTTAAATAGAAAGTCCCATTCAATGCAATCGAATGCTTTTTCAAAATCAACTTTAAAGATTAGGCCTTTTTGTTTTTTACGTTTTAATTCATCTATTATTTCGTTTGCAATTAGGACACTATCAAGGATGTTGCGGCCTTTGAGGAAAGCAGTTTGTTCAGATCCTATGACTTTATGGATGACCTTTGCAAGGCGATTGGAGAGTATTTTGGTGAGGATTTTATAATAGCTACCTATTAGACATATTGGTCGATATTCATTTAGTTCAATTGGATTAGATTTTTTCGGAATTAAGGTGAAGAAGGAAGCATTACAACCTCTGGAGATTTCCGCGTTTGTCCAGAACCAATCTAAACAATTAATTAGGTCGTTTTTTATCAGTTCCCAATGTTTTTTGAAGAATTTCATGTTGAAGCCATCCGGGCCGGGAGCTTTGGAACTATCACAGTTACCTATGGCTTCCCATATTTCTGTTTCATTAAATTTAGCTTCTAATAGTTGATTGTCTAAAGAGGTGATGTAATCGAGATGTGGTACATTGTCGAAGGGGCATTCGTCACGAAGATGTTTGGAAAGGAAGACGTTTTTAAAGTAAGAATATGCTTCTTGTTTTATTAGATTAGGATCTTCAGACCATGTTCCATTGATTGACAGGCCGTGGATGTTGTTTTTACTTGTTCTTTTTTTAATATAATTGTGAAAATATTTTGAATTTTCATCACCTTCAAGCGCCCATTTGATTCTGGATTTTTGTTTAAGCATGTTTATTTTCTTTTTTTCTTTGACAGTTTGCTGCATTTTTTCATCGATCCATTTTTGTTTTTCCGATTCAGATAATGGTCTGGTTTCGGCAGTTTGTTCCCAATTATTACATTCAGATATATGATCTCGGATTTGTGAGTCAATGTTATCAAGTTGAATACTATGTTTTTTGAGCTCCATTTTTACGTTTTTTAATTTATTACGGAAGATGCAGTCTGGCCTATTACCAGTAGTCGGAATCGACCAGGCTCTTTCAATGACAATGTCGGCATCTTTAAGGTCGAGCCATGTGTCAAAAACACGTATTGGTTTAGGGCCTGAATCGAGGAGGTTATTTCTTAGAATGATAGGACAGTGATCGGAAAGATCACGATCAAGAGTTTTGGAGGATGTATTGGGCCAGATGGTGAAAATGCCATCAGAGACAAGGAATCGGTCAAGTTTACTGAATTTCATTGTTTTCTCACATATCCTTGTGAATCTTTTTCCACCTAATGGAAGATCAATTAATCCGGAGTTATTTATGAAATTATTAAAATTATCTGCCCAATGTTGATTGCAATCTGTATTCATGCGTTCTGTTTTGTTTCTTACTTCATTAAAGTCACCAAAGACAATGTGTGGAATGTTAAGAGAGTTAATGAGAGATGAGAGTTCGTTCCAGAGTCTTAGTTTTTTTGAGGAAGAATGAGGACCATATACATTAATGAAAGCAATTTCAGAATCATGCCCTGCCCATGTTCCGCGTATTGCTAAGAAGAATTCGCCCTCAATCGCATAATTGAACGAAAAGATATTAGTATCCCAAATAGTTAAGATACCACCGGAAGCACCAACCGAGTCCTTTTGGACGAATTTAAAATCAGAATTACCCCAGAAAGATTCAATGGTGTTATCACCTGTTTGTCCGCATTTGGTTTCTTGTAGACCTAAAATCGTTGGTTTTTCTTTATTGCAGATACGTTTTAGCCAACTTATTTTACCCGTTTGTCCAATACCCCGAATATTTAAAGAAATTGTACACATGAGAAAAAAACTTACAAATATCGATGTGAAGGAGGATGGATTCATTGGAGGTTGCGTCGAATCCCGATGCATTTCCCGAATTCAAACGTGTCTAAACTTTTGCTGGAGGTGGAGCCTGATTTATTATTCTTTTTGTTACGCGTCGTGTCTATGTGAGCTCCCTTCGAGTAGCCGGATGTGTTACTTCCACCATTAGACGAGGATTTATTACGTTTAGCTAGATGTGAAATTCTGAGTTTTTGCCCACTTCTTGCTAGGTGTTTCATATAAAGCATATTGGATCTAGGTCGTTTTATGTCCGGTTTTTGTAGGGTGTTTTTTGGGTTAGGAATAGGCTTGGCAGTGGTATTGGATAATTTCCTCTTTTTTGATATTGCAATATCCGGAAATAGTAGAGGTTCAAGGTTAAAAGGGTCGGAATTTGTTTATTGCGTGGCGTTTGGGGCGGGCATAAAGGTTAAAGGTGATTTGGTATGAGAGTTTAAGGGTGAGTCATGAGTGGGGTCGGTTGGATTTTGAGTAGTGTGGGGGTCAGCTAAGTGCTCAGTATGTTCGAGTGTGTCACTATTGAGTGAGTTTACTGTTTCATTTATATCATTCTGTATGGAATCATTGGGTATATTGTTACCCGTAATATCCTTAGAGGGTATTGGGCTAGTAACCGAGACAGCGTGTACTTGGGCTTCATGAATTTTTGAGTCCATGGTAGTTGGGCTGATGCAGACTGTTTCAGGGGTATCAGGTACTTGGGCTTCAGGAATTTTTGAGTCCATGTTAGTTGGGCTGAAGCAGGCTGTTTCGGGGGTATCTGGTAATTTTGTTGTTTTGGGGCTGGTGTCGGCTATATCAGATATAGGGGTATGGGTAACAGAAGGTGTAGGCTTTGTGGTGTTTAGTTTCGATGGGTTTGAGGAGGTGGTGTAAGGTATATTGGAGTTGAAATCAGGGATGGGTGGTGGTTCGTTTGAGTCATTATCGGTTGGAGGTTGAGGTGGCTGGCGAGATTGGTTATGAGCTATGTTTTCAAAATGAAGGGTATTCATACGTTTTGAGGAGTTGGTAGATGTTTGATTAGCCGGAGAACTATCACTTTGTGGGTGCGTGAATCCAATATTTTTGGCGTAGGTGTTCTTTTCATCAATTCCTTCAACCCGGTTTTCGCAATCTAAATGTGACTCTTCGTCTGAGATATGTCCATCCGAGAGGCTATCGGCTTCCCAATTTGACGAGTCATCAATCTCACCGTATGGATTAAACATAGAAAAGTTTTGAACCTCAATGATATATGCTTTAGTCTGATTAATGTCACCGGGATTGATAATAGCTTGTCCATTTATCGGTGAGAAGTTGTTCGTTTTGACAATTACCGAACCGTGAGATAAATCTTGATTGTTCTCATTTGTTATTGAGCAATTAAACGTTTCAATTACTTCACCCCAATTTTTGGCAATGTCAATGAAGGTGGATTCTAGCCAACAAGTAATGGGAACCCCAAATATGTTAATATAAGCGAGTCTACCGGAGGATTTATATATTTCAGGGTCCCATGGATTAATATCCTCTAGCCAATTCCATAGTGGGTGATCCGAGTTGTTAATCAAATCAAGGGCCGGGTTGGATTCCTCAAATATAAGCATTAGATCATGCCCGCCTAGATATTTGATAGTAAACCCACTAAGGATTTCACTTTCACATATCTCGCTAAAATATTCCAAGTATTCAAGGTCTTTGACCTTTGCAATTACCGCTTGACCAAGTATTTGAATAAGTTCATCATTAGAGTTTACCTTAATCGAAGGGATGCTTTCGTTCGAGGCCGGCTTGTTGAGGATCACATCTTTGAATTTTCTGTCATCCACATGAGAAGTAAAGGCTGACTTGACATTGTTTCTTGTACCAGGATTCGATTTGTTGGGATGTGCATCAGGTTTCTTTCTTTCAGAATCATGAGCCAAGTAAACTTTGAGAAGATTATCACCTGCAACTATAAGACTAAGCCTTCTTGCGAGAGATTCTTTGTGATATGGAGGGACATCTAAGAACCGAACAAAACCAAACTTTCTTCCATTTTTCAGTGTCTTCTTAGGTATATAGACTTCATGAATATTACCATATCTTTTGAATATGTCCCAGAAGTCTATGGAGCACCAATTGTCAGGAAAGTTATGGAAGAGGTAAGAAGTTATTCTTGACTTATCAATTGGGATCGGGTTTGGGTTTGTATTAGATTTAACCGAATCAGAGCTAGGGTTCCCGAACCGTTTGACAAGATTAATGGCAGATTCACGATATTTAAAATTGTTATAGATTTGATTATAAGATGAATTCAACTTTGACGAAAACTGAGAGGTTTTTGTTTTAGGGTTCGCCTGCTGAGATGGGTATCGACTAGGGTTTGGGTTGTTAGGAGGAGAATGCTTGCTATGATCAACTTTAACCCAAACACCTTCATTGATAGGCTTATAATTGATGTGATGATTACCAGTAGTGAAGGCAGAGTTTGGACGGTTTATGTTAACACGAGATTTAGGAGTTAGGGGTGAAACCGGTATGTGAGACATGGTGAATAAGAATCAAATGGAAATATTACGAAAAAACAGAAACAAAGAGCTTGAAAACAGATCGATTACCAGATTAACAAATTAGGGTTGCCGTAGAGAAGATGAACAGTTGAGAGAGGAGAGAGCGTCATAGATCCTTTTGAACGCGTCTTTATCAATCAAACTTTAGTTTGTGGGTTTTGTTCTTACAATATTATTTTAATAATGTATTGATTGCATACATTTAGCTTTGTTTTTGTTGTTCTTCTATCGAACCAACATTTTTACTGCATGAGCTTCATAGTTTTTCTCAAGTAAGTCATGGCTACCATCTACTCCGGTGAATTCCTTGTGGATGACTACGATATCCAACCCAAATACTTTACTGGAAATTAAATCAATGGATTAAGTCGGCAATTTAATTTTTAAAGGCACCATATTAGTATATAACTAAAAAATGTACAATAATAACTTTGGAAATTAAATTGTGGAAGGCTGCATCATATTGGACAGAACACCACACTAATATGAGACATAACCCAAAGAGCCAATGGCTTGACGGTATCGAGGTCACTCTTACAATTTTTAGGTTGAGTGTTCGAGTACTGCTTAGAACATTTCGTGGTGTATATATTCGTATTAGTATTAGATATTTGTGTGAGTTTCCTTTTTAAAAAAAAAAAAAAATGATACAGAATCAGTAAGGGGTCGGTTTAAGTATGTGTCAATTTGGATTAGCTATAGGCTTAATAATATGATACTAATATGATACGCTAATATTATTTTATTATTTTCTTATTTCGATTTTTATTGGCTTGAACCCGTGAACATTTGATGGAGGACCGGGTTCAACTATAACGATTGTAATATGTGTATTAAGAGTATACGTGCTGAAGATTTGACAGATGAGTTAATTGGAAAATGAAGGAGCTGTATACTCTGGTGCACTATATTAGCTTAATTCCAGTACTATATTTATTTATCACATCTTAATATGTTACATTGGTGCATCAGGTTATAAGTTATAATGGTTTTTTTTCAAATTCTTTTATAGATTACATCTGTTAAACATGTTTTAACTATTAGAATGCTATTTGTCAGTAATTGCAAAATATATTAGAGTTTTTGTTAATATGATAATATAATATTGCATTTACAATTTTACATAAACTAACAAATAACGCTTTCAGAGTACACACACGAATCAAGTTGTTTCGATTGACCACATGTAAATTATATTTTTCATCATTATCTGTAATCATCTTGAATATTGTGTGTTTAATAAACTATTTATTATAATTTCATGCAACATACGAGCTCATAAAACCAGTGTCTTATATATACTGATCCTAAAAGTTCTTTTTTTTCCTTTTTTGCCCAAAAAAAAACATATATAACCAAAGTTCGTTCATCAACCGATGAAATAACGTATCAAAATAGTATAAGAAAACTCGGCAAACTTAACAGCTAGAAAACAAACCTAAAACTAACCTAGCCAAATTTTTTTTATCTAAAGATGAATCAAGTCAAATAAAGAAAACAAACAACACCAAAAAGTATCCAAACTGAGTTCTCCAAGACACCAACAATCAAATTAACTCATGGACTTCCTTGTTTTTCCACGGCAGGAGATGCTTTTTTTACTTTCGAACCTGATTTTAATAACTATCCTTCAACTTTTTCAAAGATAACGTCTACATTTTCGAAAGTATTATTTTCTCGTTATTTCTAAGGAGTATATCAATATTTGTTCGTTTAAGCATTTGGGCCAACAACCTACTGATTTAGAAAACTGGTACTCAAATCTTGTTTACTTATTGGACTAAAACCCGTAAAACATCCCATATTATGCTCTCATTTTGGGTAGCAAATAGCAACAAGTATGGTTCGCTCCCTCCTTATGTGCCTGGTATTAGGATTGGTAGTTTTTCGACAAATTTTTTCTCATATGAGGTTAATAATTGGGCGGGCAAGTTATTTAGTCGATTGAAGGTGGACGGTATGATTATTAAGTCAATCATAAAGACTCGGAAATGTAAAAAGGTCGTCGGGTAGTTTGTGATCGGTTTGTTGGTTCTTATGTTGGTTGTCTTTTATTGTTAGTTTTAGCTTATTATATTGGTTCTTGTTATCTGTTCGTGTTTCGGCATCTGTTTTACGATCGGGTTGCTCAAGGTTCGGGTTTAGTTAATTGTTGCTCTTTGGTTTGTGTTAGGGATCGTTTACTGCTTCCGAGCCTTGTAACACTTTTGTTTCATTTGTATTTTTGTTCATCTTTTTTTTTATCTATTGATTAAAATACTTTGTTACTGCTATCGTTATTTTAGCAACAAAAAAATGTAACAAGTAAAACAAAATTACGACTTGTGAGTATTCAATTTTTGATTAATAGATAAAACCATAAAATTGTATTCCTAAGTGCTTTTACAAAAAGTATAAAGTATTAATGAATGTGTCAACATCGTTGCGAATTAGGTTTCCTTCTAACCTGTTTGTAAGTGACAAATGAGAGCATTTGTTGATATCGCCGTTCAAAAAAATAAAAATAAATAAATAATTATTCTAAAGAATATAAAAAGGACAAATTGTCCGAAAATGTAACATAAGTTTTGGGCACCAACATCTCCATTAGATAAGCTACCTCTTTAGATTTATTTTAGGGCTTACTATTTATACAAATATACAACTATCAACAGTAGATCACCGCTGGAATCAACACCAGCACCACCGTTGCCATGAACAGAAGTATTGTTGCCGGGTTTGGATGTGCAAATGGGATTCATGGGTAAATCGAACTACCAAATCCATTGCCATCTTCAAACGCCGACATTCATTCAAACCACCAAACGTCATTTTTTATTTATTTGAAGAACGATTGAGATCACCTTGTTGATTTGAAGAACAATTTAATGGAATTGGATTTCGTTTATGTCAATGTGTTAATAGATGATGAAATTGGATTTCGTTTCAGATTTGTAAATTCATTAGAAGATGATGATGATGATAGTTATTATTGGTACTTTCCTACTAGTCATGAAATTTCTATATGTAACGAGTGATGAATTCTATAACATAATATAAATCAAGGGATTTACTCCATCCGTCAACTGCTAATTACCCCACTAAACCACTTGCCAATGTGTAAAATTTGAATTTAATCTTGATTAATACCGATTATTCACATAAAATCACACGTGCGTAAAGATGTAGCATGGAGAAAATGTACGCCCAAATCAATCTCAAAATGTGTAACGTATTCTCACGCATACAACCCTAAATTACTATCTCCCATCGGCGATTACACATCCCAAATTAGTAATCTCCATATAGTCATCCGATTACATCCCCGATTCCATGGATAAAGATGTACGATCGTTACCCATGTCGATTTACCATGCCTATTAAGGTTCCGACTTGATACATCATCCGATTAAATTCTTGATTCCATAGAAAACGATGTGCGACCGTTATCAACTACAGTTAGGGTTTCGAACAATGTACGATCCATGCCGATTTACCATGCCAATTAAAGTTTCGAATGATCATTTTCCAGCTTTAGTGATGTGCATCTTTAGCTTCTCCTCCTGTGAAGTTGTAGTTTTTGATGTGTGGTGCTTGTATTTTATTTTGGAGTTTAATGAAATTCATAGCTAAAAAAAAAAAAAAAAAAAAAAATCTCGTATTCTTTGAAAATCGAGATCATAAAACTTATTATTTCAAATAATCTTCGCGTACATCTGCACTTTCTAAGTTTATTTCTATTTTTGTGTTTATAGCTGATAGTTTTATTTTTATTTTCTTCTTATTATGGCCAAAAACGAAAACTTTATAACAAACTTTTTTTCGAAAAGAGAAACAAGAAACAAATGCGATTAGGGCTTGAAAGCAGTAAACTAAACCTAATAACATAATCCGAACTAAACCTAACTAAACCCAAGCCCCGCTGAGAGCCAACAAACAACACGACATACAAGTTACAAAATGGAAAGAAGACGAATATAGTAAACAATCTAACAACGAAGACATGTAGTAGCTAACAAAACAAATCCAACCCCACTAACCGATGACCACATAGCCATCGATGTTGGTGTCGACACTATTTTCCGCACTAGCCTTGAACGAAAAGGTAGCACTGATATCAACTAAAAAGTCACGTTTTCACCCCGGTATTAAGGCCCAAAAACAAGAAAGATTCGAACTTTATCGGCAAAATACCCACTTCGTTTGTTAGAATTGAAGAACAAGTAATTACGAAGACGATGAAAAAAGAATCAAGAGAATCGGAGCTAAAACGAAGATTCTAGAGCGAAACGGTGAAAGACAAGAAATCAAGTTACGATCCAGGAAAACCAGCTGACTAGGCCTGCCAAACGGCCTGCCAAACGGCTTGCCTGGCTCACAAACGGCCAGGGAAAACGGCCCTTGCAAACGGGCTGGTCTGGCAAACGGCCCCTGCAAACGGCCTGCCAGCCGTTTGCAGGGAAATTTTTGGTTTATTTAAAGGGCAGTTGTCATTCATTCCAACACACACTTCAATTCACTTCTTTCTCTTTCTTGTACAATACTAGTCATACTTTCAAGGTCTTCGACTCCGTGCGGGAAACCTAGTACCCGGAGAAGAACGCCGAAGATTGTATTAGGAGCGGTCTGGAGTCTTGAAGTTGTCACTTTTGTATTCAGAACTCGTTCAATCTACTGGTACTTCTATCCCTTTGTTTTTATATAATGTCTTCCATTATTATGCTTTGTGATACTGTTGCCATGATTAGCGAGTAGTTATCTTTAGTGTATGTTATGGCGTAATCAGTTATAATGCCGAAACTATATTATAGTTTGCGTATGTTATCAAAATGCTTTCCGATTATGCTTTGAACTCAATCGCTTTTCCAACTAATAGAACGTAGTTATTGGGTCTGTTATTGGGAAGTCGCGAACCCCGATTCAGAGTACACTATCTGTGTCACCCCTTGGTAAGAGAAGTCTATCGGATACAACGTGAGTTTGACTGAGGCACACTGGTTGTAGTAAGTCCACCGAGCCTTGGATTCCGACTGAGGACTCTTTCGTAGTGAAACATCTGACTAGACCCCTAGTACTGTCGGTCCTAGACCATGCTAGTGTAGTCACCAAGCATATAAACTTTGTACGTATATACTGAAGCACAACGGTTGTTGTAAGTTGTACCTCTGCTAAGTAAGGCCATGGAACACGGTTAGTGTTGACTAGTATACTTCACCATAACTCGGTCTCAAGCGTTGCACCCCGCTTGAGGGATTCATAGTTAACTAAGGAACTGTTTGTTCGAACACATAAAGAATTGGACCGTTAGGATAACTGAACATATTCATGGAGGTCAGCTTGACTTGGCCATGGTGTTCTTTATAGGTTGAACTCTTTTTAAGGGCCTAACTATCTTTTAAACCAATCATTAACGAAAGCATTAAGATACATCGTGTCTCTCGGATATGGAAAACCATGTATTCTATTATACTTAAGAAAGTTTAGACCATTTCGGAATGTTAATACGTCACCCAACCGAGTCGCTCAATTGAATGAGCCGTCTGAACGTGTATGCCTGTAGTCAGACTTCACGGGCGTCGGGGGTAAGGGACGTTGTTGTCTATCCAGAATCTTCAAGCCTATCGTATTACCCAGTGACATGTCTTATGACAGGGGCGTTTAGGACTAGTATAGTAAATACAAGGTCACTGCCTATCTATGAGCCAGCATTCCATAATATCGGCAAAGTAACTGATGAAATCGTAACATGCACTTGTTTTAGCTTTATCTGAATTACAAATTTCATCGTACTTTAGTTTACTTACTTAATCTAGAAAACCCAAAATTAGGTAATCACCCACTACTCCTAGAATTATCTTAAGTTTTAGATATAGGTTCGATTCTACTGATATCTCAAAAATACGATTCTAGGTCATACTTCCCTTACTCATAATAAGGAGTAGTAAGATTTAGGCCCCGATAAATATAAATTTACAGCTAATATCCCTTTTGATAGTCAGAGCTGACGCGTTGCGACCTGACGACATCGCACAAATAAAACCGTCCGTTTTGGCCATATCATTGTGGAAGTAGAGTTTTTGGCGCCGCTGCCGGGGAACTGGTATCAGACAATACTGCTCTCTATCAAACTCATTCACAAACATTTAAGTGGTGTCTAAGAAAGACAATTATACACGGACTTGGTTGTTGGATTTTCCGAACAGTCTCCAATTATATTGGAACCTGATGTGTGCGAGGTGGCGTACGAAATACTATTATATTTTACTACGAAATACTATTAAATACGATACAATTTACACAAGTTATTTATTTATTTATTTATAGAATGGATATACCTAAACCTTGCTACGACACTTATAGGCAGTGTACCTAATCGTAGAGTAGTGTAGTTTTTAGTAAGTCCGGTTCGTTCCACAGGGATACAGCTGAGTTTAACGCTATATTTTTCACAACTATATATATATATATATATATATATATATATATATATATATATATATATATATATATATATATATAAGCAGTATTATTATTATTATAAAAGGGGAATTTTACCGTTAATAACCGGTTTGTCGATTTTAAGTCTTTTATCACAGTTAAAACCTAATGCAAAATATTAAATATAAATATTACTTATTTTAAAGCGTAAAGTAAATGACGATAAATAAAAATGCGATAATTAAAAAGTACAAATAATTTAAAGTACGATAAATAAAATGATAGTAAATAAAAGTGTGATGAGATATAAAATAAAGGAATTATGCTTATTTAAACTTCCGTAATCTTGATGTTTGACATGTTGATTTTAATTTATTACCATGGGTTAATTGTCCTTTGTCCTGGTTTATTTAATACGTGCATCTGGTTTTTGTCCATAATAGTCCATCGGTTATAAATATAAAGTGCGAGTGTCCACGTCAAATTACCCTTATACCCGAAGTCAAATATTCCAACTAATTGGGGACTTAAACTGTAACAAGGTCTTAATACTTTGTTATGATTACACCAGGTTATCGACTGTGTGTAATCCAAGGTTTTAATACTTTGTTAACAATTACACCAATTTTCCTTGTATGTAATCCACCCCTGTTTTAATGAGTCCATTGACTATTAATCCATCCCCGTGTTCGGTCAAATGAACGATTATTAGTATTTATAAATATCCCGCCCATCGTATCCGATCGAGCGTATGTGGTTATTTATAAATACGTCAAATTGTAAATCTCTACATTAAATTAACGAACTATCATTCAGTTAAACAAATATAAAGCTCATTAATAGCCCATAGTCCAATTTCCACAAGTGTCGGTCTTTTGTCCAAACCCCAATTATGGTCCAAAGCCCAATAACCCAGTCTTAATATTTAGTCCAACATCACGATTACTTCGGGTCAAATAAGCATAATAATAACTTAGCTACGAGGCATTAATTTAAAAAGGTTGAACATAACCTACAATGAGTATTAATCGCGTAGTGTTACACGGACAGAATTTCGACTTACAAACTTAAAACATTTGCTACTATAACCTTATTATTATTAACTTAATATTAAAATTAAAATTATAAAAATATAAATATATATATTGAGGGAGAGATCAGAGTAATTGATTGATGAAGGTGTAAATAATACGTCAAATTACGCTGCTATTTATAGATGTGGCCAGCTCCTGGGTGCCATGCGATCGCATGGGATTTAGGCACCCAGGTCATGCGATCGCATGGCTGTCGTTTCCTGCTCACAATCGATTAAAACGTGGGCTACTGTGTTTTTTAATATATATAATATAATACATATAATTTTATATAATTATATATATATATATATATATATATATATATATATTATATTATATTATATTATATTATATTATATTATATTATATTATATTATATTATATTTTATTATATTATATTCTTGTGCATAGTTGACTTGTACTTTCAGCTCCGTTGAATCGTGCGTTAATAGTTGGTTCATGTCCTGTTTTCGGATTTTCGAACGTCCTTTCGTACGCTTAGATATCTTGTACTTTGCGTTTCACGGCTTGTACTCTTGTAATTTTTAGACGTTTCTTATCAATAAATTGAACCACTTGGATTGTATCTTGTACATTTGAGCTTTTTGGTCATTTGCGTCTTCAAATCGTCGAATCTGTCTTTTGTCTTCACCTTTTATTATTTAAACGAATATCACTTATAAATAGAACAATTGCAACTAAAAGCTTGTTTTTCTGGAAGGATAATGCTATGAAATATATGTTCGTTTTTAGCATTATCAGAACCAAAAGGATCCTGCCTCTCTGTAGTCGGCCTGGCCACTTGGTTTGTTGAATAGTTCGTGCGAAGCTCTATTATCGAAATACCAGGGAATCAGTAGCAAGAACTAAAAACATATCTATAATTAGGATAATTAGAATACCTTAGCTTAGAATACCTTAGACTACCTTAGATTACTTTAGATTAATCATTAGATTGCCTTAGACTAAATTAGGAACCTAGTTTATCTATTTAAAATTTAAGACAACAAAAAGAGGCATACCCAGTGTATGACCCAAAACCGATCTAGACCAGGGCCGTTATTATTCGTACATGATCCAGACGCCATAATCTCTAAAGCACGCAAGGAAGTAAGAATCAGAAAACAAATGGCGTTACGCGTTACTTTAGCAGAAAACACTAAACCCTCGATTGAAGGTCGAGGAGGACCAATCAGATTTCCAGAGATTCAAGGACACTCGTTCGAGTTAAAACATCACATCATACAACTCATCCAAAATGGATGTCAATTCCATGGATTACCGAATGACGATCAAAATTCTCACCTCGATAAATTCATATCTCTTTCGAATTCCTATAAGCAGCCAGGGATAGGACAAGATATAGTCCGGCTATACTTGTTTTCCTATTCTCTCACTCATCATGCACAGACATGGTTCGAAGGACTGGAAAAAGATTCCACCACTTCTTGGACGGAGATGGTTACTAAATTCCTCACCAAATATTTCCCTCCTTCTAAACAAACCAAGCTTAAGAATGACATCATTAACTTCAAACAAAGTTATGATGAATCTCTTTACACTGCATGGGAGCGATTAAAAACCCTGCTGAAGAAATGCCCTAACCACCAGTTAGAACGGTCAGTCCAAATCTGCACCTTCTACAATGGTCTTACAGTAAATCATAGGACGACGATCAATGCCGCCGCTCAAGGGAATCTGATGAACCAAACCGCAGATGAAGCATGAGAGTTGCTAGAAAACATGACAATGCATCATCATGACTGGAACATTGGTGAAACAACTTCATCATCTGCGCCACTCTCCGCACTCAATAATCAAACAGAGACCATCAAATCTCTCACAGACAAGATGGAGTCTCTTGCCAAACAACTCGGAGAATTGAAGACACAGCCGCAGCAAGTTAACCAGGTCCAGGCCTGTGTTAATTGTACCAACTCGCAACCCACTGAAGAATATCAAGTTGAGTATGAAAACCCCGACGGTTCAGTCTGTTACGTTCAATACCCAGCTCGTCAATCAAATCCCTGCTTCAATCAACAACCTAGGGTTAACCAATTCCAAAGAAACAACCAACCTTTTCGCTATCGTTACCCACCTTATCCACCCCAACAATCTCAATTGACCCACGATCAACCACTTCCACTCACTGGTCCACCAGCTGAGGAAAATTCCCCAACCACCCAAATTATAAAAGTAGCCAACCCCACTCTCGGAACTGATGATCAGTTGACACAGTTCATTCAAGGACAACAACAGCTAAATCAGAGAACTGCATCTAGACAAGACCAGACAGAGATACTAATGAGAAATCAACTGGCTCTTCTCAAAAGTCTAGAAACACAGCTCGGACAGTTATCACAACGCCTTGAAACCCGACCCCAGGGAAGGTTACCTAGTAATACTATCCAAAATCCCCACATAGAGGAAGCTAAGCAAATGGACTCAGTAATCCCAGCAGAAGAACCACGAAGAAGGTCAGCTAGAATCAAGAACAAATCGACGTATACTCAGCAGTTGTCCACCGCAACTCCGGTTCATGTACCCTATCCTGTAAGGTTACAGGAGGAACCGTCTAAGCTTGATTCCTTTAAACTTGATGAAAGATTCCTGGACACCGTGTCCAAAGTGCCTAATCAAAAGAGATATATCCGAAGGCTTATTTCTACAAAGGAAAAGATACCAGATTCTAACAAAATTTCACTGAGTGAAGACTGCTCAGCAGTACTCAGAAACTCTCTACCACATAAGCTAGGAGATACGAGCCGCTTCATTTTCCCGTGTTCAATCTACCAATCTGGAACCATTCATGCACTAGCAGATTTAGGAGCAAGTATCAACCTAATCCCCTACTCTCTCTACAAGAGATTAGAGTTAGGAGAATTATCACCAACTAAAATGACAATCCAACTTGCCGATCACACATTTCGATATCCTAAGGACATAGTTGAAAACGTCTTGGTAAAAGTTGACAAATTCTTGTATCGTACGGATTTCGTAGTGATGGACATTCAGGAAGACCTACACACACCAATAGTGTTAGGAAGACCTTTCATGAATACGGCTAGGACAGTCATTGATGTGTACAATCAAACCCTGATCTTATGATCACATGGGGATAGCGTTACCTTCAAAATTAACCAACCTACCGATCTTTCTGGACAGGCAGAGATGTTTGCTATTTCCACCAGACGGATCACTTCTGATGATGAGTCTCCACCACCAGCTAAAGATATCGAGATGGGTGTCGAGTCACAACCTGTTGACGACCCAGAAATAGAAGAAGAGGATCCCAGTTAAGAAATAGAGGAAGAGGAAGAACCTGAGGAGAAAGAGGAAATGGAAGACGTAAAAGAAACTGTGATGATACCATCTCCAAGCCCGGAGCGTCATGAAGAATTAATGAGGCTTGAGACTAAAGATCACATTTTAATCATTCGCTTCAAAAAGAAGACTGATAAGGTTGATGTTAAAGACATAGAAATTGATCCCGAAAGTGTCAAGGTGAAGAACCATAATACTGAAGAAACCCGTTCATCAGACGAATCTTCAGACGATTATAACGAGGAAGAACCACATGAAGATATTATGGATAACTCATATTCTCCATCCGAATCAGATCAGGAGGAGCCGGACTCTTCTTCAGATTGAATTCCGATCATATCCACTCACGCCGACATGATAACCTTAATCAATGACACCGATGAATTTGAAGAGATTCTCGAAGCTATCCATAAATCAACAATTGATTATACGCTATGCTTAACCGAAAGAATCACGGCTATCAAGAACGAATACGATCGTAATCTCCAGAGAGAAGACAATAATGCTAAAATCCTAGAAGAACGCATTCAAGACTTTATCAATACCCTTCGCGATCATATCTACCGCGAAGAAAGGCAACGAGAGCACGACTCAATAGTTCGCACTATACTAGAGACGAGATTTTGTCGAGATCAGAAGATCATTTACTCTAAGGTTTACAATGCCTTAACCGGATCTGCACTTCCGTTCTCAGCAAATCAACGAGCACTACTGACTCTCATTCGAAAGCATATGGATCATTCCACCGGACGCCCGACTTACAAATGATCGAGGATATTCACAGCTTTTTCGCTCTCTTGGAGAGAGATAATTTTGAAAGCACACCAGAGAGGCTAGTAATTTACGTAACAATTGATCACCATTCCAATCTAATTATCAAAGAGTTACAAGACGCAGTCACAGAGGAAGTGTAACACCCTGTTTTTTTTTAAATCACAGCGGAAGACTGAATTCACATAAATACCCTTATTCGATCGTAAACATGATTACCACAAATCGTTAGTTGATTACTTAATTAAAAACCACAGGTGTTACGTTAAACGACTAACTACATATTTTAGAAAAGTTAAAACATCAGAGTTCGTCTTGTCAAACATATCGTCAGCCCGACTCCCGTCCCTACCAGCACTAAGATCCAAAACCTGCAAGGGAGGAGGTGAGGGGTTAGCACAAGGCTAAGTGAATGGAACTATCAAAAGGTCTAGCATTGTTGATAGTTCCATTCACTTAGCCTTGTGCTAACCCCTCACCTCTTCCCTTGCAGGTTTTGAATCTTAGTGCTGGTAGGGACGGGAGTCGGGCCGACGGTATGTTTGACAAGACGAACTCTGATGTTTTAACTTTTCTAAAATATGTAGATAGTCGTTTAACGTAACACCTGTGGTTTGTAATTAAATAATCAACTAACGATTTATGGTAATCATGTTTGCGATCGAATAAGGGTATTTATGTAAATTCAGTCTTCCGCTGTGATTTAAAAAAAACAGGGTGTTACAAGAAGTAAGACGCAACAATCCGTTCTCTCATCTTGAACCAGACTGAGTCAACATTGCCACCTATGTTACGAAGCAGATAGCACGTATCTTCCAAGAATCCACGAATCCTAGTTTCACATTCAAAGCCGGATGTAGGGAGATATACTCAAAGACGGTGACATTAATGCTTGGGTCAGGGCTGCTCTTCACTTCTTTTCAGCTTCGCCTTTTGACTACTCTGTGTAAAGCTACGGACTCCAACTGTAGAGACCACCGATCAGGAGATTTTGAAATACTAAAGATACAATTTTTGACACTATTTGAAGATCTCCGAAATGAGCATCCTATCAGAGAGATAATCACCACTAGCACTGCCTCAATGATCGACATCCATGGGTCAATTAGCATAGTAGTGGATCATATTCTTATCGAACTTCAAGATTTGTCACGAGCTGAAACCGCGCACTATCTTTCTTTCAGAAGATCTTCAAGAGAAGTACCGGATTTGTTACCACTTTTAGTTCGACACTTTCTCGGAATTTATCCACCAAGACTCACATTCCCTCGAGAAGACCAAGATCACAACTACCAGAGGGGAATGACTACTTTTTGAGCATCACTAAGGTCGAGCCAACGACCTTAAACAAAAGTGCTTCTCCGGAGGCAACCCGTGCAATAAAGTAGAGTAGAAGAATAAAGAATGACAAGTGAGCCGATGAATGAAGGATGAAACTTCCAGGCTAGCCAGCTCTTCACAAGCAACCACGTCTGCTGGGGGTACCCTTTCTTTCCGCTACTAGCTCAAATTTTTATGCCACATCCTAAGCTTACCACTAAGTGTGGTATCCCAACCCAGATAAACACTAAACGCATAATCCCAAATCTTCAACTAAAACTCCTAAGTGTGGGATACACTAGGAACATTGAGGACAATGTTCGTTTAAGTGTGGGATTTTGGTATAATCCTTTTTATGCTGTATTAAAATAACCCATTAAAAAAATTCCAAGCTTTTAAGCCAAATTTCAAATTTTTAACGAAAGAAAGCCTTTTCGAAAAAGTATTTTGAAAACCTGAAACGTTTGTAAATAAAAATAAGGCTTAAATAAGGTGGAAACCTTGTTAGGACGAACCGAATCTCTAAAAGAGCATTGCATGACTAGGCATTATCGACCTAAATTGATTATGGTGAGGCACCCCAAATAAGACCATCATTCATCTTTAATGCTTCACTATTTTCCGTTGAGAGTGCCGATGTCTGTGCTCGGAATCAGAACTTGCTTTAGATCTGCATTTCTAAGTAACGAAATGTGATTTGGTTATAATCAGAAGAGCAAGCCATTTGTCAAACAATCCTCTCACACTTCTGCTACTTCTACCACACCACCTCATCCACATCATCTTTACTATCACCAGAAAATCCAGAAAATGAGATTCCTTCCGTAAACCCAATGTTATGAACCTCTCAATTATCACGGTAAAGGTCTTGAAAAAGTTTACCGGCAAAAAGTTTCTCGAGATGAAATCTCTAAAAATTAAATAATAATAATAATAATAATAATAAAATATTTTCCAAGTTCTGAGAAAAGGAGCAGAACTTATAAAGAGAAATGCCGAAGAAGAACTTGACCACAAATGCCTATCACTTCAAAGGAAGAATAGTTCAAAAGTGCTTCTCAAAAATGCCAGCACTCCTATCTATCTAAAACTTTCTGAAATAAAAGTCTTTTGAGACTACGTTACCCTTTTTCACCCCTTAAAATAACTTCACCACCACTCCAAAATTCCTTTCCATCATTGACAAATGACCTAGAAGCTATGGTTACTACCGTTTTCACATTAGTAGCAAGGATTTGAGTCTTTATCAAGCTTATGACGATGAGTACAACATGACTGGCTATGAGTGAAATTCATTTCTTAGATCTATAGGGAACCCTAAACACTTGAGTGATTTGAGTGACCCGTGAAAGCTAGCCTAAGTCATGTAACCTCCTCGCATGCTTGCAGAGATAGTTTCAATCCTAACATAGATGACTCACCTTATCGTTCGCCCTTATAATAAAAAGCAAACCGCTTAGGCTATTAAAAAATAAACACCGAAAAGATTTTTTGAAGTAAAAACGAGAAGTTTGTTTCAGGACAAGCAAAGTGAAACGACCCGTCAAAGTACACTTGACGACCATCGTTATGTTAGTCCCACATCTTGATCGAAACTCTATATGAATTTAATAAAACAACCTTGCATTCTTTATTTAAAAATGATTTCCTATAAAGGAAATCTACTAAAATGTATAAGTTTAGAAAAACTATACAAAAATACTTTTAACCAAAAGTTGACCAAAACAAAGTCAACAAACACCCACTATTTAATGTAACAAAATAGAATGCAAGTTAATGTTTAACAAAAGCTGCCATCATAAATATGCAGACTCTCTAAGCACAGCGGAAGCAATCAATCATGAACCTGAGAATAAAACATGCGAGTAACTGTCAACAAAAATGTTGAGTGAATTATAGGTTTAATATTGCAAACAAATTTAATTTAAACCATAAAAATTTATGTTTGAAAACATAAAAACTCCTTTTTGGACCACAAAATTATATGCTAGAGAACATATAAATGCATTATTCCATTTTTCGTGAGCCACCTGGTAACCACTTAACCATTTATTTACCCTTGCCAAACACAATAAATAATATACACCGAACAAGTGTATCTTCAACTAAATATGAAGTACTAAACATTTCGATTATAAATTGCTAGCGCGACTAGCTCGAAATGGGGTTGTCAAACCCGATAGATCTATCCATAGGATTCGCGTTCACCAGTAGAAACCAATGATTACAATTACCAGATTAGGGAATATTTTTGTTCGACTCACAATGAATAATTTAAACCAACTTTTACTTGTCCAAAATATAAAATAAATTGCATGTATTCTCATCCCAAAAGATTTAAAATAGAAAAATGGGACTATAACTCACCTTAACAGCAAACGAAGTAACCACACAAATATGCGAACAGCAAAAGAAGTAAGTGATCAAGAATGATCACAACGCCGACCTATAAATAAAGCAGGTCGATATAAATAACTAACTTAGGTCAAGTCTTAGTATGATAACTATAGTACTTGTTGCAAGTAAACATAGAACAACACTCAGTATGCTTCGGTTTGATCAGGACAGCGTAGTAACACGTACTTTCTATTTTTAGAAAATTTCTATTTTTGGCAGGTTTCCATTTCTGGACAAATTTCTATTTTTTGGAAAGTTTCTATTTTAGGAAAGTTTCTATTTTTGGAAAGTTTCTATTTTTGGAAAGTTTCCAAATTTGGAAAGTTTCCATATTTAGAAAGTTTCTATTTTTAGAAAGTTTTTAAGTTAGGAAGGTTTCCTTAATTAGAAAGTCAATAAAAGTCAACTGAAAGTCAAAGTCAACTCAAAAGTCAACCTTGGTCAAACATAGTCAACATTAATTTTAAAAGTGTAAGTTCTAATAATAATATAAGTTATAATGTTAATTAAAGTTAAATATGTGTAATTGTGTCATAACATAAGTTTAATTAAATTAAAATGAATTATTAAGTTAACATAAGTTTAAATGATATAATTAATATAACATAGGTAATTAATTAATTAATTAAATATTAGTCATAATATAAGTATTATTAATTAATAATAAATTTTAATCATATCATAAGTATTATTAATTAATAATGAATTATTAATCATATCATAAGTTTCTAATTATAATTATTAAACCATAAGTATTTAATAATTAAATTATAATTAAATAATAACTTAGCCTTATAATAATTAAATAATTAATTAATCCTTATTATAAGTCTTATAATAATAATCTCATAATATAAGTTTAATAATTATCATAAGTATTTTTCATTAATAAAAGTATTATTAATCTTAAGTTAAATTAAATGTTTAATTAAAGCATAAGTAATTATTAAATGATATAATAAATATATATATCATAAGTCTCAAATCATAATAATTACTTTTTATATTATAAGTAATTTAATAATAATTTAAATCATTATTTATATCATAAGTTTTAATAATTAACCATAAGTTTTAATTAAAAGTTCATCGGGTCATAACTTGAGCCCCGGGTGTCGGTTTTTGGTGAGCCTTATGTCTAATCAAACCACCCGACACTTTGGTGTACTCAAGAACATCCCAAGAACAGCAACCAAGTTGTGATGATCAGCCATTAAACAACTTGGAGCTTTAATCCGTTCAAAAACACGTTTTAGTCACAACGGGTGATCCGTGGCTCGAATTTAGATGACCCGAACATGAAAGTTCATCCCATCATCAATCCTAACACACTAGTACACCCTAAAGACTCAAAAGTGGTCACAAAGTCGGACCAAACCTGGAACAATTCGTTTTTATATTTTAATCTCATCAAAACACCAATTTAAGCATAACTTTTGATCCGGAACTCGAAAAGAGGTGAATCAAAAGCCTAAAATTATGTACTAAATGAGAGGAAACCATATATATACTTTATTTCATCAAAAATCACAGTTAAGTTCACTGATTTTAACCAACAAGCTGCTGTCCCAATTTAATTAAACCGAAAACATACAATAACGAGTGATTCTATGCATAATAACATCAATACAATCATACACACGTACTATAACATCATCATACATACAAGATCAGTAAAAATAAATGAAAATTGAAAATTTAGGGTTTATGATTATACCCTAATCAAAGAACAAGTTGTATGAGCTTGTAGATCTTGAAATGGAGAACCCGATGAGATAAAATGCCCTAAATCTCCAAGTATAAAATTGTTGAAGGTGATGATAATATTGGTGATGGTGGTGAATGTCCATGGGAGGAGAAAAAGAGAGGGAGGAGAGAAAAAAAGATTTAGGTTAAATGAAATCAAGTAGTGAACCATTTAGCACATGTAATATCTCATTTTCAAAAATTTGCACTAAACCCCCTCCTCATGGGGAGTTTAGGCCGAACCAAGCATAAGGGTGGGCCTTCTTGTCCCACTTTGATGTAAAATGAATTAACTTGTGGCCCGAAAGCCCGAACGGATCCCAAAACGTGAAAACACCGCTACGCGATTGAAAATTCGGAGAGATAACAAATACGCGACGAAAAATATATATATAAACACTATATATAAACATATGACATTAAAATATCATATTTTAAATAATTAGGACTTAAAATCCTAAAAGCTCGACCGTTGGTTTGAAAACCGAAAAGATTCGCTGAATAGAAATCCGCGACACGTAGAAACGTATAACTTAAAATATGAATACAAATATTCATATAACACATAATAATTAAAATATTATTACTAAAATAATAATATAGATCATAGAAATGACGTGGCATGAATAACAATTAACGGTCATTAAATAATTAACGGTAAAAGATAACTGAAAAAGTAGGGTCGTTACAGTACCTTCCCGTTACGGAAATTTGGTCCCGAAATTTAAGCAGGTGTAGGGGTTGACTCAGCATATGCGAACAAATGCGGGTACTTCTGCTTCATCTGATCTTCACGCTCCCAAGTGAACTCGGGACCGCGTCTAGCGTTACATCTAACCCGGACAATAGGAATTCTGCTCTGCTTGAGAGTCTTAACCTCTCGGTCCATAATTTCAACAGGTTCCTCAATAAAGCGAAGTTGCTTATCAACATGAAGTTCCTCCAGAGGAATTGTCTTATCAGCCTCGGCCAAACACTTCTTTAAATTCGATACAAGAAAAACATAGTGAACATCACTAAGTTCTTGTGGCAACTTCAAACGATATGCCGCTGGTCCAACTCTCTCAATAATCTCGAACGGTCCAACAAAATGAGGATTCAACTTTCCCCTTTTACCAAAACGTACCGAACCTTTCCAAGGTGATACCTTTAACATAACACGGTCACCGACCTAAAATTCAATATCATTCCTTCTCTTATTGGCATAGCTCTTATGCTGACTTCTGGCAGTTCTCAATCTTTTCTTAATCTGTACAATCTTCTCGGTAGTCTCATGGATAATTTCTGGACCTGTGAATTGAGCATTCCCAACCTCATTCCAGCAGACAGGAGACCTACACTTTCTACCATACAGCGCTTCAAAAGGTGCGGCATAATACTTGCATGATAACTGTTATTATAAGAAAATTCAGCCAGTGGCAAGTACTTATCCCAACCATTACCAAAATCAATGATGCATGCTCGTAACATGTCTTCCAACGTTTGAATGGTCCTTTCACTCTGACCATCTGACTGTGGATGATAAGCAGTGTTCATATACAATTTAGTTCCCAAAGCATCTTGTAAGGACTGCCAAAACCTCGATGTAAATCGACTGTCTCGGTCCGAAATAATAAATATGGGAACACCATGTCTAGAAACAATCTTCTTCAAATACAAACGAGTAAGCTTCTCCTTCGAATCTGTTTCCTTAATTGGCAAGAAATGAGCTGACTTAGTGAGTCGGTCAACAATCACCCCAAATGGTATCATAACCACCCACAACTCTCGGTAATTTCGCAATAAGTCCATCGTAATACCTTCTCACTTCCACTCGGGAATCTTAGGTTGCACCAGAAGTCCGGACGGTTTCTGATGTTCAGCTTTGACCTTAGCACAGGTTAAACACTTAGCCACATAAGTAGCCACATCAGCTTTCAAGTTAGGCCACCAGTAAAGCTCCTTAAGATCATGATACATCTTTCCTGAACCAGGATGAATAGAGTACCTAGACTTATGAGCTTCATCTAAAACAAGTTGTCGCAAATCACCAAATTTCGGAACCCAAAGGCGTCCCGCAAAATACCGAGTGCTATTGGTTCGTACCTCAAACTGTTTAATCAAGCCTCTGACATTCCCGTTACGAAAATTCTCCTCTTTTAAGGCTTCTTGTTGAGCTACAAGAATCTGCCTTGCGAGGTTTGTTCGAATGGTCATGTTTAAGGCTCTAAACCTGCGAGGTTCTACTTTCTCTTTTCGACTCAAAGAATCAGCCATGACATTGGCTTTTTCCCGGAATGGCTAAAGGAGTTCACAATAATAATCGTTCAACAATTCAACCCATCTTCGCTACCTCATATTCCATTGTCATTGATCAAAGATATGTTGAAGACTTTTGTGATCGGTGTACACAGTACTTTTGACCCCATAAAGATAATGTCTCCAAATCTTAAGCGCAAACACAACAGCTCCCAACTCTAAATCATGGGTTGTATAATTCTGCTCGTGAATCTTCAACTGACGTGACGCGTACGCAATAACCTTCTTTCGTTGCATCAAAACACAACCAAAGCCTTGACGCAAAGCATCACAATAACAACAAAATCATCATTACCCTCAGGTAGTGACAATATCGGAGCGGTAGTCAACTTCTACTTCAAAATTTGAAAAGCAGTCTCTTGTTCATCCTTCCACTCATATTTCTTCCCCTTGTGCGTTAAAGCAGTCAGAGATTTCGCTATACGAGAGAAATCTTGAATGAACCTTCTATAGTAACCTGCCAACCCTAGAAACTGACAAATCTGAGTAGGAGTTTTCGGAATTTCCCACTTCTCAATCGTCTCATTCTTAGCAGGATCAACTTGTATTCCCTGTTTACGAACAATATGTCCAAGGAATTGAACTTCTCTTAACCAGAGAGCACACTTAGAGAGCTTAGCGTACAACTCTTCTTTCCTCAATAAATCAAGCACCAACTTCAAATGTTCTTCGTGCTCTTCATCACTCTTAGACTAAATAAGGATGTCGTCGATGAAAACAATAACGAATTTGTCCAAATAGGGTCTACACACACGGTTCATGAGGTCCATAAATACAGCAGGTGCATTTATCAATCCGAACGGCATAACAAGGAATTCGAAGTGACCATAACGGGTGCGGAAAGCGGCTTTTGGAATATCAGTTTCTTTAACGCGCAATTGGTGATAACCGGAACGAAGATCAATCTTAGAATAAACGGACGAACCTTGAAGTTAATCGAACAGATCATCAATTCTCGGAAGAGGGTAACGGTTTTTAACAGTAAGCTTGTTCAATTCACGATAATCAATGCACAAATGAAACGAACCATCTTTCCTCTTAACAAACAAAACAGGAGCTCCCCAAGGGGACGAACTGGGACGAATGAAATGTAGTTGCAACAATGAAGGAAGAAATATATGGAGTAGTCACATCGGTGGCATAGATATTTAAGGCAATTCTCTCAAAGGAGATAACGAGGATCATGGACTTCAAAGTAAATTTTCATTACATTCCCGAAAGGAAGACGTAGGAAAGGTGTGATATTTCGATGAGAGTGAACTTCCTTGTACAATGAGCGAGGAAATCTAGGATTCATCCATATTCTTAAATTTATGTACGGATGAAAGGAAACGTGAATCGTAGACTATAAAGAATAGTTGACTCCAGGTGAGATGAATCTCCAAAAATGATTTCGTGCACCTCAAAGTATTGAATCCTAGGATTGATGTTGCGGTTGATAGCGAATATTGAGAGTAGAAACTCCTCATACGGTCTAGTGTAATATATATCCATGATACCCACTATAACAACAGTTGGGGTAGAAACCCATCTAGCGCCTTTTCTACAATAGGGTGACCATCGAGTGTACCCCAGGAAATTGATTTATCGGTCCGCATTTCAGCCATGTCCAACCATAAGAGGGAAAATTTTCATGAGCGCAAAGACTTCCCAACAAATTTTATAAAACCGGCATCCAAAGTGGTGTAAGAGTTTCTATCAATGAACTTAATGGTAAGTTTCATCCTTAAATGGAGAATGAGAAAAACTGTGATCCAAACACTCTGTAGAGTAATGCGAAAATTTGATAAAATCAATCAAAGGAGTTTTGAAAAAGCTTTAAACATTTGATGTGATAACATAAACGGAACGAAGTTCTTAGTAAATTTAGAAGTATGTACAACGTGTACCATTTCATATAAAACGAATTGACTTAGTCAAACAGCTCAATAAATGAGTGGTTTTAAAATAATTTTGAAGGTATGATTTAGTATATACTAGCCAAAATAGGTAAAGGTAAATTTATTCATTTGAAACCATACATACATATATGATTTTATAAATTGTATAACAAAATATTTCATTACTTCTGTTAGCCCAAAAATCTCGTGAGAACCGCCCAGTTAAACAAATGTGTAAAACTCCCGATGATAAACAGAGTAGTATCTGTATTTCAGAGGTTACAAGTTGAAGTAAGATCGTGGAAGATCGAGTAAAGGACTTGAATCGTCGTGCGACAATTGACCAACAGATGTTACGAGGTCATGAAAACCAATGAGTTAAATGTTATTTTGACTATTATCAGGACATAAGTCCTTGGGCCAAAACTGTTCCCGAGCGAAGCTGTTGCTAACAAGCGAGTTATGAAGGATAGAGCATGAGATAGATAACCTGGTTAAAACGAGCTTCTCGTATATCAACAATTAAGATAATGAATATTTTCCCTACCCATGTAATACATCGGAATTTTTGAATGAGTAGTGTAAAAATTTTCTTTGACTCGCTTTCTATTCCTCATGTCACAATATTGGGACTTCTTTATGAATTAACGTAATATAATCACGTTGGCCTGACGTCATTATATTTCACTAATTCATAGTTCCATTCCAATAGCACTACATGAGGTCAGGACACGCAATCAACCTCGAATTTCCACACAATTTTCCTAAAACGATTTCTTAAACAATGTGCTATGGATAGCATAAGAGACAAAAACATCAAAAGTAATGAATAGGAGTAACAATGACATAAAAATGTCTTCGAAGTACCAAGAATCTCTAAAGTCAAGAATGACATTTTCCGGTTCAAACACCAAAGCACATAGGCACAACGGCACAAAGGCACGTAATATAACAAGAATGTTATATACCTAAACATAATAGCTGACATTGAAATGCCGAGCATTTAGAAGTCGAGAATGACATCTCGCGTAATATAACTCAAACGTTATATACATAACCATAATAGATGACATAGAAATGTCGAGAATTTCAGAAGTCAAGAATGACATCCCTCGGTTTCACTACCCGAGGTGTTCTTATAAGGATAAGTTCGCATGAGTCGGAGAATACGTTTAAATCAGAATGGGAGTTCCTCCCGGATTCAGAACATAATAGAGATGTATGTATGATAACAACATACATACCAATACGATACAAATAATCACATATAATAATATATTATAGGCCGGGCTGTAGACTAGACTCACTAATGCAGCCTATTGACTCGGGTAACGACATCAATGCAGCCTAATTCCCTATAAACTCACTCTGATACCAACTAAAATGACCCGTCAAAGTACACTTGACGACCATCGTTAACTTGGTCCCACAGCTTGATCGAAACTCTATAAGAATTTAATAAAACAACCTTGCATTCTTTATTTAAAAATGATTTCCTATAAAGGAAATCTACTAAAATGTGTAAGTTTAGAAAAACTATACAAAAATACTTTTAACCAAAAGTCGACCAAAACAAAGTCAACAAACACCCACTGTTTAATGTAACAAAATAGAATGCAAGTTAATGTTTAACAAAAGCTGCCATCATAAATATGCAGACTCTCTAAGCACAGCGGAAGCAATCAATCATGAACCTGAGAATAAAATAGGCGAGTAACTGTCAACAAAAATGTTGAGTGAATTATAGGTTTAATATTACAAACAATATTTAATTTAAACCATAAAAATTTATGTTTGAAAACATAAAAACTCCTTTTCGGACCACAAAATTATATGCTAGAAAACATATAAATGCATTATTCCATTTTCCGTGAGCCACCTGGTAACCACTTAACCATTTATTTACCCTTGCCAAACACAATAAATAATATACACCGAACAAGTGTATCTTCAACTAAATACAAAGTACTAAACATTCTGATTATAAATTGCTAACGCGACTAGCTCGAAATGGGGTTGTCAAACCCGATAGATCTATCTATAGGATTCGCGTTCACCAGTAGAAACCAGTGATTACAATTACCAGATTAGAGAATATTTTTGTTCGACTCACAATGAATAATTTAAACCAACTTCCACTTGTCCAAAATATAAAATAAATTGCATGTATTCTCATCCCAAAAGATTTAAAATAGAAAAATGGGACTATAACTCACCTTAACAGCAAACGAAGTAACCACACAAATATGCGAACAGCAAAAGAATTAAGTGATCAAGAATGATCACAACGCCGACCTATAAATAAAGCAGGTCGATATAAATAACTAACTTAGGTCAAGTCTTAGTATGATAGCTATAGTACTTGTTGCAAGTAAACATAGAACAATACTAAGTATGCTTCAGTTTGATCAGGACAACGTAGTAACACGTACTTTCTATTTTTAGAAAATTTCTATTTTTGGCAGGTTTCCATTTCTGGAAAAATTTCTATTTTTGAAAAGTTTCTATTTTAGGAAAGTTTCTATTTTAGGAAAGTTTCTATTTTTGGAAATTTTCCAAATTTAGAAAGTTTCTATATTTAGAATGTTTCTATTTTTAGAAAGTTTTTAAGTTAGGAAGGTTTCCTTAATTAGAAAGTCAACAAAAGTCAACTGAAAGTCAAAGTCAACCGAAAGTCAACTTAAAAGTCAACCTTGGTCAAACATAGTCAACATTAATTTTAAAAGTGTAAGTTGTAATAATAATATAAGTTATAATGTTAATTAAAGTTAAATATGTGTAATTATGTCATAACATAAGTTTAATTAAATTAAAATGAATTATTAAGTTAACATAAGTTTAAATGATATAATTAATATAACATAGGTAATTAATTAATTAATTAAATATTAGTCATAATATAAGTATTATTAATTAATAATAAATTTTAATCATATCATAAGTATTATTAATTAATAATGAATTATTAATCATATCATAAGTTTCTAATTATAATTATTAAACCATAAGTATTTAATAATTAAATTATAATTAAATAATAACTAAGCCTTATAATAATTAAATAATTAATTAATCCTTATTATAAGTCTTATAATAATAATCTCATAATATATGTTTAATACTTATCATAAGTATTTTTCATTAATAAAAGTATTATTAATCTTAAGTTAAATTAAATGTTTAATTAAAGCATAAGTAATTATTAAATGATATAATAAATATATATATCATAAGTCACAAATCATAATAATTACTTTTTATATCATAAGTAATTTAATAATAATGTAAATCATTATTTATATCATAAGTTTTAATAATTAACCATAAGTTTTAATTAAAAGTTTATCGGGTCATAACTTGAGCCCCGGGTGTCGGTTTTCGGCGAGTCTTATATCTAATCAAACCACCCGACACTTTGGTGTACTCAAGAACATCCCAAGAACAGCAACCAAGTTGTGATGATCAGCCATTAAACAACTTGGAGCTTTAATCCGTTCAAAAACACGTTTTAGTCACAACGGGTGATCCGTGGCTCGAATTTAGATGACCCGAACATGAAAGTTCATCCCATCATCAATCCTAACACACTAGTACACCCTAAAGACTCCAAAAGTGGTCACAAAGTTGGACTAAACCTAGAACAATTCGTTTTTATATTTTAATCTCATCAAAACACTAATTTAAGCATAACTTTTGATCCGGAACTCGAAAAGAGGTGAATCAAAAGCCTAAAATTATGTACTAAATGAGAGGAACTCATATATATACTTTATTTCATCAAAAATCACAGTTAAGTTCACTGATTTTAACCAACAAGCTGCTGTCCCAATTTAATTAAACCGAAAACATACAATAACGAGTGATTCTATGCATAATAATATCAATACAATCATACACACGTACTATAACATCATCATACATACAAGATCAGTAAAAATAAATGAAAATTGAAAATTTAGGGTTTATGATTATACCCTAATCAAAGAACAAGTTGTATGAGCTTGTAGATCTTGAAATTGAGAATCCGATGAGATAAAAAGCCCTAAATCTCCAAGTATAAAATTGTTGAAGGTGATGATAATATTGGTGATGGTGGTGAACGTCCATGGGAGGAGAAAAAGAGAGGGAGGAGAGAAAAAAAAGATTTAGGTTAAATGAAATCAAGTAGTGAACCATTTAGCACATGTAATCTCTCATTTTCAAAAATTTGCACTAAACCCCCTCCTCATGGGGAGTTTCGGCTGAACCAAGCATAAGGGTGGGCCCTCTTGGCCCACTTTGTTGTAAAATGAATTAAATTGTGGCCCGAAAGCCCGAACGGATCCTGAAACGTGAAAACACCGCTACACGTTTTTGAAAATTCGGAGAGATAACAAATACGCGACGAAATATATATATATAAACACTATATATAAACATATGACATTAAAATATCAAATTTTAAATAATTAGGAATTAAAAATCCTAAAAGATCAACCGTTGGTTTGAAAACCGAAAAGATTCGCTGGATAGAAATCCGCGATACGTAGAAACGTATAACTTAAAATATGAATACAAATATTCATATAACAAATAATAATTAAAATATTATTACTAAAATAATAATATAGATCATATAAATGAAGTGGCACGAATAATAATTAATGGTCGTTAAATAATTAACGGTAAAAGATAACGGAAAAAGTAGGGTCGTTACACAAAGTCTAAGTGTGGAATATGTGATATCGGCTAAAAAGTCACATTTTCACCCCGGTATTAAGGCCCAAAAATAAGAAAGATTTAAACTTTATCGGCAAAATACCCACTTCGTCGGTTAGAATTGAATAACAAGTAATTACAAAGACGATGCAAAAAGAATCAAGAGAATCGGAGCTAAAACGAAGATTCTAGGGCGAAAACGGTGAAAGACAAGAAATCAAGTTACGATTCAGGAAAACCAGCTGACCAGGCCTGCCAAACGGCTTGCCTGGCTCACAAACGGCCTGCCAAACGGCCAGGGCAAACAGCCCTTGCAAACGGGCTGGTCTGGCAAACGGCCCCTGCAAACGGTGTGTCAAACGGCCTGCCAGCCGTTTGCAGGGAAATTTTTGGTTTATTTAAAGGGCATTTGTCATTCATTCCAACACACACTTCAATTCACTTCTTTCTCTCTCTTGTACAATATTAGTCATACTTTCAAGGTCTTCAACTCCGTGCGGGAAACCTAGTACCCGGAGAAGAACACCGAAGATTGTATTAGGAGCGGTCTGGAGTCTTGAAGTTGTCACTTTTATATTCAGAACTCATTTAATCTACTGGTACTTCTATCCCTTTGTCTTTATATAATGTCTTCCATTTATTATGCTTTGTGATACTGTTGCCATGATTAGCGAGTAGTTATTTTTAGTGTATGTTGTGACTTAATCAGTTATAATGTCAAAACTATATTATGGTTTGTGTATGTTATCAAAATGCTTTCCGATTATGCTTTGAACTCAATTGCTTTTCCAACTAATAGAACATTGTTATTGGGTCTGTTATTGGGAAGTCGCGAACCCCGATTCAGAGTACACTATCTGTGTCACCCCTTGGTAAGAGAAGTCTATCGAATACAACGTAAGTTTGACTGAGGCACACTGGTTGTAGTAAGTCCACTGAGCCTTGGATTCCGACTGAGGACTCTTTCGTAGTGAAACATCTGACTAGACCCCTAGTACATTGTCGGTCCTAGACCATGCTAGTGTAGTCACCAAGCATATAAACTTCGTACGTGCACGCTGAAGCACAACTATTGTTGTAAGCTGTACCTCTGCTAAGTAAGGCTATGGAATACGGTTAGTGTTGACTAGTACATTTCACCATAACGCAGTCTCAAGCATTTCACCCCGCTTGAAGGATTCTTAGTTAATTAAGGAACTGTTTGTTCGAACACATAAAGGATTGGACCGTTAGGATAACCGAACGTATTCATGGAGGTCAGCTTGACTTGGCGATGGTGTTCTTTATAGGTTGAACTCTTTTTAAGGGCCTAACTATCTTTTAAACCAATCATTAACGAAAGCATTAAGATACATCACGTCTCTCGGATATGAAAAACCATGTATTCTATTATACTTAAGAAAGTTTAGACCATTTCGGAATATTAATACGTCACCCAACCGAGTCGCTCAATTGGATGAACCGTCTGAACGTGTATGCCTGTAGTTAGACTGCACGGGCATCGGAGGTAAGGGACGTTGTTGTCTATCCAGAACCTTCAAGCCTATCGCATTACCCAGTGACATGTCTTATGACAGGGGCGTTTAGGACTAGTATAGTAAATACAAGGTCACTGCCTATCCATGAGCCAGCATTCCATAATATCGGCAAAGTAACGGATGAAATCGTAACATGCACTTATTTTATCTTTATCCGAATTACAAATTTTATCGTACTTTACTTTACTTACTTAATCTAGAAAACCCAAAATTAGGTAATCACCCACTACTCCTAGAATTATCTTAAGTTTTAGATATAGGTTCGATTCTACTGATATCTCTAAAATACGACTCTAGGTCATACTTCCCTTACTCACAATAAGGAGTAATAAGATTTATGCCCCGCTAAATATAAATTTAAAACTAATATTCCCTTTGATAGTTAGAGCTGACGCGTTGCGACCTGAAGACATCGCACAAATAAAACCGTCCGTTTTGGCCATATCAAGCACCGTTTCCGGTCCCGTCACCGTTGTTAGTACCCGACGAAGGAGGACTAAAACCGCGCTTTTTAAACTCCTCAGAAAACCTCATTTTCCTAACAAACATCCCGATCTCGAGTCCACGTAAGATCATTTGCATGACCCTTCCACTTGAACATCTTTAAATGAATTTTGGATCGCATCCCCTCTAATTAATAATATTACATTTGAGCAAAAAATGGGTTACTATTGATGAATAGTAGCCCACTTAGACTTTATTAAGAAATAAGCGGGAGGCCTTCTGCGCTTCACTGCGGGATGGTTGATTTTCGTTGTTCGTAATTACATGTTACTCCATTAGTTAGCATAACTTAACTAAAAAAGATAATAGTATGTTTCAACAAACCCAATAACTCTTAGGAATTGTATACTAAATGAAGAGTAGTTTCTATTTCTTTCCTTTTAATTATATACTAATACTAATTGATTATATATATAATACAATGTGGGTCGGAAAAAAAAAAGAATCTGTAAAAAAAATTATAAAAGCAAAAGTTATATTTCGAAACAAATTAAAATTGAATGCTAAAATTTGTGCTCCTTTCACCTAAAATGTCACACTTTGATATTGACTTTTTAACAAAAATTCACACACAATTGATTTGCTAATGGACTTCTGTTGGTCCCTTGATTAACAATAGGAGTATTGTAGAGGGGGTGAATACAATTTCTTTTAATTAACTAACCAATTAAACACGGTTTAGTATTCAAGCATGTAATGTAAATAGAGTCAAAGGTAATTTTTTTCAACTGTTATTCTTTATTGATTAAATCACAAAGAATTACAACTATCCTTGGAGGAATGATAGTTGGTTGATACAGATTTACCTAGGTATAGCTATGAGGATAAACTTAAAGCTATTACACATTTTGGACTCTAAATAAATAAACCCACACCACAACAATTTATAGTAGTCCTATTAACCGTGTAATGGTTCTATTGTCCACTGGTACATAGGATGTCTGTACTTGTGGGGACAACTGCATCAGAGAGCGTGCTCTCCTCTTTCCTCTTTGGTATCTATTTACAGGAACATCCCAATTCGGTTTGGCACCACTGTTCATTTAAACAAATAGAATGTTGTGTTCCCTAGGCATTGACAAAGTATAACACATGCCTGCACATGTGTTAAACTTCTGCATTTCCACGTGGTCTTGTAAGGTCACTTGTCAGCCGTCGACGCGTGTCCTTTCCTGTTCAACTTTGTCTTTGACTTCTGTTGAATAGTACAATTGATGTAGACCACTCAGGAAACCACCATGCTTGTAATGGAGCATGGCTGTCTTGTGTTGTATGCTGCTTACCAGGTTTACTGGTTCTTCTTATGCTGAGTCACTTGATATTCTTGAATTTCTGGGTACTCATCCTATGCTGATTCGAAGAATACACTCTACCTTATGCTGGTAGACTATGCAGCATACTAACACAAGACACATCAATTTTGCTATCTAAACATAAACAAACTTATGTTGGCTACACATAACATTTTAGTGCAAATAAATTACAGTTTTGTCATAATTAAATCCTTAATTATCTTAGGGACTCAACAATCTCCCCCTATTTGATGATGACAAAACTTATGACATTTAGAGAAAACACTAAAGCTAGTACAGAGGGACCTATTGAAAAATAGGCAGTAAATTTGTCCCTTTTTAAGTTTGTTTTGGGATCTTTTGCTGAGTTATCTATAACTTATAATTTGATATGATTTTGAAGATAAACTCATTTCACTTTCATTACAGCAGAGTATATACAGTAATTACAAGAACATCATAATGAAAAATGAAATAAACAAAAGATACAATTTGAGCACTAGAGGGCTATCAATCTTTATCCTTATCGAACTCATCTTCAGATAGCTCTTCTTGTTTGATTTTCCAGGCTTCAGGAAATAGGATAGGTATATCAGCAGGGTCAAATACATGGATATGAGGAGGTAGAATGATGGGATCTCTTCTTTGTGGGCCTTCACCGGTAGATTTCTTTCCTTTAGGTTTTTGAGAAAGTACTTCTTCTACGTTTACTACTGGCGCATTCCCAAATTTTGTTGCTTTGTTGAAGAGCTCTTGGAGTTCTGGCTTCAATGTCTTTTTAATACCATTTTCAGCTTTACCAATGAAGTACTCCAATATCTCCATCCATTCACTGAATCCTAAGGATCGTAACTCATCATAATTTATCCTTTCTTGAACATTATTCTCCATGCTGACATTAAAAGCTCTTTTTAAGCCTCTGTGCACTTTGATGATCTTGCTGGGATTTGATCTTCTATTCATCACATCACCATACCTGCTCCTATAATAATGATCAGATAGTTCTATGGTTCGAGCAGTTTCTATAGGAGCAGTAGCAGGTGCTTTCTCAGCAGCTTCTAGTTCATCAAAGGCCTTATCCTATTCCTTGACAATGGCTTTAACTAATTTGAGGGACTCAACCTCTTGCTTTCTATCAGCAGCCAATTTGTCTTCTTCTTCTTTCTGAAGCCTTAACCTCTCAGCGAGTTCAGCATCAGCAGCCTCCCTTCTTTGCCTTTCAACTTCTAAGCCCAACAGATAATCATCAGCAGTAATTTTCAGGGATTTTGCTATTTCAATCATCTTTCTACCCTCTTCAGTTCTAAGGGCAGCACGATACTGCCTTAGATCCATTCCCAGCTGGCGAGCCTCTTGAAATTGAGCTTTCTCCTCATCAGTAGAGAGCCTTTAACCACTGTTATTTAAATATACACCAATTTCAATGCCATAAGTCAAGGCAGTGATGTAGAATGGCTGATCAAGAGGATGATGTAGCAATCTAACTTGGCGTATCCTTTCATTAATAGATACTTCTCTTTGCTCAAGCAATTCTGGTACAGTGATCTCCAGCCTGTAAGCCTCTCTTTCATCTAGATTCATTCTAAATAGATCTGGCTTACCACGGGCAACTGGATCATCTTCCCAAGTAGCGTGTTTATCATGATGTTTTGGGGAAGATGGAGGATACATGATTGATTCTGCAATGCCAGAAGAACTCACTGGAAACTGATTAACACGATTATCCTGTGTTCTGTTAAAATAAGTGAGGGTCCGGGGAGAGATAGGTGATTGAACAAATAAGTGATCTCCTCTACCCCAGACTGTAAAGTCAGCAGGATTAGCCGTATCATCATCTTTATTAGCACCCAGCTTAACCACCTTTGCTGGATCTTCAACACTTGTAGCACCCAGCAGCACACTTCTGGCTGGGTCTTCTATCACAGCACTCCTTGCTGTGTCTATAGTACCAGCTGACTGATTAGTATCAGCTGACACATCTGCCACAGTATCTTTATCAGCTACCTCAAATAGGGGTCCTTTCCTTAGGGGATGGTTGTCCCTAGGAGCAGATTTCACCCTTTGTCTGTCGATTGGAATGGGTTCAGCTGATGGTTCTTGTGTTGATACTGGTTCTTGTGGAGGCAGACAGGGAACAATATCAAGAAGCTCCCCCTTAACATCATAAACATCAAGGTCTGTTATTTTTGCTGGCTGTTGTTGTGTAGCTGGCTGAGCATAAGATGCTGGTCGAGAAGATGAGCTAGTTTCCAATATTGCATCTAGCCATTTCATGAACACGTCAGCTCTTACTCCTCCTGACCCAGTAGATTGCAGATAATCTTTCATTTCTTCAGTGGTTATTCTATTGATCCTGTCTGCTCGCGCAGCATACAGCTTTGCCCTTTTCTTGTCATACTTAACCACGAACTTAGCATTTCTTTTACGAACATCTCTTTTGTACTTTTAATGCTGATTAGTTCATCATTAATATCTAACTTTTCTGGGTCCAGGCTTCTTCTATGTTCAATTCTGTTTTACTTACGAGAAACATAAGCCTCCCATTTGGTATTAAAGGCATCATTTAAATCTTGCTGTCTCTTCTGATGTCTCTCCAGTTTTCTTTTCTTTTTCCTTTCAATCATTTGAGAGACAATAAAATATTCAGCAACAGCCAGCTCAGAAACATTACTGGGCTTACTGCCAGAACCAATATCATCCACTGATGTAGCAGACACACTGGGTTGAGATTCACCAGCTGCCTGTACACCAGCTTCAGTATGAGCGTTGCTGGGCTTAGTGTCAGCACCTTGATCAGTACCAATACCATCATCATCACCATCTCTCCTTTGCTGTTTAGGAGCCTTTTCATGCTCATGCTCCCCCTCAGATGATTGTTTTCTCTTTTTGGACTTCTTTTTAGACTTCTTCTCCCCCTTTTTGTCATCAGCAGGGGAAGAAGGGTGATCAGGGGAAACATGTGCATCAAGGTCACTATCTGACTCAGGAACTAAAAATGCAAAGTTGTTCTAGTCAGCATCATCAGGAGAAAGATGGGCACCAGGATCTACATCATATTGTCGGAGACACAGATTTAAAGTTCTAACTTTATTTCTTGCAACACCAATGGCCATTTGATTAACAGTGGCGCTAACATCTGCTTGTAGGGCAGCCATTTGTTGCATAGTCTCCACCAATTGAAGATAAGCAGAGACATGAACCATATTAGCCATTTGCTGCTCCTGCGAATCTAACCTCTCTGCCAATACCTGATTCTCTTCATTAAGAAAAAGATTCCTTCAATTAGCAGCATCAAGATCAGTTTGAAGATGGGCAATATGATCAGCATATTCATTATGAGAGATGATTCGCCTTTTGAGGTCCTCCTCTTCTTCAAATTGTTTGACAATAGCATCCACCGCTAGATCAGCAAAAGCACATACTTGTTTGAGCTGGTTTTCAATGGTAGAAGTGGTAACCTCCCCAGCTCTGCGTATGACCTCAGTCATTCTATCAACAATAGCATAGCGAATGGTGCTTTGGAGATCTGGCGTAACCTCGGCTAATGTCTTATAGACAGCCAGAGTGGAGATGGCAGCTACCTCATCAGCATTAAAACTGTTGGTTGAGGGATAATCACAAGCAGCTAACGTAGAAGTACCTTCGTAGGGTGGTGGAGGTGGAAGGTCAGAATCTGACTCGTCACCATGATCACCATCATTTTTACCTTCACCCGAAGGTTTAGAACCACTGGTATTCTTGTCAGCATCATTATCAGCATCATCAGTTAGATCTACTGGTTTGTCTTTGGAACCAGTCACATTATCATGAGTGACTGGTCCGCCCTTACCAGTAGCTTTATCAGCATCACCATCAGATGAAGAAGATGATGAGGAAGAAGCCGATGAATCAGAAGGTACTGGCAAATCAGGGACATTCTGCATAACACATTTACCAGTAGCAGGATCTATGATGAACTTGAGAGGCCTCCATGTACCAGGCCATGGAGAAGCAGCTGGAGCTATACCAAAGTAGTGATAGTATGGCTGCTCATTAACTTGTTGTAGCATGGCCAACCTCTCATATATCTCTTCTCTTGCTGGTCGATCCAGCTGAGATAATAGCTCAGTCAGCTCCTCTTCTGGTAATTTGCTGGTTGAGACTATAGCACTTTGGGGATCAATGGTTAGCTGATCCACCAGTAAGGCAACTCTGGGAGTGATGGAAGCTCTCCTATAGATGAAGTTAGGTACAACTTCATCAGGATCTGGTACTTGGCACACATATGGTTTCTTTTCAGCAGAAGCAGTAGCCTGAGAAGAATTAATGGTGGCAGTAGCAGAGGTACCAGCATCCATAGTGGGTTTCGTAGAACCAGTGACATGTGCAGTATAGGCAGCATATGCTGCGAGAAGCTCATCAGTAAGCACCACGTCATCTTGGTCACTACCTATGATAATCTCCTCAAAATAAGCAGTTGGAGAAGTAACAGTGGTAGTGCCATAAATATCAATATCAAGAACCTCTTTAACAATATTACCAATGACCTTTTCAAGTGTAGGAGGTGGTTCCATTATCATCTCCTCAACCACTACAGAATCAATGGTTGAAGCAGCAATACCAGAGACAGTAGGAGGAGTAGCAGAAATATCAGCAGTAGCTAATTCCTCATTATCAGTAAGAATAGTGGAACCAGCAACCACATTGTCTCCAGTAGAGCCAGCAGTAGTAGAAGTAACAGTACTAGTAGCAGTACCACCAGTAGACAAATCAGTAGCACCACCAACAGTAGCAGAAACAGAGAGCTCATCAGTAGAAACAATAACATACTTTTCTTGCTCCCCCTCTGCCTGTTCATCTACCCTGCTAAGAACTGAAAAAAAAGAACATTTTATGTTAACAACTGTAGAACCAAATAAATTTGACTCAACAATTGCATCTGTTGTTGGTCTCTGGGGACAGACTGGTGATTTAGTCAGCTCTTTGATTGAGCAAAGCTAAGTGTCTGTAAATACAGCTGTGACTCTGCTGACTCATTGGCAACACATGCTGACCCATATAGTGTAAGAGTTCTGGCTGGTAATGATGTAGGAGTGAGACTCTTAGCAGGATCCAAGTAAAATTTAAGCTATGCAGTGGCTTGAGCTGATTCAACACGATGAGGAACCAGCTCAAGACTGCTTTGGGGGTCAGTTGTGTTCTCTGCTGGTTGTACTTAGGGATGGCAATGGATCGGATATGGATCGGGTGAGGCCGTAACCATATCTATATCCATCTAGTTTTTGATCATCCATATCCATATCCATATCCGTTTAATTTCAGTTCATCCATCCATATCCATATCCAATGGATTAAGCGGGTTAATGGATATCCATTGGATATTCAAAAAATGTTATAATATTTCTCAATATGTGATTAAAATAACACGTAATATAACAAAAATATATACAATGTGGCATAATTAAAATCTATCCATAATAACGAGTGATACTTGTCGAAGATATAACACAATTTGTTAAACTTACAATCAAACATAGACTATGACAAATTAAATGTGTAATTTTTATGTATATTTGATTATATACACGTGTTTTATTATTATATTTCATGGTTAATTCATTATATAATTTCAAGAAACATATAAGTGTAATTGTAAATGCATTTAAAATACTAAATATGTTTGCATATATCTATATTTAAGTATTTATATGTATTTCGGGTGTATTTGGATATATCCAGGGATGAAAATTTTTCATCCATATCCATATCTGTATCTATTTAGGTTCATCCATATCCGTATCCATATCCATTAATATCATCCATATCCATTATTTATCGGGTGGATCATATGGATATCCATTGGATCGGGTGACCATTGCCATCCCTAGTTGTACTGTTAGCAGAGGATATTGCATGATGTTCTTTTTAGAAAAATGTGGAAGTGCCTGGTTAGAGGATTATGGGTTGCTCCTCTTCTTAACACTAGTTTTAAAACCAGTCAGCTTAGGAGTAAAGGTTGTGTCTTTAACTCCAATTTCATTTTTCAAGTCATCAGTTAAAAGATTTTCAATTAAGTTAGAGATTTCTGCTGTTTGGTCTAGAGACGCACTAGGTAATATAGCAGCTTTCTTTGCAGAAGCAGCAGTTGAGACTGGGGCAATCCCTCCTGTGGTTTGCTTGGAGCCAGCTGTAGCTCGTTTAGATTTGCCTGTTACCAAGAAATAGTTAAGCAACGTATTCCAATACTAGAAATGGGTAGTCAGTATATAAGACTAGGGCTGTTCTTTATGATTAGAGAGCACTAGATTCTAATACAACTACTGCTTTACTAGTATGTGAGACGGTGGATGTACTAGTTGAGGTAGCTGGCTTCTTCCTTTTCACAGTTGGCTTTCGCTGAGGTCCCTCCCCCTCAGCTGGTGCAACACCAGAGGGAGTTGTTCGGGCAACTCCACCTTAAGCAGCTAGATACTCGAGCATTACTGGCGTCAAAGCAGCATATGGAGCAGTAGGTTTATTCTTTGGCATCCCCCCTTGCTTTAGAGGCAGGTCAAATGATTCATCAGCAATCTGCTGGTAAGCTTCACCAGCTCATTTTCAAAAATCAGGCTCAAGAACCTTGGAAAGGGGATTAGATGTGTTCGTTTGGGTGCAAGCACCATTTCCCTTAACCTGAGGTAGATCTCAGCTGCGTAATCAATGTTCCGGTTGAACAGCAAACCATGACCAATTTTGAGCTTAAAATCTGAGCACTGATCAAAACTACCGGACTTTTGGCTGATGCACTGGGTCAGCAGTCCAAAGAAGTAATACCATAGCGGTGGCATGTTCTTCCTTAGTGGTGTATGAGCAATTGGACCAGCATAACCAATTGTTTCCAGCACTTCCCTCCTCAAATCATCGCTCGTCGGTGAAGTAAGAAATGGACCACCGGGTAATTGAAGGGCACGTCGGAGGGCATCAACAATGATTGAGCAATATAGATTTTTAGTCACCATGCCACGAATACAAGGAGCATTCTGTTGAGTGGTGGCCATGGTGGCAGTATACCAAAATCTCGCTAAACAGGCCGGATAGAGGCGAGAAGGAACTCCGGTAATGGATCTCGCCAAGGGGCATCGCCTGATGTAGTCAATCAAAGCCTCATAGCCAATGTTGGCTTTAGACTTGGGAATAGAGAGAGCATGTGATGCATTGCCTCTGGAAAGACGAATCAGTGCATGGTCTAGTGCATTAGCAGCCCTGATCAGATTGGGGTGAAGATTGAACAGTGGACCCTGTACAATTTGTTCCTCAATGACCAGTGGAGGTTGCTGTTCTGGTCGTTGTTGCTGTGGTTAGTGTTCCTCCGGTTTGTATTCTGTGGGTGGTGATTGTGGATGTTGTTGTTCTTGATCTGCCATTGATGAAATCGTTGAAGATGGATGTATGAATTATGAAAGATATGAAGATTTGTGATTTTATAGAGAAGAGTGTGTTTTTGAAAGGTAAATCAATGAGTTAATAACCGAAGGTTATTATGTGAAGTTGATCGCCTTATTTAACCTTTCAGATTGGTGGAAAAAGTGCAGGAGAGAGAAAATGGCAACTGTCATCTGCAGGCGCGTGGGCAGATGTGACAGACTGGCACATTTTTTAGGGTACACAGACTGTTGACATGACGTTTAATTGGCTTGAACACTCATTCCTCCCATTAAGCATTAAATGCAGTAGTTTTCAAATCAATTTGAAGTTAAAAACCATAAGATAAATTTTGTATTAAATACAAAATTTCTTTGTGACATTTAATATGTAATGAATTTAATTTTAAATCATTGGGAGTAAATGAGTTTCAGATTTAAGGTATCATTTAAGTATTGTGAGCTATTTATTATTTCGTTTTGAACATTGAATAACCATGATATAAAAGACCTTGTTGTGCTGACTGTTTGACATGCAGTAAGTGAAGGAAATTTTGACTTACTGGTTTGCCCTACATGTTGTAGAGCCAGCACACCAACAAAGTTGCCTTTTATTTTAAAGTTCAAGCATACCCAGCTCAGAGATGAGATAGTTAAAACGTTTCTCATCTAAGGGCTTTGTGAAAAGATCTGCTAACTGCTGGTCCGTTGAAATAAAATGTAGCTCCACATCTCCTTTTTGAACATGATCCCTTATGAAATGATATCAAACGTCAATGTGCTTAGTTCTTGAATGCATCACAGGATTGTTGGTAATAGCAATAACACTTGTGTTATCATAGTAGATTGGAGTCTTTGTAACATGAACACCATAGTCCTTCAGCTGGCTTTGCATCCATAGTACTTATGCAGTACAACTACCAGTAGAAACATATTCTGCCTCAGCAGTAGATGTGGACACAGTATTTTGCTTTTTGCTCGTCCAGCTGACTAGCCTACCAACCAGTAACTGGTAACCACCAGTAGTATTTTTCATGTCTATTTTACACCCTACAAAGTCAGCATCTGAATACCCAATTAGCTCAAAATCCTGGTCTTTGGGATACCAAATACCACATTTAGCAGTACCTTTCAGATACCTAAATATCCTTTTTACTGCTAGCAAGTGTGACTCTTTAGGATCAGCTTGATATCTGGCACAGAGACATGTGGCAAACATAATGTGACAACCCGGAAATTTCCAACCAAATTTAAACTTTATCTTTATATTATTCCGACACGATAAGCAAAGTTTGTTAAGTTAAATCTCAAGAATTTTAAACTGTGTTCATACATTCATTATAACCTCGACCAAATTCTGACGATTCACGAACCGTTATATATAAATAGTTATGTATATATATATATATATATATATATATATATATATATATATATATATATATATATATATATATATATATATTATAACTTGAGAATATTAATAAAGTATTAAACGTATAATACGTTACACGAACGTATTTGTTTCAATATGTTTATCGAGGGAATTAGAAGATAATATCAAATGATTGATTTATCAGATACATTGTGATATGATTACGGGTCCATGTTATGAGGTCCACTGTGATTTAAGAAATCTATTCTTTTTGACAACATTCGGAAAATGGTAAAGTGATTTATAAGTAAGAACTTGGAGTGTAAATAACTTAGATGTTGGATATCGATAAGTTAAGTAACTCGACATTTTTCATTAAGATGATTTCATACGTTTATTTAACCTTTGGACTTTATCCCATACTTCACCAACAGACTGTAATTTAAAAACTTGAAACCTATTATAAATATATATGATTCTACTTTTCTAAAACGTTTTATGATATAACGATTTCCATTATTTTAACCTTTAAACAAAATGATTCTTAAATATATTTAGTTTTGGAAAACAAAATTATCATATTTATTTGATTTAGTTTCAAACGTACAAAAACGTTTTCAGTTTAAAAAGAACTTTATTATTAAAACGTATATAACTTTTATAAATATCTAGAACCACTTTTGACAACTCATTACTTAACCAGTATGATAAAGATAACGATATTTATATTTTATTTTATTAAATATATATAATGATTTAAATTAATATTATATATATTTATATGCGTATTATACGTACATAGTTTTATACTTTTACTATACTTAAACTTTAAGTTTACTTTATTTTTACTTTACTTTAACTTTAATAATTCACTTTAATAATTCATACTTTAATAATTCACTTTAATAATTCATACTTTAATAATTCACTTTAATAATTCATACTTTAATAATTCACTTTAATAATTCAAAAATCTATTATAAATAGAATTCAATAGGTTTCATTATTTCATAGTAACTTGAAAATATTTTCTCTAAACTCTCTCAATCGATTTACATATATATATTTACTCCATATTATTTCAAGATATTATTAATATACATAAAATATTACGACGGAGTGCTGTCCAAGTGATTTCAAAATTATTTTTCGAGCGTGATAGAGCTAAGGAAATTATGGGTTATAGCTATGGAGGTTATGGGTATGGTTCGGGAGTATTGCTCGTGAGTCAAACTAGTATTCATCATCCCCGTTGTGTCTACGTACTTTTCTTGCAATATTGAATCTCAATATTGATACGTGAGCCCTCATAACTTAACTTTTATATATTATTAGTGTATCCCTGACTAGTGCTCGAGTATATAGGATTATGCATGCTTATACGTTCGTTATTATCGTTAGATAGGTTATGTCGAATCTTGAATTAAATACATATGCTATTAAGATAAGGTATATGATATGCATGTCGTTGGAAAGATAGCGAAAAATTGAGAACTTTTCATTAAGATATCGAATGGTTTTGATGAACGGTTTAGAAGTTATAGTCAATTGAATTTTTGTAAAAATGATTATTATTATCGTCGTTATAATCTAATTATTATTATTATTATTATTATTATTATTATTATTATTATTATTATTATTATTATTATTATTATTATTATTATAATTATTATTATAATTATTATTATTATTATTATTATTATTATTATTATCATTGTCGTTATTAATAAAAGATATTATTGTTATTTTTATTATTATTATTATTATTATCGTTATTATCGCTAAGGTTATAATTAGTATTATTAGTATTATTATTATTATTATTATTATTATTATTATTATTATTATTATTATTATTATTATTATTATTATTATTATTATCATCATTCAAATAGTTATTAGTATTATCATTAATATTATTATTATTAGTATTATTATAATTAAAACTAATATTAGTAACATCTAATTATTATGATTACTATTATTATTATTAATATGAACGCAATATAAAAGACGACTAAAAGCTATTAAACGAAACGATTAGGAAATAATGAGTATGAATATCATGATGAAATTAAGATATTGTAAGATATTGATTTAAAGGAAAAATATCATTTTCATTATTTTACTATTATTGTTATTAAAAGTATTATTAATATTAAAACTATTATTTTTACTAAAATTATTATTTTTAATAAAAATATCATTGTTAATATGAAACATCATTATTATTATCATTTTAGTACTATTATTAATAAAAATTATCATTTTATCATTTTTAGAAAATATAATTATTGTTATTTTTATTAGTAGAATAATAATAATTATTACAAAATAATACAACTTTTACTTATTATTATTATTATTATCAATATTATTTTATCAAATAAATATGTGATACAAAGATATTTTACTACGTATAATATAATTACATTAATAATACCTATCATATTATTTTTATGATATTAAATGAACTTTATAAATTTTATTACTTAAGATATATAAAAGTATATTTCTATTATATAAATTTTAATATAAAATTTTATTTATTAATAAAAGAACTATATTATTTACTTTAATAAAATCTGTTAAAAATATTTAAATATATAAAACGACTATATTTAAAACTATATAATAATCATGTATAAATTTTGGAACACATTTTGGTCAATATGACTTTTGTTGACTTTTGCATATTTAGTCTCGAGCATTAGGATTGTGATACACTACGACTTGACCTAAATTGTTAGACAGATATTGATCAAACATATAAATATATATAATTAATATAGGTTCGTGAATCCAAGGACAACCTTGCACTTGTTCAATGATGTCATATGTATTTTTACTACAAAATACAGTATTGTGAGTTTCTTTTGCTCCCTTTTTTAAATGCTTTTGCAATATATATTTTTGGGACTGAGAATACATGCACTGATTTTATAAATGGTTGACGAAATAGACACAAGTACTTAAAACTACATTCTATGGTTGGATTATTATACCGAATATCGCCCCTTCAAGTCTGGTAACCTAAGAATTAGGGAAATGGCCCCTAATTGACGCGAATCCTAAAGATAGATCTATGGGCCTAACAAACCCCATTCTGGAATTTGGAATGCTTTAGTACTTCAATTTAAATGGTGATTGCGATTGCCAATATTTATGGCATACTTGCGGGTATGCGGGGGATATTCTATATGCATTATGTTAATGTCGGTTACCAGGTGTTCATCATAAGAATGATTTTTATACACTTGCGAGTGTAAAGTTATTTATGAAAAATGAAATCTTGTGGTCTATTAAAATTATGGAATTGATGGATTATGATAAACTAATGAACTCACCAACCTTTTGGTTGACACTTTAAAGCATCTTTATTCTCAGGTATTAAAGAAATCTCCCGCTGTGCATTAGCTCATTTTAAGGATATTACTTGGAGTCATTCATGGCTTATTTCGAAAGACGTTGCATTCGAGTCATTGAGTTCATCAAGATTATTATTAAGTCAATTATAGTTGGATGTATTATGAAATGGTATGCATGCCGTCAACTTTAGATGAAAAGAAAGTTTGTCTTTTAAAAACGAATGCAATGTTTGTAAAATGTATCATATAGAGGTCAAATACCTCGCGATGTAATCAACTATTGTGAATCGTTTATAATGTATATGAACGGGTCGTTTCAGTTGGTATCAGAGCGGTGGTCTTAGTGAACCAGGTCTGCATTAGTGTGTCTAACTGATAGTCGTTAGGATGCATTAGTGAGTCTGGACTTCGACCGTGTCTGCATGTCAAAAATTTTGCTTATCATTTTTGTCGAAAATTGCCTGCTTATCATTCTTAGTCTAGACACATCTTACTGCATTGATTGCATGAATAGTGTATAGACAAAATTCATATCTTAGCGTATCCGTTACTGTAAACTTTGCCTGACATATCCCGTAAATTCCTCCGTAATCTACAAAATCTTTTGCGCTATATATATAGATATTCTATGTAATTAGAATACCACCCGATAGCCGAAAAATCATTTCATATCGAAAAATCCTTTATTCAATCGAACTAAATGGAATTCCTCATCAGTTCAAGTCTCTCGAATTCCGATATGGAATCCCACTCAAGCTCCGAAAGCAGTGTGACTGGAATGGATCAACCAATCAGTCATCATCTATTTTGGATGAATTGGGGATGGGTTCGTAGCCTCCTCAAACATTGGAGACAAGAAGAAGGCGATCCTTTCCATCCACCACATTGCCCTCTTGGCGAAGAACCTGAAGCACTTACCGGTGAACCTGTCCGAAACACCATTTTCTCTCTCATTTCCAGAGTATCTCGTCACGATTATATACTACATCAAATTCTATATTTTATTTATCCGCTCGTCCGAACCGACAATCACCCCGGTGTAATAGAAGAAGTCAACGAGCTTCGCGCTCGGGTAGTGGCTTTGGAGAATATGGTGCAAAGGTTACAAACACCAGCAACAGCACCAGCAGTATAACCAGTACTACCATCATCAACGCCAACAGTACCATTACCACCCCCAACCACAACCACGTCGTAAACCTCAACTTTACAATCTGTCCCACAAGCACCAATGTCATACGCCTTGTAGATACCAAGGAATACCAACAACAACAAACTATGAAGTGTTGATTCATAACTTCATTGGAGAAACACTCCGCGGTGATTATGTAATCTCTAAAGTCTTAGAGATTATCTATTCTAACCCTAACCATAAATCAGATGAGTGAATCGAAATGATAGAAGGAAGAATAGAAACCCTGACAAGAATGATGCAAGATTTATAAGCTAGACTTGTTTTACCAACAGCATCAACAGTACCGTAGCATCACCATCACAGTCAGTGCCGTCAGTGTCATCAGAATTAGCAGCACCTATAACATCACAAACTCCGTCAATTCAAGAATCACTGTGGACATCATTACGAATCAATAACGCATATATTGTATCAATGAGTTATGAAGTATTAACTCACTCCCTCTGAAGAAATTATATGTATATTTTGTATATATATAAATTTTGAGATCAAAATAAATCTTTCCATACTAAGCTATTATGTGTGAATCTTAACTACTCGGTTAATTCATATTACTAATATGCAATGAGGTACGTCCTTCGTCCGCAACTTAACCATCGTTATCTACAATTTCTGTCTCAATTCAATAAATTCAAACTCATAATAAACCTAGTGTATTATTTAAATATATGTTTGATTTTACACTTTCATCATCGATGTACTCAAAACTTTCCAAATAACATCATTCGTACCTGGCGAAGTTCACAAGAATTTCACAAAAACCAGCATCATGTATCAACAAATAACGAAGTATTGATTCATAATATTATTGAAGAAATACTTATGTAATTTCTAAAGTTTTAGAATTACTCAATTCTAGTTTCAACCATAAATCAGATGAGTTTAATTTAATATTAACTCATTAAATTTATGTTACATCTAAAGAAAATATACACATATATATTTTTGATAATGCTAAAAACGAACATATATTTCATAGCATTATTCCTCAAGAAAGACAAGCTTTTAGTTGCAATTGTTCTATTTACAAGTGATATTCGTTTAAATAATAAAAGGTGAAGACAAAAGACAGATTCGACGAATTGAAGACGCAAACGACCAAAAAGCTCAATAGTACAAAAGGCAATCAAAGAGGTTCCAATTATTGATAAGAAACGTCTCGAAATTACAAGAGTACAAGATTCAAAACGCAAAATACAAAATATAAAATTGTACGCAAGGACGTTCGAAAATCCGGAACCGGGACCAGAGTCAACTCTCAACGCTCGACGCAACGGACTAAAAATTACAAGTTAACTATGTATATAAATATAATATAATATATAATTAATTATATTAATTATATATATATTATATATATAATAAAAACCGTCGGCAGAGAAAGACTCCAAGATGTGAGCTGGAATTTCAAACTCCGCGACTCGCGGAGTTTGAAGGCAAAATTCACCGCGAGTCGCGGAGCCCCAAAAATCAAAAATCCCTATAAAGCCAACCGAATTCTGATCGCAAAATATATTCTATTTCTCTCTTCTCTCATATATACGTAAAATATATATATATAATTTATATTTTAATTTTAATTTTAATTTTAATTCTAATAATAAGGGTATGTTAGCGAATGTTGTAAGGGTGTAAGTCGAAATTCTGTCCGTGTAACGCTACGCTATTTTTAATCATTGTAAGTTATGTTCAACCTTTTTACATTAATGTCTCGTAGCTAAGTTATTATTATGCTTATTTAAAACGAAGTAATCATGATGTTGGGCTAATTACTAAAATTGGGTAATTGGGCTTTGTACCATAATTGGGGTTTGGACAAAAGAACGACACTTGTGGAAATTAGACTATGGGCTATTAATGGGCTTTATATTTGTTTAACTAAATGAAAGTTTGTTAATGTTAATATAAAGATTTACAATTAGGCGTCCCTATAAATTACCATATACACTCAATCGGACACGATGGGCGGGGTATTTATATGTACGAATAATCGTTCATTTAACCGGACACGGGAATGGATTAATAGCCACTAGAATAATTAAAACAGGGGTGAAATTACATTCAAGGGTAATTGGTGTAATTGTTAACAAAGTAGTAAAACCTTGGTTTACACGCAGTCGATAACCTGGTGTATTCATTAAACAAAGTATTAAAACCTTGTTACAATTCGAATCCCCAATTAGTTGGAATATTTAACTTCGGGTATAATAATAATTTGACGAGGACACTCGCACTTTATATTTATGACTGATGGACTGTTATGGACAAAAGCCAGACGGACATATTAAATAATCCAGGACAAAGGACAATTAACCCATGGGCATAAAACTAAAATCAACACGTCAAACATCATGATTACGGAAGTTTAAATAAGCATAATTCTTTTATTTCATATTTAATTTCCTTTATTTTATATTTAATTGCACTTCTAATTATCGCACTTTTAATTATCGTACTTTTTAATTATCGCAATTTTATTTTATCGCACTTTTATTATTCGCAATTTCATTATCGTTATTTACTTTACGCTTTAAATTAAGTCTTTTATTTATTTAATATTTTACATTAGGTTTTAACTGCGACTAAAGTTTTAAAATCGACAAACCGGTCATTAAACGGTAAAAACCCCCCTTTATAATAATAATATTACTTATATATATATTTGTATTTTTATAAAAGTAAACTAATATAGCGTTGAGCTTTGTTTAAAGATTTCCCAGTGGAACGAACCGGACTTACTAAAAACTACACTACTTTACGATTAGGTACACTGCCTATAAGTGTTGTAGCAAGGTTTAAGTATATCCATTCTATAAATAAATAAATATCTTGTGTAAAATTGTATCGTATTTAATAGTGTTTTCTGCTAAAATTAATAACTATTTTATATACACCTCGCAAAACATCAAGTATTTTTGGCGCCGCTGCCGGGGAACACTCTTAAACGCCGGAAGCGCAACGCTAATATAAGAAGAAGAAAAAAAGATTTTTTGTTTACTTTTATTAAAATTCGTTTTGTAAAAATACGTTTTAAATATTCGAAAAATATAAAAAGAAAAACAAAAATATAAGTATTTTTAAGATTTTGTTAAATATTTAAGTTTTATAAGTTTCTTTATTTTTAGTTTAGTTTATAAAAATATAAGTTTTATTAAATATCTTTTATTTATAAAAAAAAAACAGAAAACAGAAAATAAAAAAAAAAATAAATAAAGAAAAACGCGTTGAAATTATAAGCTGTCATCTGAATTTTTGAACCCCGCGACTCGCGGGGTTTTCTTTATAAATTACCGCGACTCGCGGAGCTTCTCTGACACGCGAACAGGAAGCCCTAATTCAGCATTAATTACGTTTATTATTAATTATAATTATTATTTAACCCTAATTATTATTATTATTATTAGTTTTATTTTAACATTTACTTTTTATTTAATTTATGTATTTAGTATAAATTAGTTTAATTAAATTGTAAAATTAATAGTTTTATTAAATAAATAATATAAAAATAATATTTTTATAAAAATTGTACTTTTTACAACTTTTTATATATTTTTATATTTTGTCCCTTTTTAATCGTTGTAGCGTAATATTTGTATTTTTCGCTCATATTTAATTTTAAACTTAGTTTTTGCTATAGTTATTTTTACTCCTAGATTTTTAGGCTTTGCCGTAGAATTCCTTAAGTGCTTTTTCTTTAGACTAAGATTTAGGTGCTTTAGAATTTTGCGACGCCTTTTTAAGTTTTAGTTTCTTTTTAAGTTATTTCCATTTGGGATTTAGTTTTTCCTGTAAGCTTTAATATTTTTAGACACCTTTTACTATGTACCAATTATCATTCCAATTAGTAATCTCAATTTGCGATTATAATTTTAAGTTAGTTGTAGTAATAAGGTTAGGTTAGTATTTTTAAGTTTTATAAGTTTCTTTTATTTTTTTTCGTCACCTTTTATTTTTCAACCATTTTTCTTTTTCGACCTTTTGCGACGAACTCTTTTTCTCTCTTATTTCTCGCTATTCTAGTTTTAGGACATAGATTTTTATTCTACTTCTTATCTAAATTTCTTAAAATTACGAAAATTTATTTTGAGTAGTTAAATTAATAGACATCAAAATTTTCTGGTTCGTAGTAATAGTTGGATTTGTACGTGGACCGGGTTATTGGAGCCAAACAGTCCTCAATTATATTGAGACCAAACGAATCCTGCCCCTCTGCTGCATCTTTTGGCTATTCAAAACGTGGGCAAAATCAGAAAAGTCTATTGATTGGATAACTTATTATAATTTTTCTTTCCTTTTTAAAAACTAATAGGATATTCAGTGAATGCACCGAGCAAGACGTTCATCACCTTTTGTACGTTCACCACCTGTAACTAGATCAAGACATTTAGCAAATATAACCGCCGTTGATTTTTCTTTAGAATCGTCATCCAGTCGACCAAGTACTTCAGTTCAAATTTCCGATAATCCATTTTTTGAACCCGACCTCACAATTGAGAATCCGGAGAATATTCAGAAACGGTTCGTAGATCCTGAACCACTAAACTTTCCTCCGGAACCACCAATCATTCAAACAGAGATTGTTGAGGAACGAACCATTAAATCAGAATCATCTAGTGATACCGATTCAACAAATTCAATTATGGAGAATCTGGAACCTTTAAGTATGGAAGACCGAATGAGAGCTAAACGCACTGGCCAAGGTCACGCAATTACTCATCCAGACATTAATGCGCCAGATTATGAAATCAAAGGACAAATTCTACACATGGTGACTAATCAATGCCAATTTAGTGGTGCGCCGAAGGAAGATCCAAATGAACATCTACGTACCTTTAATAGGATCTGCACACTATTTAAAATACGAGAAGTGGAGGATGAACAGATATATCTCATGTTATTTCCCTGGACTTTAAAGGGAGAAGCCAAAGATTGGTTGGAATCGTTACCTGAAGGGGCGATCGATACATGGGATGTTTTAGTTGACAAATTTCTTAAACAATTCTTTCCTGCATCTAAAGCCGTAAGACTTCAAGCAGAAATTGTTACGTTTACACAGAAACCAAATGAAACTCTATATGAGGCGTGGACAAGATATGGAAAGTTATTAAGAGGATGTCCCAACATGGTTTAGACACCTGTCAAATAGTACAAATATTCTACCAAGGATGCGACATCACTACAAGGAAAGAAATAGATATAGCAGCTGGTGGTTCTATTATGAAGAAAACCGAAACTGATGCTTACAAAATTATTGATAACACTGCTTCCCACTCACATGAGTGGCACCAAGAAAAAGATATCATTAGATCATCTAAAGCAGCTAGAGCCGATTCTAGCCATGACTTAGATTCCATTTTCGCAAAGATAGATGCTGTGGAGAGACGAATGGAAAAGATGACTAAGGATATTCACTCAATACGAATTAGTTGTGAGCAGTGTGGAGGACCACATTTGACAAAAGATTGTCTCAGTATTGAATTAACAATGGAACAAAGAGAGAATATTTCATACATAAACCAAAGGCCTGGAAATAATTATCAGAATAATTATCAACCGCCAAGACCGATTTACAATCAAAACCAGAATTATAACCGAAATATTCCATACAACAACCAACAAGGTCCTAGCAATCAACAAGTATCCAATAATACTTACAATCAGCAAAGACCGAATTTTCAAAACAAACCACCACAACTGAGACGACCCGACCCAATCCATAGGGACGAATACAATAACATATGATAACATTGCGAGGTACTTGACCTCTATATGATACATTTTACAAACGTTCCATTTATTCTTAAAAGGCAAACTATCATTACATCAATATTTGACATTTTCGTCTAACATTTCATAATATCCAAATGACCTAATCTGTCATTTACTTATTTATATTCTCTATTGAACTCCAATGACTCGAATGCAACGTCTTTGTATCATGGCTTAAAAGGTCCCAAGTAGTATCCTTAACATGAGCTAATGCACAGCGGAAAACTTAATTCATACCTGAGAATAACATGCTTTAAAACGTCAACATAAAGTTGGTGAGATATATAGGTTTGATGCTAGCAGCGTTATAACAATGGAACACAAGATTTCATATATAAACATTTTAATAAAAATATTCTAAGTGGTTGAGCACTTGGTAACCATACTTAACATTTAATCACGTCGCATATTCCCTTTATTATGAAATCTTACTACACCGTACCAAGTGTAGTCACGAAACGAAGTACTGTGCAACCGTTGAATACTGGTCATCCAGTCCGGTTGGGGTTGTCAGGCCCGATAGATCTATCAACAGGATTTGCGTTTACAATACCGCTGTAAATAATAGTTACCAAGCTACAGGGAGATATGCCAGTGGTACAACTCAACGTAGAATATATATTTTCGTCACTTGTGTCCATAACGTAAATCATTTATAAAAACAGCGCATGTATTCTCAGCCCAAAGATATTAAGAGTTTTAAAAGGGATCTATATACTCACTTTTGTCTTGAAGATATGTAATTTCGACTTGGTCTACGATTGATATCACGAACCTATCCATATATAATATATCAATACCTTTTCTTTTTAAACAATCGTCACATATATATACTTATAATACTTTTAATACTTTTAATAATTCCTTAGTCCGTAGTTAGCAGTCCGATGTTAGTAATTCAATTTTAATGGTTCATATTTAGTTGTTTAATAAACTCCCAATGAAATAAATAAAACCCCCATCGTATATGTATTGGTCGAGATTAATCTTGACCCATGGTACCGGTGTTGTCAAATGACGTGTTGCGTACATAAAGTACCGGTGTTGTCAAATGACGTGTTGCGTACAATCATGGGATCTTATGATTAATCTTCTCGTATTGTTTACGGGTGATCCTGAACCATATAAAATTAAATTATGAGTACATATGTATAAAATATCATGTTACTTTAGGAAGATGTGATTTATTTAATTTTCTCCAATTATTTTCGTGGCTAAACTAGTCTTGGATATCCGATTTTGTTTTGGTCATAATTTCTTCGTTACAACTCCGTTTTCGTTGATTCAACTTTCCACTTCCTTGGATCGAGTCCCTCTTTAAGAATATGAACTGTAAATACCTTAGTTTGTATTCGAAATCATAGGTCATAGGTCAAATTTTGGTGAAACTTATGAAGTTAATCATTTTTGTTACAAAAACATCATTTAATGACCATTTTTCTAAAAATACTTATACTATGAATTAAATCATGAAATTTTTATGTGTTAACATATTCATAAGAAATATCATTTTTCCAGAATATAAACCTCCAATTCAAAGTTCAAGATGGTTTTTAATTATCCAATCCAAAACAGCCCCCGGTTGCACTCCGACGCCATAAAAACAGTTTTTTAAGGTATTCTTTGAAAAACCAAGTTATACCTTGTTAAATTAGCATATATTTAAGTTATATTACAGGTCTTGAAGTATTTTAAAAGTTAAGTTAGAAGGATCTATTTAGTTTGCAAACAAGTTTGAAATCATTCAAACTATGTTTTTGTTGTTAAAATTGTATACCATACAATAAGATAGCTATATATATATGAATCGAATAAGGTTATGAACAAAGTTACTACCTCAAGTTACTTGGACAAGATTGCTGTAAAAGAGGAGTAAAAACCTAGAACCAAAAGAGTGATGAAATTGGATGAAAGATTGGAAGCAACTTAAGACATAAACTTGAATTGAAAGTTGTATTTTTGTAGTGTTTTTGTTGATCTTTTTATGGTGGTGTTTAAGGTGATTCTTGAGAGGATTTTTGCTGGAGTTCTTAGAGAGACATGAGGCTAGTAAGTGTGTGTGTTTAGCTAGAGAAATGATGTTCCAAAAATTGAAAATGGATGCATGTATTTATGGTGGTGTAAAAGGTGTATAAATTTGTAATTTTGTGAAAAGATCTTTTAATCATGTGAAATTGTCATACTAAATAACAAAAGTAGTTACCTTATACATAAGGCATGAACAAGGGCTGGTTGGTGGTGATTTGATGTGTATATACCAATAGTAAATACGTATAGAAGCTAGGTATGATACGAGTACATATACTCTAGATATACGTATAGAAATCTTGTGAAAAATGGAATGAGGATTCAAATATAGCTATCTTTTGTGAATATACTTATATTTTTTTATGTATTTAAGTCTTTAAAAGTGATTAAATACATTATATATACGATATATGTATAAACATTATAGGTCGTAAGTATTTATGTCAAATAACGTTACGTATAGTTATCGTTTTGAAAGCTTAAGTTAGTAGTTTCAAAATATACTTATAACTTATTGTTATTAATACAAAATGAGATATTTAAACATCCTTAAATCATGTTAAATATGTATATATACATATATATACACAAACGTATAATTAACATATATTGTATAGTTCGTGATATCATCGGTCAAACTAGACGGTTAAACGTTATGTAAAACTCTTTTCAAAATCATAAATCTCAACAATTTAGATTGCTTATCATGTTGGTAAGTTTTAATTTATGTAAATATTAATCTTATAAGTGTAAAACGATCGGAAAAATCCGGGTCGTTACAGTACCCACCCGTTAAAGAAATTTCGTCCCGAAATTTGGTAGAGGTTGTCATAAATAACAATAGGAATGTTTTCATGACGAATATGAGGTATTAATAGAGTTTTATCATTATTGGAAGATATGGATAAAACGATTCGGTCATGTGAAGCGCACGAGTGAAGCTATCATAAAAGAATGAAATGAGTGAATATAGAATCGTTTTAACCGATGTCGAGATTAGGATTGATTTCCAGAATTTAAGGGATTTAAAGAAAATCTTATGTAATAAGATTTGGTTCTTCGATGATTTAGAAAACAGGATCTCCTTTGATTTAATGCGATAATCTGTTTTGATTTCTTTGTCGGATATTTCACTATAAATCCACCTCCTTCCCTTTCTTACTTCCATACCTCACATCTCTTACTCTTCCTCCTCTAATTCATACCTTAAGGTATCCTTTAAAATGCTTCATCCCGTTCTGATTTTTGTTATACTTCTAACTTTCATATCTTTCATTCTTCTCTTTCATCTACTGCTAGAAGAATCTATTCACTTTTATGATTTTCTTGGAATTATAATGTTTCTAATTCTCCCGTGTCTTTACGTCGCCATACGTATTGATACACACGGTTTGTAGTTTCTGGGTGGTTATTGGGTTTGATATCTTTCCTTATATTTCGATGCTCCTGCTTCTGTTTTCCATAATCATTGTCATCCATAGTTAATACTCTCTCCTATTTGCTGTAATCTATACCCCAATTTCTATTTTGGGACTCTGTCCCTTCGTTTCTTCTTCCCGTCCTTGAGTCAAGCGATCAATAGTTCGAAATTCGTAGGTATAAAATTCGGAATGAACATAGCTAATGCTCTAAGAAAGGAATGGTAATGGCACGATTTTGATTTGTCAAATTACCAGAATATCCAGGAAAATAGAACTATCAAGATGATTTGTTCTTAATATGTTTCGGAATTGGATAGAATGTAAAAGTCGTGTAACATGGCACATGATGACGGTACTGTGAATCATCATATTCCATTAGAAACTTAACATGACTTACTGTAATATAATGAAGTTGATCAAGTTTCATTATATTATACTAGTTCATGCATCAGTTCCCAACACTGCTTCAGAACATTCCTATTTTAAACTTGAAGGATTTAGAAACTAACACAGTTTCCTTTATATTGTAACGCAGATATTACAGAGAGATAAAAGATTTCAGATAAGGATAGTGGTGAAAATATCTTCAGAAATATTGAGGATATTTATAATGAAAGATATGATAATATCTTGGAATTTCTAATGTCGAAGGATGATGATGAAGATTGACCCGTAAGGGTTTAGATTCAGAAGCAAGGTGTTTGCTACAGAATCGTCATAATTCTTTATGTACAAGTTTAGTCCTTGTAACTTGTTCAGAGTCTCCTTCATGGTTTGTTCAATCCGGTTTTCAGTACCAATTTTCTATCGAGCGTTCCTAACACTTCCTTCTTTTATCATCAACATTTGGTCATTAAGACCTTCTACAACATGCTGCTTCGTCAGTATTTTCAAAGTTATCGGATCTGGGTCATTGGTTATCAAACCAAGATGGTTTAAGGAGAATTGTATTTTTAGATGATTAAACGCTGTTGGTAATATGATGGAATATAAAAGGTTCTCCGGTAACGATGGCGAAAGAACAACGTATATATATATATATCGAGATTGTAATAAGAGTAGTCTTACTGAGATATCGAAGTGGAGCTGTGACAAAATTAGTTAATTGAAAAGGAATCGCGTGATTGTTTTTGCTAATGGATGATAAGGAATTCGATGCGGATACGTTTTAACTATAACTTCGAGTTCAAAAATTTTTAGGTGCATAACTGTATGCATAAATCTTTATTCCGTAGACGAGGTGCGGCTGGTTGAACTTCTCGATCGAGATGTTTTCAAGAATCATGAAAAGTTGTGAATGCGAATTGTAATCGTCAAGATACAAATGAGGTTTAAAATAGAATCAAGTGGCAAACTTGAAGGATTGTTTAGTTTCATATGTAATAATCATCATTTTAACTCATTTTTAATTGTCCAAAGTTAGCAGTCCAATAGTCCGATTGTCCAATGGTTCAATAAATTCATATATGAACTAAATATATAATATTCGAATTACTTAATACGTATCGTGACCCGTGTACTGGTCTCGGTGTCGATCACAACTCAAAGTATATATATATTTTGGAATCAACTCCGACCCTGTATAGCCAACTCCCACCTTCACATATAGAGTGTCTATGGTTGTTCCGAAATATATATATAGATGGATCAATATGATAAGTTGAAACCTTGTATACGTGTCCCGTTATTTAAAATGCGTAAAATAAATAAATATATATCATGACCCATTATACAACGTGTTGTCTCAGAATTAATCCGACGTGTTGTTGTACATGTGTCCCGACGGTATGTAAAGTACAGAAATTAAAATTGCAAGAATGTAAATTGCGATAAATTAAATATTAATCAGTTAGCTGGGAACAGTTAGCCGGAACAGTTAGCGTGTAATCCTATCACAATTTCAATTAATTAATTCATCTGTTTCTAACAATTTTTATTTTGCCAATGTTTCTTCATTATGCCACTTGTTGGATTCGGATAGGTAAAAATCCAAATATGAAATTTAAATGGAAATGGTTAATCTGGGGTGAACGGATACGTATATCGGTAATTGTAAGTAGGATAATAAATGATCGTTGAATCAGATTCGAAGAATGTACAGTGTAACTTGTTAATGTGAATTCTAAATATTCCTTGGGTACTACCCACCCGTTAAAATATTTTCATCATTAACAGTTTGTACGAATGAAATTTTTAATTACAATCTTTATGAAAATATATTTGCATATATATTTTCTTCGGAGGTAACTATGAATTTAATGAGTCAATAAAATATTCAACTCATTTGATTTATCGTTATTACTAGATTACATAATCTCCAAAACATTAGAGATTACATAATCGTCATGTCGAACGAAGAACGATACGTAAAGAAGAGGTAATCGGTGTAGAATGATATGTAGAACAAAGATCATATTCGAAGTTCAGATGATGATGTTGAGGTACGTGGTGCGGATGTGATTGTTGGTGGTGGTAATGATACGGTTGGTGTTGATGCTGATGATGTCGTTGACGTCGATGATGCAACTGGTACTGAAGATTGCGAGGTTGATGTTGTTAACGGTACTGGTTATGCTGCTGGTGTTTGTAACCTTCGCACCGTGTTCTCCAAAGCCGTCACACGAGCGCGAAGTTCGTTAATTTCTGCTAGTACACCAGGATGATTGGCGGTTGGAGTGAGCGAATGAACAAGATCCGAAATATGGGATAGGATATAATCGTGACGAGATACTCGAGAAATGAGAGAGAAAATGGTTTCTCGAACAGGTTCGCCGGTAAGTGCTTCAGGTTCGTCGCCAATGGGGCAATTCGGTGGGTGAAAGGGATCACCTTCTTCTTGTCTCCAATAATTTAGTATACTACGAACCCATCCCCAATTCATCCAGAATAGATGATGAGAAATTGGTTGATCCATTCCAGTGACGCTGCCTTCGGAGCCCGAATGGAAATCCATATCAGCGTAGCTGTCGGAGTCGGAGGAATTCGAACTGGACGCGGAGTTCATCTTGTACAGTCGGGGAAATGAATTTTTGGTTTGGAATAGATTATAGGAGTTGGGTTTGGTATTCTTCAATACATAATTTACATATGTATTTATAATACTCAAAATCCCGTGAATTACGGAGAATCTTTGAAATTCGTCAGGCAATGTCTATAGCAACAGATACGCTAGGATACGAATTTTGTCTATACACTATCGATGCACCAAATGCAGTAAGACGTGTCTAGACTTAAGAATACTAAGCAGGCAATTCTTAAGGATGATAAGCAGATGATTTTCGACTAGATATGATAAGCAAAACTTTTGACATGTAGACACGGTCAAAGTCCAGACTCACTAATGCATCCTAACAACTACCAGTTAGACACACTAATGCAAGGCCTGGTTCGCTAAGACCAACGCTCTGATACCACATGAGACGACCCGACCCAATCCATAGGGACGAATACAATAACATATGATAACATTGCGAGGTACTTGACCTCTATATGATACATTTTACAAACGTTCCATTTATTCTTAAAAGGCAAACTATCATTACATCAATATTTGACATTTTCGTCTAACATTTCATAATATCCAAATGACCTAATCTGTCATTTACTTATTTATATTCTCTATTGAACTCCAATGACTCGAATGCAACGTCTTTGTATCATGGCTTAAAAGGTCCCAAGTAGTATCCTTAACATGAGCTAATGCACAGCGGAAAACTTAATTCATACCTGAGAATAACATGCTTTAAAACGTCAACATAAAGTTGGTGAGATATATAGGTTTGATGCTAGCAGCGTTATAACAATGGAACACAAGATTTCATATATAAACATTTTAATAAAAATATTCTAAGTGGTTGAGCACTTGGTAACCATACTTAACATTTAATCACGTCGCATATTCCCTTTATTATGAAATCTTACTACACCGTACCAAGTGTAGTCACGAAACGAAGTACTGTGCAACCGTTGAATACTGGTCATCCAGTCCGGTTGGGGTTGTCAGGCCCGATAGATCTATCAACAGGATTTGCGTTTACAATACCGCTGTAAATAATAGTTACCAAGCTACAGGGAGATATGCCAGTGGTACAACTCAACGTAGAATATATATTTTCGTCACTTGTGTCCATAACGTAAATCATTTATAAAAACAGCGCATGTATTCTCAGCCCAAAGATATTAAGAGTTTTAAAAGGGATCTATATACTCACTTTTGTCTTGAAGATATGTAATTTCGACTTGGTCTACGATTGATATCACGAACCTATCCATATATAATATATCAATACCTTTTCTTTTTAAACAATCGTCACATATATATACTTATAATACTTTTAATACTTTTAATAATTCCTTAGTCCGTAGTTAGCAGTCCGATGTTAGTAATTCAATTTTAATGGTTCATATTTAGTTGTTTAATAAACCCCCAATGAAATAAATAAAACCCCCATCGTATATGTATTGGTCGAGATTAATCTTGACCCATGGTACCGGTGTTGTCAAATGACGTGTTGCGTACATAAAGTACCGGTGTTGTCAAATGACGTGTTGCGTACAATCATGGGATCTTATGATTAATCTTCTCGTATTGTTTACGGGTGATCCTGAACCATATAAAATTAAATTATGAGTACATATGTATAAAATATCATGTTACTTTAGGAAGATGTGATTTATTTAATTTTCTCCAATTATTTTCGTGGCTAAACTAGTCTTGGATATCCGATTTTGTTTTGGTCATAATTTCTTCGTTACAACTCCGTTTTCGTTGATTCAACTTTCCACTTCCTTGGATCGAGTCCCTCTTTAAGAATATGAACTGTAAATACCTTAGTTTGTATTCGAAATCATAGGTCATAGGTCAAATTTTGGTGAAACTTATGAAGTTAATCATTTTTGTTACAAAAACATCATTTAATGACCATTTTTCTAAAAATACTTATACTATGAATTAAATCATGAAATTTTTATGTGTTAACATATTCATAAGAAATATCATTTTTCCAGAATATAAACCTCCAATTCAAAGTTCAAGATGGTTTTTAATTATCCAATCCAAAACAGCCCCCGGTTGCACTCCGACGCCATAAAAACAGTTTTTTAAGGTATTCTTTGAAAAACCAAGTTATACCTTGTTAAATTAGCATATATTTAAGTTATATTACAGGTCTTGAAGTATTTTAAAAGTTAAGTTAGAAGGATCTATTTAGTTTGCAAACAAGTTTGAAATCATTCAAACTATGTTTTTGTTGTTAAAATTGTATACCATACAATAAGATAGCTATATATATATGAATCGAATAAGGTTATGAACAAAGTTACTACCTCAAGTTACTTGGACAAGATTGCTGTAAAAGAGGAGTAAAAACCTAGAACCAAAAGAGTGATGAAATTGGATGAAAGATTGGAAGCAACTTAAGACATAAACTTGAATTGAAAGTTGTATTTTTGTAGTGTTTTTGTTGATCTTTTTATGGTGGTGTTTAAGGTGATTCTTGAGAGGATTTTTGCTGGAGTTCTTAGAGAGACATGAGGCTAGTAAGTGTGTGTGTTTAGCTAGAGAAATGATGTTCCAAAAATTGAAAATGGATGCATGTATTTATGGTGGTGTAAAAGGTGTATAAATTTGTAATTTTGTGAAAAGATCTTTTAATCATGTGAAATTGTCATACTAAATAACAAAAGTAGTTACCTTATACATAAGGCATGAACAAGGGCTGGTTGGTGGTGATTTGATGTGTATATACCAATAGTAAATACGTATAGAAGCTAGGTATGATACGAGTACATATACTCTAGATATACGTATAGAAATCTTGTGAAAAATGGAATGAGGATTCAAATATAGCTATCTTTTGTGAATATACTTATATTGTTTTATGTATTTAAGTCTTTAAAAGTGATTAAATACATTATATATACGATATATGTATAAACATTATAGGTCGTAAGTATTTATGTCAAATAACGTTACGTATAGTTATCGTTTTGAAAGCTTAAGTTAGTAGTTTCAAAATATACTTATAACTTATTGTTATTAATACAAAATGAGATATTTAAACATCCTTAAATCATGTTAAATATGTATATATACATATATATACACAAACGTATAATTAACATATATTGTATAGTTCGTGATATCATCGGTCAAACTAGACGGTTAAACGTTATGTAAAACTCTTTTCAAAATCATAAATCTCAACAATTTAGATTGCTTATCATGTTGGTAAGTTTTAATTTATGTAAATATTAATCTTATAAGTGTAAAACGATCGGAAAAATCCGGGTCGTTACAACAACAAACCGATGATAAAAAGCCGAATTTAGAAGATATGATGACGAAGCTAGTTGAAACTCAAACGCAGTTTTTCACATCTCAAAAACAAACTAATGAACAAAATGCTCAAGCATTTAGAAATCAACAAGCTTCTATTCAAAATCTGGAACAAGAAGTAAGTAACCTAGCAAGGTTAATAGGTGAAAGAAAACCGGGAAGTCTACCTAGTGATACAAATGCTAACCCCCGGAATGAAACAGCTAAAGCTATTACCACAAGAAGTGGTACAACACTTAAACCACCTGAAATACCTGTAACTTCTGATGAAACTATTCCTACTCCACAAGAACCACAACCTGATCAAGATAAGGAAAAATAACCGGTAGTTGAAAAGGTTAATGAAAATAACACAGTTAAGGATAAACCTTATGTTAAACCATACCAACCACCACTTCCTTACCAGAGTAAAATGAAGAAAGAAAAACTTGAAGCCGAGCAATCCAAATTTTTGGATATGTTTAAACAGATAAATGTAAATCTTCCTTTCATTGATGTGATTTCAGGAATGCCAAGATATGCTAAATTCTTGAAAGATCTAATCTCAAATAGAAAGAAAATGGAAGAACTCTCGGCTGTTATTATGAATGCTAATTGTTCAGCAGTGCTGTTGAATAAGATACCAGAAAAACTATCTGATCCAGGAAGTTTCACAATTCCATATTTTTTGGGTAGTCTTAGTTCAATAGAAGCATTGGCAGACTTAGGTGCTAGTATAAATCTAATGCCGTATTCACTATACTCTAAACTAGACCTTGGAGAATTGAAACCAACCAGAATAAGCATACAACTAGCCGATAGATCAATAAAATATCCTAGAGGGATAATGGAGAACATGCTAGTTAAAGTTGGTACTTTAGTATTTCCAGTAGATTTTGTTGTTTTGGACATGGAAGAAGATTCTCAAGTTCCTCTCATATTAGGAAGACCATTCTTAAACACGGCTAAAGCAATGATAGACGTGTTCGGTAAGAAACTGACCCTAAGTATAGAGGATGAGAGTGTTACCTTTTCAGTTGATAGAGCAATGCAACAGCCACAATCTGCAGATGATACATGTTATTATATTCAAACTATAGATGCACATGCAGAATTATTAGAAGAATTTCCAGAATTACAAGGAGCACAAACGAACTATACAACTACTGAAAAAGAACTCCTTGCTATTGTCTTTGCTTTTGACAAATTTCGATCATATCTCGTTCTAGCAAAAACGGTGGTCTATACCGACCATTCTGCTCTTAGATACCTATTTTCAAAACAAGATGCTAAACCAAGATTAATCCGTTGGATCTTACTCTTACAAGAGTTTGATATTGAAATCCAAGATAAAAGAGGAGCAGAAAATCTCGCCGCTGATCATCTTTCTCGTCTTGAAAATCCCGAATTAGAAGTTCTGAATGAATCAGCCATACAAGACAACTTTCCTGATGAATATCTATTGAAGATAGATTATAAAGAAATTCCATGGTTTGCAGACTATGCAAACTACTTAGTTTGTGGATTCCTTGAAAAAGGATTATCGTACCAAAGACGAAAGAAATTCTTCAGTGATATAAAACACTATTTCTGGGAAGATCCACATCTGTTTAAAAGTTGTCCCGATGGAATAATACGCCGATGTGTATTTGGAGATGAAGCTAGTAAAATTTTAAACCATTGTCACACAGGACCAACAGGAGGGCATTATGGGCCTCAACTAACAGCAAGAAAAGTTTATGAAGCTGGATTCTATTGGCCTACAATTTACAAAGACGCACACCTTCTTTGCAAATCCTGTGATGCATGTCAAAGGGCCGGAAAAATAAGTCAACGTGATGAAATGCCACAAAATGTCATCCAAGTATGTGAAGTATTTGACATTTGGGGTATTGACTTTATGGGTCCATTTCCAAAATCTAATAATAATCTATATATACTCGTAGCCATTGATTATGTATCTAAATGGGCGGAAGCACAAGGTCTCCCAACTAACGATGCACGAGTTGTAGTCAACTTTTTAAAACGTCTTTTTGCAAGGTTTGGAACACCGAAAGCTTTAATAAGTGATCGGGGTACTCATTTCTGTAATAATCAACTTGAGAAAGTTCTTAAAAGATATGGAGTAACTCATAAAATCTCCACCGCATATCATCCACAAACAAGTGGACAAGTTGAAAATACCAACCGAGCTTTAAAACGTATTCTAGAGAAAACCGTAGGATCAAATCCGAAGGAATGGTCCATTAAATTGGAGGATGCACTCTGGGCTTTTAGAACAGCCTACAAAACTCCAATTGGAACCACACCTTTTAGACTTGTTTATGGAAAAGCATGTCATCTTCCAGTAGAAATTGAACACAAAGCATTTTGGGCTTTGAAGACATGTAATCTTGATTTATATGAAGCCGGACGTCTACGATTAAGTCAACTAAATGAATTAGAAGAATTAAGACATGAAGCATACGAAAATTCGTTAATCTATAAAGAAAGAACGAAGAAATGGCATGATAAAAGAATCAGAAGTTCAAAAGAATTTAAAGAAGGAGACAGAGTTCTTCTTTTCAATTCACGATTCAAGCTATTTCCTGGAAAATTGAAATCAAGATGGTCTGGACCATTCATAGTCAAAAGAGTTTTCCCATACGGAACGATAGAATTGATAAATTCAAATGGGATTGAATTTAAAGTTAATGGTCACAGAGTTAAACATTACATACATGGTCCGATGGAAGTCGACAACGAAGTTAATCACAATTTCGACACCACAGCTAACTAAGTGTGGGGAGAATCAAGTCTTTAAAGGATAATATGTATTTCTGTTAGAGTTAGATTGTCTGTTTTCGTGTAGTTCTCGAAAATGGAACCCGAATGGTCTTTCCCTAGCAGACCCTAAAGAACTAGTCTTCTCCCCCCATTCTGAATTTTTATTTTTTTTAGGTTTTTACGAAATGAAGACTGCCTGTGAACTAAACCATGGTCTAATGCTACACGCTTTGATCACTAAACGTAATAATGACATACTCCCGAGTGAAATAGTATCAGTAATCAGAGAAAGAATGGACGGAGTTAGAAAAGAATCCAGATGCGAAGATAATAAGTTACAATTTGGTAAAGGAAAATCAAAATCCGCAGCGAAAAGAAGAGCACGACACCTAGAAAGATGTCACAAATGCGGAAAATGGTCACATGGAGGTAAATGTTCAAATAATCAAACCTATTCAAATACCGAATTTGTTACTTTATGCAGAGACGGACCGTTCATATGTTTAGAAGAAAAGACACTGAATGCTCGAGGTTACGCCTATGTAGCCATGGAAAATCAATTAAACCGACTATCTTATGAATGGGATAGATCATATAACTAAGAAATCTATTTCACAGGTATGTCTGTACAGTTTTTATTTTTATTTTTTTTTATTTTTAACCTTTTAATAATAAACGCTAATTTGTTCGCTAAAAAGTATTAAATTGGTATTAAATAAAATTAGGTTTGGCGACCGAAATTATTGATATCATTCAAAAATTTATTACATCACTGCGAAATTTAACGTTTATTCTTAAGGTATAAATATCTTTAATCAATCAACTCAAAATATTTCAAAAATTCGTCATGAGTTAAATTAGGTCTTGGAACCGAAATTACTTTACCGAAAAGAGGGGCGCATATTTTTGATAATATTTGATTGATTAAAGTGGGATAAAAAGACAAAAAGATTTTTAAATTTATTTTTTACCATGTTTTTAAAATAAATATTTAAATCTTAAATTAATATTGTAAACTTTATAAAAACAATATATTTAAAATTGTAAATATTTGAAAAATTAATATAAGTTTGGTATGAATTTATAATATGAATTTTTAAAATATGAATTTTTAATTTTATGCACTTTAAAAATTAAGTTTGGTGTGAATTTTTAATTTTTAATTTTTAATTTTGAATTTTATATTTAAGTTGTGTGAATTTAAAAACAAAAATTTACTTTATCTCATTAAGTTAAGAATATGATTTTTAAAATTCGTCGTAAGTTGAAGACTAGGTCTTTGAACCGAAATTGCTTTACCCGAGGGAGGGACGAGAACTTTTATTATTATTATTTTTAATCTTATTGAATTAAAGTATGCCAAAAACATTGAAAAAACCCAAAAAAATCTTAGCTTTTAAAACAATCGCTACAAAAAGACAAATTTTAAAATTTTGTCGAAGGACGGACTAGGACATCGATCCGAAACGACCTCGTCCTAAATAACAAGGGAAACAAAATTTTAAAATTAATTACTTAATTGTTTTAATAAGTTAATGATTATAAAAAAAAAAAAAAAAATACCAAACTCCGCGACTCGCGGAGTTTGGAGGGTAAATCCCCGCGACTCGCGGAGGGACCGAAAATCAGAAAAAAAAAATAAAAAGAGCTGAACGATCAGTGCACCACACAACTCAAACACTGCGAAAAATAACAGCGAAAATAGCTGCGAAAAACCCGAAAAACACCCCCAAAAATCCCAATTTTTAACCGTTAATCACCAAATTTTTTGCTAAAATCATGTTGAGAAGGATGCTATCTAAGAATTACTCAAGAAAAATGGTAAATTTCTACACCTAAACACCATTTAATCCGAAATTTGGTGTTCTTGAGCTATTTTTTCCCCAATTTGATTTTGATGCTTTTTAGTGTAATTAGGCTTAAATTGTTTATGTATTATGCTTGTATAACCTCGATTGATGCTGGTTAACATGATTAGAAGCCTTAAACTTCAAATTTTGAGTAATCTAGGGTTTGTGTTCTTGAGCAAATTTGGGGCTTTTTGATATAAACAGGTTATGGCCGATTTTTGTCATGAATTGTTGCAAAAAATAAGTAGTGTAACATGTCTAGGTAGTTAAATGATCCAAACTTTGAGCCTAAACATGATTTTGAGAATTAAAGTGGACTTTTTCAAGTCTAAAATTCATGAACTTGATTTTTGAAAGATAATGCCATTTGAGACTTGTTTAATTGCTAGTAATGATTATTTTGACATGTTATTTGAGTTGAATGTTTATGAACTTGGCGAACATTTTCGTATATGCTTATTTGAAAAAGTGTAGATTTGATAAAAATGTGAAAATGAGCTTAAGTTTGATATAAATTGATAATGTCATTGTAATTATTTTGATTGATGATTTTGCTGACACTAATGCATATTTGGATGCACAAAATTTGTGTTTGATGTGTTTTGCAGAATGAAAGGGGTGAATCTTCATCCCAAGCCCGCAATGCTCCTGCTGAGAATTTGGAACAACAGGAGGTGGATAACTACTACAAGCAGGATATACCTCATCCAGTCATGACTTTTTCCGATATGCACTTGGAAGAGTTGCACCCGAACCTGAGATTTGACAGACTTTGGATAGATTATCCAAAATATCAACGGGGTTTGCATACTCTTCATTCCAAGGTTGTTGAGGTACCGAGGGTCATAGAATGGGGACCCTTAGAAGCTGTAGAATTGGCCGGGCCAATTAGGGAATTACTTGTACAGAGGTATGGTAATTCTTCTTTTAATGACTGGATATGTTTATTCACCATACGTAGACCTGTATATAAAGTATGGTGTGAAGAATTGTTATGTAGTATAGAGTTGAATGATCGGGTAGCTAGTTTAACCGATCGTTCTTTTATTAGATTTTGTTAGGCGGTTCGATGCGCCACATGTCTTTACTGGACATGGCTCAGGCTTTACGTATATATACGCCTGAGGAGTTAGCGTCTGCCGATTGTAGAGGATTGATACTAAACGGTAGAAAGATAGATAAAAATTTTGATACACACGGTGTGTGGAGTCAAATGACAAGCCATCACCGTTTCAAAGGGGGAAATTACTCTTATTTGGATATAGATAGAGCCGAATTAAGAGTGATACATAGGTTTTTAGCTAATTCGATTACACAAAGGGGTAAGAACAAAGAAAAAGTAAATGAACAGGATTTGTTTTACCATATGTGTATTCGAGACCCACAGAGCGCTGTAAGTATACCATATTGTGTGGGTTATTATTTATCAGCTATGGTTCGGGGGATGCGACCACATAGCATAATAGGAGGTGGTATTTTTATTACTTTGATTGGTGAATATCTCGGTGTGGATATAAGTCGGGGGGGATTATTACTAGAAGAGCCGGAACCCCGCGATACTATAGGTTTAAATGTATACCATGGTGCGAAAGTTTTGAAGAGGCGAAATAACGCCGCAGTACGATACCATGGTAGACATCCACAGGTGGAGAGAAACCAGCAACAAGGTAATGTAGGAGGGGGGAATGAGATGCAAGAAATGCATAGGTTTATAGCTTCTCAGGAATACGAAAATGCTAGACAGAGAGCATTTGAAGATTGGCAAGTTCATCAGAACCAAATCATAGCTCATTGCCAACATATAGGTAGAAACTATATTCCTACACCGAAACCCATCTTCCCTCCTTGGTCTATAGAGATGCAGCCACCATATCCTACGTATGACCCTGCCGAAGCATTCTATAGCACTTATGGTTATGCCTGGAACCCCTATTGGTACCAATATCATCCTTAGTTTACTTTTTATTTTTTTTATTTTGTAATTTGTAATTATTGATACGTTTAATACTTTTGTTAATATTGTAATCATTTTTATAATTATCTAACTTTTATTCTTAGATTTTAATAATTTTTTTTGAATGTGGGGTAATATACCAAACTTCAAAAATATGTATATATGTTTGCAGTTTATCTTATGTACATAACAGGGTAAAACAACGCATTTTCAAAGACTGGCATTAAGTTCAGCAAAAGCAACTAATTTTGACGACAAGATGCAAAATATATGTGAAATAACAACAAGACGGAATGAACAAATGATGTGCACCATTTATCATTCAGCAAACAAACGCCAATATAATTGGAAACTTTGGTAAAAATTTAATCATTTTCACACAAATCACCCTCAATAATTTAAATTGTTACTGATTTCTTGCAAATGAGGGCATTGCAAGATCTTAAGTATGGGAAGGGGTTAAATTCTTTCGGATTTTAAAATTTTTATCTTAAACACTTGGTTACCATTAAAAATACTAGTAAAGCAGTAGTTGTATTAGAATCTAGTGCTCTCTGATAATAAAGAACAGCCCTAGTCTTATATACTGACTACCCAATTCTAGTAAAATTTTTCAAAATTTTCAATTAAATGAATTCAAAATCATGTTTATACATATTTATGAACGATAAAACTAGGTTTTAACACCGAAATTATTGTTACCTCGGAAAGGACATAAATTAAGAAACAAACTAAAATGTTAAAATTCATTTAAAATGGAATAGAGGACGATAAAAAGGAAAATAAAAGCCAAGTGTGGGAAAATTTACCAAGTTATCTTAAACATATGTCACATATATCTGTAACAAATAACTGAAAATACTTTTGCTTTGGACTAAACTAAACTGTTTTACCCGATGAAAGAAAAGAAGAGATGGATCTACACGATGAATCAATTCCATCATTAAAAGGAAGTAAAGTCTTCCGAAAAAGAAACGCGCTTCTTGATTTAGGTCATGAAGTTGTCGTCCAGACCAGCTGTAGGTTGACGAAAAATCTAGAAAAGTCATCACTAAAATCAGCAGGAAATCCACGGATCTCAGCATTAAACAGGGTCGCCAAGTGGTCAGATTTATCCTAACCATGAGAAGGATTTATCTCGTACAATGGGGGGGCACCATGCAAATTAGCTGGATAAGACTAATGAATCAGATCCCCAGAAAGGATAATCTCCTTAAAGATTAAAAATCAGCTTTTAAGACTGATATTACTCAATCCTAGAGATTGACCTTAAAGATTGAGAATTCAAACTCATGGAATTCGATGATATCTAAACTCGAGCTTAAACGAGAAAATATTTTGATCAAAAATACAAACCGATTTGTTTTCTGAAAACCCATTTTCAATGCGTTCATTACCATTGAACGTAAAATCCTAGGAATTCACCTGGAATTCATTAGGTCACCTGAACTAAATCGGGTGTCAACCGTAAGAACGGTGGTTGCATAGTGGTCAAAGACAGGACCTTGTGCCAGACCGAAAAATTATAAGGGTGAGCTTTACTATTGCTCCTACCAAGGATAGTAATTGCGTCCGACACATTATAGACCATAATCAAAAGCATGTCACGGGACATTGCCTTAACAGTTGCTTGTTCAACGCTTTCCTTTACAACCGGACGGTAGTTTGCCGAAAGGTAATATACGGAACAAGTAAACTGGACGTGTTGCTTTCCAAATACAAGGTTAGCAAGTGGGTGACACAAAACCGTAAGTTTTGAGCTAAAATTTTCAAATCTGAAACCCACCAAACCCACAAAAATATTTTGAAAACACCGGTAAAGGGTTATTCCGGAAAACTTATCTAGGGTAAAAACTAGATTTCAAAAGATCAAATGTTTTCATAAAGATCCAATTTCCTTAATGGATCTAAATTTTTATAGTCATGTGGGACTGTAAACCATATCGTTACTACCATTGTTTATACCACCTTATAGAAATCACTGATGTACAAAGTGTGAAGAATAAAGAAGTGATTCTAGTATTTCAAGACAATATTGCTTGAGGACAAGCAACGCTCAAGTGTGGGAATATTTGATAATGCTAAAAACGAACATATATTTCATAGCATTATTCCTCAAGAAAGACAAGCTTTTAGTTGCAATTGTTCTATTTACAAGTGATATTCGTTTAAATAATAAAAGGTGAAGACAAAAGACAGATTCGACGAATTGAAGACGCAAATGACCAAAAAGCTCAAAAGTACAAAAGACAATCAAAGAGGTTCCAATTATTGATAAGAAACGTCTCGAAATTACAAGAGTACAAGATTCAAAACGCAAAATACAAAATATAAAATTGTACGCAAGGACGTTCGAAAATCCGGAACCGGGACCAGAGTCAACTCTCAACGCTCGACGCAACGGACTAAAAATTACAAGTTAACTATGTATATAAATATAATATAATATATAATTAATTATATTAATTATATATATATTATATATATAATAAAAACCGTCGGCAGAGAAAGACTCCAAGATGTGAGCTGGAATTTCAAACTCCGCGACTCGCGGAGTTTGAAGGCAAAATTCACCGCGAGTCGCGGAGCCCCAAAAATCAAAAATCCCTATAAAGCCAACCAAATTCTGATCGCAAAATATATTCTATTTCTCTCTTCTCTCATATATACGTAAAATATATATATATAATTTATATTTTAATTTTAATTTTAATTTTAATTCTAATAATAAGGGTATGTTAGCGAATGTTGTAAGGGTGTAAGTCGAAATTCTGTCCGTGTAACGCTACGCTATTTTTAATCATTGTAAGTTATGTTCAACCTTTTTACATTAATGTCTCGTAGCTAAGTTATTATTATGCTTATTTAAAACGAAGTAATCATGATGTTGGGCTAATTACTAAAATTGGGTAATTGGGCTTTGTACCATAATTGGGGTTTGGACAAAAGAACGACACTTGTGGAAATTAGACTATGGGCTATTAATGGGCTTTATATTTGTTTAACTAAATGAAAGTTTGTTAATGTTAATATAAAGATTTACAATTGGGCGTCCCTATAAATTACCATATACACTCAATCGGACACGATGGGCGGGGTATTTATATGTACGAATAATCGTTCATTTAACCGGACACGGGAATGGATTAATAGCCACTAGAATAATTAAAACAGGGGTGAAATTACATTCAAGGGTAATTGGTGTAATTGTTAACAAAGTAGTAAAACCTTGGTTTACACGCAGTCGATAACCTGGTGTATTCATTAAACAAAGTATTAAAACCTTGTTACAATTCGAATCCCCAATTAGTTGGAATATTTAACTTCGGGTATAATAATAATTTGACGAGGACACTCGCACTTTATATTTATGACTGATGGACTGTTATGGACAAAAGCCAGACGGACATATTAAATAATCCAGGACAAAGGACAATTAACCCATGGGCATAAAACTAAAATCAACACGTCAAACATCATGATTACGGAAGTTTAAATAAGCATAATTCTTTTATTTCATATTTAATTTCCTTTATTTTATATTTAATTGCACTTCTAATTATCGCATTTTTTGTTATTTAATCGCACTTTTAATTATCGTACTTTTTAATTATCGCAATTTTATTTCATCGCACTTTTATTATTCGCAATTTCATTATCGTTATTTACTTTACACTTTAAATTAAGTCTTTTATTTATTTAATATTTTACATTAGGTTTTAACTGCGACTAAAGTTTTAAAATCGACAAACCGGTCATTAAACGGTAAAAACCCCCCTTTATAATAATAATATTACTTATATATATATTTGTATTTTTATAAAAGTAAACTAATATAGCGTTGAGCTTTGTTTAAAGATTTCCCTGTGGAACGAACCGGACTTACTAAAAACTACACTACTTTACGATTAGGTACACTGCCTATAAGTGTTGTAGCAAGGTTTAAGTATATCCATTCTATAAATAAATAAATATCTTGTGTAAAATTGTATCGTATTTAATAGTGTTTTCTGCTAAAATTAATAACTATTTTATATACACCTCGCAAAACATCAATTTTCGTAAAGACTGTAATAAAATTCTTTTGTACAAAATATTAATTGTGAAAAAAAAATTAACGGGTAGGTAATACCCGAGAGATATATAAATTCACAATTAATATGGTACACTCTTCGAATCTGATTCAGCAATCAACAACTATACACACTATTTTCTCAACAATACACATTCTTTTATAAAAATCAAAACAACCATACTCATTCAAATTCAATTACATATGCTGATCTTGAAATCGCAGAATTTAATTCGGAATATAACCAATATCATCACTCTTAGATTCCTATATCTTTCCAATTTATACTTTGACTTTAAAACTGTGCTAGAACATCATATGTATATTAACGATTACAATCTGTGTTCAAATCCTCCGAAATTCCTGAAGACACTTCAAATAATGAACAATCGAGATGATGATCCAACCACATGTTACCCACAGTTATGTACCTGAAAAACTTATAAAACCAAAGTCATAGTTTAACACGTATCCGTGTCAGACCCTTTGGCATTTATTAGCTAAAATGACTTTTCAATTCCTTTCCAAAGTAGTCAATTTTGTCACAGCTCCAGCAAGTCAACTTCGACTTTTCAGTCGAAACAACCTTATTACAACCTTGATATATACGTTGCCCTTTCTCCATCGTTACCGGGGAACCATTTATGTTCCATCACATTAGCAATAAACTTACCAACAACTTCATTGATTTTTGATTTTTCGAAAAATCATTATAATTATCAAAACCCCATCATTTACCTATCTGCATCTTGTAACGAGAATTGCCATACGAATTATTAGGAATTAGTAATCAGTATTTTAAAATCTCGCAGCATGTTGACGCCAACAGTTATACATATAACGTCTATCTCCTAGACTTACATACTGCGAATGTGAAGTTTATGAAAAACACCCTAAACTGCGAACTAGTTCTCGAAATTTTGAAAAATGCTGATGAAGCAGCAAGAACTGTAAATGACCTTAACAGTAAAAAGTTTGATGATAAAGAATAGTGGGTTGGCAAAGCTCAGAAAAAGAGAAGGTTTGGAACTGGAAAACAGATTGAGCAAAGTATGAAGGAGGCTGTGGACAAATCACAAGGACGAAATCTACCTTCAAAGAATCCAAATGATTCAGTGTCTGCTGAAATCCTTAACAAATACCTTGCTCCTTGCTCTAAAATCCTTGCGGACAATATTCTTCATCATCCTCTTATCTTAAATATTCTAAGATATCATCGTATCTTCCGTTATAAATATCCTCCATATTTCTGAAGATATTTTCATAACCATTCTTATCTGAAATCATTTATCCCCTCGTGTTATCTGTATCACATCATAAAGGAAACTGTTTTAGTTTTTAAATTCTAAAACCTTCGAGTATAAAGTATGAATGTTTTGAAGTAGTGTTGAGAACTGAAGCATGAGTTAGTATAATATAATGACACTTGATCAATGTGATTATATTACAATAAGTCATGCTGAGTTTCTAAATGGAACGTGATAATTCACAGATCATAACGTCATCATGTGACATATTACATGACTCTTGTATTCTACTTAACCTCTAAACATATCAAGAAAATATTTTTCTTGGTGATTCGGTCTTTTTCGAGGTATTCTGGTAATTTGACAAATCAAGATCGTGCTATTATAGTTCCTTTCTTAGAACATTAACTATGTTCATTTCGAAATCCATACCTACGAATTCTGGACCATTATTTGCTTGACTTGAAGTCGGGAAGAGGAGACAAAAGTATGGAACCCTTGAATATAAAAGAAAATATAAAGCTCGACAACAACAAGTAAATTACAAACCGTGCATATCAATACGTATTTCAACGTAAAGGCACGGGAGAATTAAAAATACTATAACCCCAAGGTAATAGTAAAAGTAAATAAAATCCTCCGGTGGTAGATGAAAAAGAAGAATGACAGATATGAAAGTTAGGAGTATATCAAGGATCAGAACGGGATGGAGCATATTGATGAATACTTTAAAATATGAGTTGAGGGAGAAAGAATAGAAGGTATGAGTTGTGGAAATAAGGAAACGAAGGGAATAGATTTATAGTGAAATAGCAGACAGAAAAATTGAAACAAATCATCGCATTTAACCAAAGAAGATCCTAATTTCTTTAATTATCGAAGAACCAAATCTTATTACGAAGATTTTCTCTAAATTCCTTCGAAAATCAACCGTGAGTATGTCATTGGTTAAAAAGAACGTGCATTTACTCATTTCATTCTTTTGTGATAACTTCACTCGTACTCTTCACAAAAATCAAATTGCTTTATCTATATTACTTGATGATAATAAAACTCTAATTTCTAACTCGTATACGTCATGAAAACATACTTATTGTCAGCCATGACCATCCCATTCAAATTTCGGGATGAAATTTCTTTAACGGGTAGGTATTGTGACAACCCGGAAATTTCTAACCAAATTTAAACTTTATCTTTATATTATTCCGACACGATAAGCAAAGTTTGTTAAGTTAAATCTCAAGAATTTTAAACTGTGTTCATACATTCATTATAACCTCGACCAAATTTCGATGATTCACGAACCGTTATATATAAATAGATATGTATATATATGTATATATATGTATATATATGTATATATATATATATATATATTATAACTTGAGAATATTAATAAAGTATTAAACGTATAATACTTTACACGAACGTATTTGTTTAAATATGTTTATCGGTGGAATTAGAAAATATCAAATGATTGATTTATCAGATACATTGTGATATGATTACGGGTCCATGTTATGAGGTCCACTGTGATTTAAGAAATCTATTCTTTTTGACAACATTCAGAAAATGGTAAAGTGATTTATAAGTAAGAACGTGAAGTGTAAATAACTTAGATGTTGGATATCGACAAGTTAAGTAACTCGACATTTTTCATTAAGATGATTTTATACGTTTATTTAACATATGGACTTTATCCCATACTTCACCAACAGACTGTAATTTAAAAACTTGAAACCTATTATGAATATATATGATTCTACTTTTCTAAAACGTTTTATGTTATAACGATTTCCATTATTTTAACCTTTAAACAAAATGATTCTTAAATATATTTAGTTTTGGAAAACAAAATTATCATATTTATTTGATTTAGTTTCAAACGTACAAAAACGTTTTCAGTTTAAAAAGAACTTTATTATTAAAATGTATATAACTTTTATAAATATCTAGAACCACTTTTGACAACTCATTACTTAACCAGTATCATAAAGATAACGATATTTATATTTTATTTTATTAAATATATATAACGATTTAAATTAATATTATATATATTTATACGCGTATTATACGTACATAGTTTTATACTTTTACTATACTTAAACTTTACCTTTACTTTATTTTTACTTTACTTTAATTTTAATAATTTACTTTAATAATTCATACTTTAATAATTCACTTTAATAATTCATACTTTAATAATTAACTTTAACAATTCATACTTTAATAATTCACTTTAATAATTCATACTTTAATAATTCACTTTAATAATTCAAAACTCTATTATAAATAGAATTTAATAGGTTTCATTATTTCATATAAACTTGAAAATATTTTCTCTAAACTCTCTCAATCGATTTACACATATATATTTACTCCGTATTATTTCAAGATATTATTAGTATACATAAAATATTACGACGGAGTTCTGTCCGAGTGATTTTGAAATTATTTTTCGAGCGGGATAGAGCTAAGAAAATTATGGGTTATAGCTATGGAGGTTATGGGTATGGTTCGGGAGTATTGCTCGTGAGTCAAACTAGTATTCATCATCCCCGTTGTGTCTACGTACTTTTCTTGCAATATTGAATCTTAATGTTGATACGTGAGCCCTCATAACTTAACTTTTATATATTATTATCCCTGACTAGTGCTCGAGTATATAGGATTATGCATGCTTATACGTTCGTCATTGTCGTTAGATAGGTTATGTCGAATCTTGAATTAAATACATATGCTATTAAGATAAGGTATATGATATACATGTCGTTGGAAAGCTAGCGAAAAATTTAGAACTTTTCATTAAGATATCGAATGGTTTCGATGAACGGTTTAGAAGTTATAGTCAATTGAATTTTTGTAAAAATGATTATTATTATCATCGTTATTATCGTCGTTATAATAATATTTTTATTATTATTATTATTATTATTATTATTATTATTATTATTATTATTATCATTTTCGTTATTAATAAAAGATATTATTGTTATTTTTATTATTATTATTATTATTATTATTATTATTATTATTATTATTATTATCGTTATTATCGTTAAGGTTATAATTATTATTATTATTATTATTATTATTATTATTATTATTATTATTATTATTATTATTATTATTATTATTATTATTATCATTCAAATAGTTATTTGTATTATCATTATTATTATTATTATTAGTATTATTATAATTAAAACTAATATTAGTAGCATCTAATTATTATGATTACTATTATTATTATTAATATGAACGCGATATAAAAGACGACTAAAAGCTATTAAACGAAACGATTAGGAAATAATGTGTATGAGTATCATGAATGAATTAAGATATTGTAAGATATTGATTTAAAGGAAAAATATCGTTTTCATTATTTTACTATTATTGTTATTAAAAGTATTATTAATATTAAAACTATCATTTTTACTAAAATTATTATTTTTAATAAAAATATCATTGTTAATATGAAACATCATTATTATTATCATTTTAGTACTATTATTAATAAAAATTATCATTTTATCATTTTTAAAAAATTTAATTATTGTTATTTTTATTAGTAGAATAATAATAATTATTACAAAATAATACAACTTTTACTTATTATTATTATTATAAATATTATTTTATCAAATAAATATGTGATACAAAGATATTTTACTACGTATAATATAATTACATTAATAATACCTATCATATTATTTTTATGATATTAAATGAACTTTATAAATTTTATTACTTAAGATATATAAAAGTATATTTCTATTATATAAATTTTAATATAAAATTTTATTTATTAATAAAAGAACTATATTATTTACTTTAATAAAATCTGTTAAAAATATTTAAATATATAAAACGACTATATTTAAAACTATATAATAATCATGTATAAATTTTGGAAGACATTTTGGTCAATATGACTTTTGTTGACTTTTGCATATTTAGTCTCGAGCATTAGGATTGTGATACACTACGACTTAACCTAGATTGTTAGACAGATATTGATCAAACATATAAATATATATAATTAATATAGGTTCGTGAATCCAAGGACAACTTTGCACTTGTTCAATGACGTCATATGTATTTTTACTACAAAATACAGTATTGTAAGTTTCATTTGCTCCCTTTTTTAAATGTTTTTGCAATATATATTTTTGGGACTGAGAATACATGCGCTGATTTTATAAATGATTGATGAAATAGACACAAGTACTTAAAACTACATTCTATGGTTGGATTATTATACCGAATATCGCCCCTTCAAGTCTGGTAACCTAACAATTAGGGAAATGGCCTCTAATTGACGCGAATCCTAAAGATAGATCTATGGGCCTAATAAACCCCATTCTAGAATTTGGAATGCTTTAGTACTTCGATTTAAATGGTGATTGCGATTGCCAATATTTATGGCATACTTGCGAGTATGCGGGGGATATTCTATATGCATTATGTTAATGTCGGTTACCAGGTGTTCATCATAAGAATTTTTTTTATACACTTGCGAGTGTAAGGTTGTTTATGAAAAATGAAATCTTGTGGTCTATTAAAATTATGGAATTGATGGATTATGATAAACTAATGAACTCACCAACCTTTTGGTTGACACTTTAAAGCATGTTTATTCTCAGGTATTAAAGAAATATTCCGCTGTGCATTAGCTCATTTTAAGGATATTACTTGGAGTCATTCATGGCATATTTCGAAAGATGTTGCATTCGAGTCATTGAGTTCATCAAGATTATTATTAAGTCAATTATAGTTGGATGTATTATGAAATGGTATGCATGCCGTCAACTTTAGATAAAAAGAAAGTTTGTCTTTTAAAAACGAATGCAATGTTTGTAAAATGTATCATATAGAGGTCAAATACCTCACGATGTAATCAACTATTGTGAATCATTTATAATGTATATGAACGGGTCCTTTCACATAATATCTGGTATGCTGGCTGTAAGATAAAGTAGGAACCCAATCATACCTCTATATTCAGTGATATTGACTGGTTCACCATTGGGATCAGCATCTATTTTAATATATGCTGCCATTGGGGTCCCTATATCTTTTAAACAGGTCAGACCAAATTTCTTTAACATATCTTTGATATATTTATCTTGACTTATAAAAATTCCATCATCAAGTTGTTTAATTTGCAATCCTAAAAAGTACTACAAATCTCTTTGTAAGCTCATTTTATATGTCTTTGACATAAGTTTTGAAAAATCTTGACAATGTTTCTCATTTTTAGATCCATAAATGATATCATCCACATATATCTGTACCAGCAAGAGATCACCATCCATCTCTTTTGAGAACATAGTGGTATCAATTGTTCCAACTTTAAAACCTATACCAGTGAGATACACATGAAGTGTCTCATACCATGCTCTTGGTGCCTGTTTGAGGCCATAAAGAGCTTTGTGTAGCTTGTAGACATGGTCTAGATATTTACTGCTTACAAAACCAGGAGGTTGTTTGACATAAACTTCTTCTTGCAGCTTCCCATTTAGAAATGCAGATTTAACATCCATTTGGAATACCCTAAAGTTCATCTTAGCAGCATATGCTAAGAATAATCTGATAGCTTCTATCCTAGCCACTGGAGCATATATCTCTCCATAATCCAATCCTTCTTCCTGTTTGAAACCCTGAGCTACCAATCTAGCTTTGTTTATGATCACAATCCCATCTTCATCCATCTTATTCTTGAAGACCTACTTGGTACCAATGATCTTCTTAGTTTCATCATCAGGTTTAGGTACCAATGCCCAAACCTTATTCCTATCAAACTGGGAGATCTCTTCTTGCATAGCTCCTGCCCAGTTTGGATCTTTGATAGCTTCATCAGGACATGTAGGTTCAATGGTAGACACAAAGTTTACATGCATACAAAAGTTGCTGGTTGCATGTCTTCTTGTTTTAACACCACTTGCCATATTACCAATAACTTGTTCAATTGGATGCTTCTTTGTCCATCTAGTGTTATGAACAGGTGAGATTGTTGTGGAACACACATCATCTTGATCATCAGCTGGCTCAGAGGAACGAGCAGCAGTTGGAGACAGCTGTTCATTATGAGTGTAGCCAGTACCAGCTTGAGATCCTTCAGAACCAGTAGACCTATGCTCCAGTTGTAAAACTTCAGTAGAGCCAGTAGGTCCACATGGTTTAGACACAGATGGAACAGAATGTTCCATCTCATCATCAGAGAACCCAGCAAAATGGATTGGTGAGGGATTTGCTGCTGGTTCTTCTTCGTCATCAAGAGCTTGCTGAGTAGGCTCTTCAAACATTAACTCTTCATCTTTTTGACTAGTAGATGAAATAGGGGCAGTTTCATCAAATGTAACATTAATGGATTCTTCAAAACAACCCCTTCTTTTATTGAAAACCCTATATGTCTTTGACATGTTAGAATATCCCAAGAATATACCTTCATCAGCCTTAGCATCAAACTTGCCTAGCTGATCCCTATTGTTTAGAATGAAACAGGGAGTGCCGAATACATAAAGAAATGAAATTGAGGGTCTTCTGCCTTTGAGAACTTCATAAGCAGTTTTCTGATGTCTTTTCACAATTAAAGATCTATTCTGGGTAAAACATGCAGTGTTCACAGCTTCTGCCCAATATGAATTTTTCAGCCCAGACTCAGCCAACATAGATCTTGCTGCTTCAATGAGAGTTCTGTTTCTTCTTTCTGCAACACCATTCTGTTGAGGTGTTCTCACAGCAGAAAAGTTCTGTAAAATACCTTTACCAGCACAAAATTCTTCCAATGTTGCATTTTTGAATTCTGTACCATGATCACTTCTATGCTGCTTCACCAGTTGCCCATTCAGTAGTTCCATTCTTTTGATAAAATTGATGATTTCATCAGCAGCTTCACTCTTTTTCTTCAAAAATAATACCCAAGTGTATCTGAAATATTCATCAACAATCACCAGTGTATACTTCTTCCCACTACAGCTGGTTATATTAACAGGACCAAAGAGATCCATATGAAGTAGATGAAATGGTTTCTCAACAGATGAAATCTGCTTTGACTTGAATGAGGCATGGTGATGATGTTTCCCTTTTTCACAACCAGGACACAATCTGTCCTTCACATAAGACATTGTAGGTAGCCCAGACACCAAACTTTTACTAGATAACTTATGAATATCTTTGAAGTTGAGATGTGAGAGTCTTTTGTGCCATAACCACTTAAGGTTGTCTGCTGCCTTTGAATAAAAAGAAGTATCAGTTGTTGTGACTGATGTGTTCATGTCAATTTGATACATGTTCTCATGTCTTTTTGCTGTCAGCAGTGGCTTCCCTGTCTTATCAAAAATAGTGCCAATCTTCTTTCTAAACTAGACTATCTTACTTTTGCTTGTCATTTGGCTTATGCTGAGTAGATTATGTTTAAGCCCAACGACATATGCTACATTTGAAAATGTAACATTCCCATTTGTTAAAGTACCAAAAACCTTTGTGTAACCCAACGAATTATCTCCATATGATACAACTGGACCATCCTTTTCTTGATAGTCCATCAGCAGGGACTTTCATCCGGTCATATGTCTCGAACAACCACTATCGAGATACCAGATTTGCTTGTTTTGAATGCCCTGCACAGTAGCTAAGAGATTAGTTCTTTTTGGGAACCCATCCAAGGATGGGTTCTGGAAGGGTCATCTTTGATGATCTCTTCCTACCTAATGGTTTGCTTGAAGAGGCAGCAGCAGATGGGGTTAGGGTTAAAGTACACATGTTGGCTAAGTGAAACTTGCTGCCACATTTGTAGCATTTTCTCACGTTTGGTATCGGTGACCGGTCATACACTGAGTAAATGGGTGCAGTAAGATCGGGTCTACTTTCAGATATGGCAGCTATGAGCTGGTCAAGCTTGACAGTCATTATCTTAGTGATAGATGACCCATCACTTGATTCCACAATTTGGCTCACTTTAGCTTTTCCCTTAAGGGCAGCTTTCCTTTCAGAACCAGTACCATAATCATGGTATAATGCTTTGACTTTGTTCGACGAATCAGTGTGGGAAGTTACTGACCCGTTAGATGATGCTGGTCGATTCTTGTGAATCTTGATTGCTGCCTTTAACTTGCCAGTATTGCGTTTTGCTGGCTTGTCATCAGCTACTGGTTTACCAGTACAATTTTCATCAGCTGGCTCAGCATTGGTGGAATTTGAACACGAAGGGGAATCAGTTGATTTTAACTTTCTTTGATTGTTTTCAGTGATTTCCCTTTTAATGCGTCTTTCCTTTGGAGTCATATAGTAGATGCTAGAGGAATCAGTAGTTTCATCAATTGAAGTACTGATTTCCTTGGCTTTTACTTCATCCTCCAAAATTTCTTTCATGGACGGTGATGGGGTCACAGTAGGTCTGACAAACTTATTTGTTAAGACCTTTTTACCCTTAACTATCTTGGCAAAGGTATTTGGCAAGACAGCTTCAGAATCTGTTTCAAGAATGGGGTCCAAGTAAGTAACTTCTGCAAGAGCAGCAGCAGCATCATAGTCACCAGCAAAGAAAGCCTCAACTTGAGCAGGCACCTGCTCATTTACACACTTAGCTGTGCGTTGAGCATATGTACACCATGAAGCAACAACCTTCTTGAGGTCGTTTAGCTGGTTCTTAACATCTGCTGCCTCAACGTGAAGAGACTTTAAAGCAAAATTTTGTTTTTCAAGTTTTAAAATTTCATCCTTCAAGATCTTAATTTTATCAGTTTTGCTTTTAAATTTATCATTTAAAGATTTGTTATCATTTTTCAAGACTTCTTCACGTTTACTGCCTCTACATAAATCAACTCTTAGGTAGTCAAACATTTCAGCTTTTTCATCATCAGTATAAGTTCGAAAATTATCAACCTTATACAGCATTTCAGATTTCCATTGAGGTGAATCCTTTTTCCGATCAGCTTCCCTCATATCAGCCAAAAACTTACTACCATTATCATCCTCATGAGACTCCTCGACCTCCTTGGCCATCAAACACAGCTTTTTACCAGAAGCATAACCAACATCATCATCATCAGTATCGCTGTCAGAATATGAAGAAGAGCTGGTTTCATCCCAATCATGATGCTCAGCAACTAGAACCTTTTCTGGCTTCTTTCCCTTCTTATCAGCCTTTGCACTTTCCTTCATCTGAGCCTTCATAGCTTTATACTTGTTCTTGTACTTATCAGCTTTTGAGAAGGAGTTAGTATGTGATGATGAAGGTTTCCTGGACATGCATTCAGCAGCAAAATGTCCAACCTTCCCACAATTGTAACACTCCGATTTATGACCCTTGACAGATTTGCTAATATACCTAGCACTTGGTTTCTTACTTCCTTTGTATGGCTTGCTGGTTCTATTACGATTGAACCTTTTGACCTGCCTAGCCAGCAAAGCCATACCTTCAGCAAACCCTTCCACATCATCTTCATCATCACTGCTTTCTTCAGACCCAGTACCACTATCTACCTCATCTTCAACTAACTCACCTTCTGCCATCAACTTTTGAACCAGTAAAGCTTTTTGAGCTTTCTTTTTAGCAGCAGCAATAAAAGCATTATCATCAGTTTTTGAGGATTTTGAGGTGGTGGGGGCAGACTTAAAGTTTTCTTTTAAATTAAGTTCAAGTTTAGCTTCTGCCTTCTCATGGTTCCAAAATGTACCATAGAGAGAGGACATGTTAAAGTTCTTTAAGGTCTGGGTGGTTCTTAAGGGGTCAGTAACAGGTTTCCATTTAGTAGGCAGTGAGTCAATGAATTTGTTTACTTTTTCAAAATCAGTATATGTGATTTTTAAAGTAAGCAGGTCAGCAACTAAGGAGTTAAACCTAATGAAGGTTTTCTTAAGGGTCTCATTCTTATAGACAAAGAACATTTCATACTCTCTTTTCAAAGCAATAATCTTGTTCTGCCTAACCTCATCCATGCCTTCATAAGTGACATCTAGATAGTTTAACATAATCTTAGCATTCAGCTTTCCCTTAATCAGTTTGAACAGGTGGTTAGGTAAATTTATAGCTAACAGAGTTCTGATCTTAGGGTCAAGTCCAACACGACGTTTGTCCTCAGCATCCTATCTGGCTGGAATGAGAATAACCTCTCTGCCAGGAACAGCAGGAGTGTCAGCAGTAGCTGGGATGCACTCAATAGTCTCAGTTGGGATAAATGGACCATCTGTGGCAATACCAGGCATAAGTAGGTCAATAGACTCCAGGTGAAGCATGAACCTTGCCTTCCAAGTTTCATACTCATCTTCATCAAATTTGAGTGGTCTATTGGATGAGCCATTTTCAAGGTAAGCTGTATTTGAGTATGCAGCTATGAGAGAATTCAGATCCAAGATATTAAATTATCAAGACTGAAGCTCTGATACCAGTTGTTGGTCCCTTGATTAACAACAGGAGTATTGTAGAGAGGGGGGGGGGGGGGGTGAATACAATTTCTTTTAATTAACAAACCAATTAAACACGGTTTAGTATTCAAGCATGTAATGTAAATAGAGTCAAAGGTAATTTTTTCAACTGTTATTCTTTATTGATTAAATCACAAAGAATTACAACTATCCTTAGCGAAATGATGAGGATAAACTTAAAGCTATTACACATTTTGGACTCTAAATAAATAAACCCACACCACTAGTTGTTACAATAGTGGATACAACAATTTATAGTAGTCCTATTAACCGTGTAATGGTTCTATTGTCCACTGGTACATAGGATATCTATACTTGCGGGGACAACTGTATCAGAGAGCGTGCTCTCCTCTTTCCTCTTTGGTAGCTATTTACAGGAACATCTCAATTCGGTTTGGCACAACTATTCGTTTAAACAAATAGAATGTTGTGTTCTCTAGGCATTGACAAAGTATAACACATGTCTGCACATGTGTTAAACTTCTGCATTCCCACGTGGTCTTGTAAGGTCACTTGTCAGCCGCCGACGCGTGTCCTTTCCTGTTCAACTTTGTCTTTGACTTCTGTTGAATAGTACAATTGATGTAGACCACTCAGGAAACCACCATGCTAGTAATGGAGTATGGCTGTCTTGTGTTGTATGCTGCTTACCAGGTTTACTGGTTCTTCTTATACTGAGTCACTCGATATTCTTGAATTGCTGGGTACTCATCCTGTGCTGATTCGAAGAATACACTCTACCTTGTGCTGGTAGACTAGGCAGCATACTAAACACTAGACACAGCAATATTTGATGTCTAAACATAAACAAACTTGTGCTGGCTGCACATAACATTTTAGTGCAAATAAATTACAGTTTTGTCATAATTAAATACTTAATTATCTTGGAGACTCAACAACTTCTTTTAACAGATTACTACATTTTATTGATTAATTTTATTTATGATAATTAAATTTAAATATTTCACTTGAACTTAATGGGCTGGAGCAGTGAAGCCCATAGATAAAGTGTGAGAACATTGTAGGGTTTGTATTCACTTTACCGTCAGACAAAATTTATGAAGCTTCACTCCTTTTTATTTCTTTAACTTTCTTACATCTTGAGAGAAATAATATCTTGATCTTTAATCATAAAAATTGAGTTCCACCGTCATTTACTCATCGTCATCGTGTCTTCTTCATCTTTTGTATAATCATCATCGTCCATCGTCATCGTCATCTTTATCATTCATCATTTAAAAGCTTTCGTAGCTCAAATATGAATATATACGCCGGTGAACTTATGCTCAGATCTAAGTATACACTCACAATGATTCGTCGTTCAATTGTTGTTCTTTAATTTGTTTAATTATATTTTATTTCAATACTTTTTAGTGTGTTAATAGATAGATCTGAGTTTTAAGTAATAGATGTTGGTTCTGGACGGACGTTCATTGTGGTCATGATGCACGAAAGACGACGGTGGTGATGCAAGCTGTGTTGAAGATGCCTGGAGTTTGCCGGCGTTAGTCACCGGAAGTCAACGGCGGTGGTTGCCGGAGTTTATGTCTTCATATATCAGGTTATATTATTTGTTTTTTACAGATATGGGAGACGGTGGTGAATGCTAGTTGTTGTCGACAGTAGTTATGCCGAAAGTAGTATCGTAGATGATAGTCATGGTGGTGCTGGATGAAAATGAATTGAAAAATATGAAAGGAGATGAATAAATATCTAAAACAGTTGTATGACCAAAATGTCCATGTTTAATGATATAAATTGACAGAAATACCCTTTTAGATTAAAACACATGTGGGTACAACACTTAAAGCATGGGTTGCAAGGCCTTAAAGCTTGAGTTGGGTTACTATTCATCAATAGTAACTCAATTTGCTCGATTGTAATATTATTATTAAGAAATATTTGGTTTTGGTTCTGAGTATCTAACAAAAAGGGGATGATTCTCACACACACTTTTTTGATCCTCATACACCTATTTTAACCTTTTACTCTTCTAATAATACTCAATTGGTGTGTGAGGATCAAAAAAGTGTGTGTGAGAATCATTCCCAGCAGCTGGTTTTCCTTTTTAAAAATTTAGTAGGCACCAGTTTTTTAGCAGTTGGGCCCAGCGTAGCGGGCTGGCCCAGTTGCTTGTTTGTTTTTAAATGGGGAATTGACTCAAATACACTTTTTTAAAAAGTTTTCAAAGAAAATACACCTTTTTTTAAAAAATTGCCAATATACACCATTGGGTAGACCAAAGTGTTGGTCGACCACCGTATATCTTGGTCGACCACCTCATTTTTCAAGGTGGTCGACCAAGCTTCATTGAGTTAACGGTCGACTATCGTGTAAACATGGTCGACTACCTCTTTTTTTTTCATGGTCGACTACCCCAACAAAAAATAACGCGGGCGACCCAATTCATGGTCGACTATGACAAAGTAAGCTAACAGCTCCTCCATGAGGTAATTAACCTAACAGCTCATCCATTTTTCATTGGCCATGAGCTAATTAACCTAACAGCTCCTTCATGAGGTAATTAACCCAATACATGGTCGACTAAAACGTTGTTTCTTGTATTGGGTCGACCATGAGGTAATTAACCTAACGGCTCCTCCATTTTCCATTGACCATCTGTCTAGTGGCGGAACTTGAACTCGACCACAGATCGGGCGCGTTTAAAATTTTATTAAATTTTTCAATGACAGCTAGGGCAAACACTAAAAAAACCTTATTTTTTAGTAAATTTTTTATTCTTTTAGTTTAATTAAAAAAAAAATCTAGCTGGGGCGGGTGCCCCGCCCAGTCTCCACAATGTTCCGCCACTGCATCTGTCATGTTGAATACTTAATTTACTATTCGCATTCTGTGTATTTAATAATCAAATCCATGTATGCCAAGATAACTAACTATAAATATATACTCCTTATAATTTAGGATAACATGCACTAAAATCGTAGCTTTAATATTTAAGAAATTGGTTACAACAATAAATTACATACTACTATGTATTGGGTAGTCGACCATGAATTGGGTCGCTCGCGATATTTTTTGTTGGGGTAGTCGACCATGAAAAAATGAGAAGTAGTCGACCATGTTTACACGGTAGTCGACCGGGAACTCAATGAAACTTGGTCGACCACCTTGAAAAATGAGGTGACCGACCAAGATATATGGTGGTCGACCAACACTTTGGTCTACCCAATGGTGTATATTGACAATTTTTTTAAAAAAGTGTATTTTCTTTAAAAACTTTTTAAAAAAGTGTATTTGAGCCAATTTTCCTTTTTAAATAGCTGATAGTTTGTAAATAGCTGCTGCTGTCTAATTTGTTCAAAATTTTGTTTTGGTACTGGACCTGTGGGCTATTGCCATGTTGGGTGGCCCATCACTCTTGTACAATTGGTTTTTAATAGAATCTTTTTGCCAGTTAAAAAAAGAAAGAAATGAAACATGTCGATCATGTAACTTTATAGAAATGAAAATGCAAAATGAATTTTTATTTCAAATCTATCTATTGATTTTTTTTTTTTGAACGGGGAATTTACAAAAATATAAGAAATAACAACGGTATCCTAGAAAATCTCATTGAAAGTTGAAACCCAAGTTTCATGAAAATGTGAACTTATCATCCATCATCATAAATTCATGACAAATCATTTAATATACCTTGATAAATCAGTGATAGACTTTGGCAATTGATAATAAAGGTTTTTTTTTTTTTTTTTTTTTTTTTTTTTTTTTTTTTTTTTTTTTTTTTAGCAAGGCCCACTAGATGTGGACTTAAAATCAAAACTACCAATATCGTAACTAACACCAGAAAAAAGAAAACCTTGTATGCCACCCTTCCTACTTCAACTGTGTTGTTCAAACCTCCATGGGTTGTTTATCCATTCCTCTAGCTCGAAGTGCATTTTAACTCTTCGATTCGATATCCACAAGACCACGAAAAAGATAAAAACCTAAGGTTATACATGTAACATTAATAGGTCAGAACAAACACACGAGTATTAAATGATTCAAGCAATCAACGTTGAAGCATTCAATTTGTTAGACAATGAATTCCATGTCAATATTATTGTATCATTGATGCGATATTTATAACGATACAAGGTAACCCTAGGAAATCCTAACGGACCCAAGCTCACAATCGGACTTGGGCCTACCCCTAAACTACCCGTTTAATACTCACTCGCAGTCCGAGCGATGAAATCACGAAAGTTTGGACCGAAAGACAACGATAAATACAAAATAAACAAATAAAAATAACTTTTTTTTTGTTTGATGCACCGAATAGAGAGATACTCGTGGATGTGGTTGCATATTACTTGATTGTGTATTCCTTTTCCGTAGCTTTTTTTTCTTCTTTTCTTTTACGCCGTGACTTGCTTTGAGTAGGACTTTGGCATAGAACTTTTGTCGACGATAGCTGAACGATGCAAACATGTTAGACAATGAATTCCCCGTCAATATTATTATATTATTGATTATTGATGATTATTGAAACGATATTTATAACGATATAAGATTATCCCATGAAATCCTAACGGACCCAAACCCACAATCGAACTTAAGCCTAACCCTAAACTACCGTCTAATACAATTAACATATAACCAAACGCAATCAAATCTCTTCCATTTAACCATAATAAAATACAACATTAGAGGCATAGTTAGTGCCAAGAAAAAGTCAAAGTTGGACCGCTGGACTCACTCTATTTCCACTATCCAAGTATTATTTCAAAAACATGTATCGTAAGGGACATGTTAGGCTATTGGCCCATTCTTTTCACTATCAAGTATCATGTCTAAGTTGGACTTTTGGTCCCACTAAAATGTCCTGATCATGACGTATATTTTAGTGCAAATAAGAGTTGGTGAAATGTTGACGTGTTGGGTCTCTATCTCACCAACTTCTATACAGTACTCACCAACACCACCTTCCTTATCTTAATCATATTTTCACCATCTTTGTGCTCCCTACACTTTTATCTTCATTGCAGTTTAATAACGTGTTGAAATAAAGATTCGACACCTATGTGTGTGTGAGACATTTGTTGATACAAATGTTAATTTATATATATATATATATATATATATATATATATATATATATATATATATATATATATATAGGCAGAATCAATGGGGAAGTAACCAATCGGGGGGAGGGCGGGAAGCAAATTTTTTTTTTTCGTTTTTTTTGAATTTTTTTTTCCGGCATCAAGATCACACGAAAATATGAACATTTAGAAGAGACACTTCGTGATGAATGTTATTATTTATGCGACGATCGACAAAAATAACATTCAAGATAATATTGTTCGTGAAGAATATGAACGTTTTTTTCTTCTTCATGTTTTGTGAAGTAAAATTTAGCCCGATTTAGAGTTTAGGGTTTAGGGTTTGGTGTTTTGGGTTTATTCCATAAAACCAAAACACCAAACCCTAAACCCTAAACTCTAAACCGTTCGTGTTAAAAACTCAATCTAAACCCTAAATTTCTAAACCCTAATATCTAAACCCTATAAACCCTAATATCTAAACCCTAATATCTAAACTCCAATAGCTAAAACCTCAAAATACGCTCAAAAAACAAGATAATTGTTATATATTACTTCTTCGAGCGTTTTTCCGCCAAAATAAAAACATTTATCACAAAGTGTCTTTACTAAACGTTCATATTTTCATCTCATCTATAATGTTCGTGAACAAAGTTTTTTCAAAAAACGAAAGAAAAAAAAGTTTTTGCTTCCCCCCGTTTCCCCCCGAATGGTTACTTCCCACTTCATCCTACCACTATATAGGGGCAGGATCAATGGGGAAGTAACCAATCGGGAGGAAGCGGGGGGAAGCAAAAAAAAAAAAAATTCGTTTTTTTTTTGAATTTTTTTTTTCCGGGATCAAGATCACACGAAAATATGAACATTTAGAATAGACACTTCGTGATGAATGTTATTATTTAGGCGGGAAAACGATCGACAAAAATAACATTCAAGATAATATTGTTCGTGAAGAATATGAACGTTTTTTTTCTTCATGTTTTGTGAAGTAAAATTTAGCCCGATTTATAGTTTAGGGTTTAGGGTTTGGTGTTTTGGGTTTATTCCATAAACACAAAACACCAAACCCTAAACACTAAACCCTAAACCGTTCGTGTTAAAAACTCAATCTAAATCCTAAATCTAAACCCTAAATGCTAAATTTCTAAACCATAATATCTAAACCCTATAAACCCTAATATCTAAACCCTAATATCTAAACTCCAATAGCTAAAACCTCAATATACGCTCGAAAAGCACGATAATTGTTATATATTACTTCTTCGAGCGTTTTCCCGCCAAAATAAAATATTTATCACAAAGTGTCTCTACTAAATGTTCATATTTTCATCTCATCTATAATGTTCGTGAACAAAGTTTTTTCAAAAAACGAAAAAAAAGTGTTTGCTTCCCCCCGAATAGTTACTTCCCTCTTGATCCTACCACTATATATATATATATATATATATATATATATATATATATATATATATATATATATATATATATATATATATATATATATTAACCATTCGGGGGGAAGCAAAAACTTTTTTTTTTGTTTTTTGAAAAAACTTTGTTCACGAACATTATAGATGAGATGAAAATATGAACATTTAGTAGAGACACTTTGTGATAAATGTTTTTATTTTGGCGGGAAAACGTTCGAAGAAGTAATATATAACAATTATCGTGTTTTTCGAGCGTATTTTGAGGTTTTAGCTATTGGGGTTTAGATATTAGGGTTTAGAAATTTAGGGTTTAGATTTAGGGTTTAGATTTAAGGATTTAGATTGAGTTTTTAACACAAACGGTTTAGGGTTTAGGGTTTAGGGTTTATGGAATAAACTCAAAACACCAAACCCTAAACCCTAAACTCTAAATCGGGCTAAATTTTACTTCACAAAATATGAAGAAAAAAAACGTTCTTATTCTTCACGAACAATATTATCTTGAATGTTATTTTTGTCGATCGTTTTCCCGCCTAAATAATAACATTCATCACAAAGTGTCTCTTCTAAATGTTCATATTTTCGTGTGATCATGATGCCGGAAAAAAAAATTAAAAAAAAACGGGAAAAATTTTTTTTACTTCCCCCCGCTTCCCCCCGATTGGTTACTACCCCATTGATATATATATATATATATATATATATATATATATATATATATATATATATATATATATATATATATATATATATATATATATATATATATATATATATATATATATATATAATGTAACCTTACATACTTGATGACATCATGGATAACCAGATGGTATGCTACATCCATGTCATAATATTGAATTTTAAGTATTTTAAGATGGAAAATAAACTTTAACAATTATATTTGGTATTTTAATGAAAGTCTATAGCTTTGTCGGGATCTTATATCTAACACCAAGGTTGCAAAATTCGCTATTCGGGGATTAATCGGTTGGAACTTTGGAAGGATTAATTGAAAATTCGGGGATTAATCGGAGATTAATCGGATTGTACTGTATACATTTAAATATTAGATTTTAAAAATTATATGTGTAATTAAAGAAAAAAACCATAAATATAAAGATAATTTTTAACATAGTTGTCTGAAATTGTTCATTTTGCTTCAAAATTATAAAATTCTAGTTTAAATTCATGTTAAAATGTTAATCATTTTTAACTTTGACTGACTTTGATTACCAAATTCGATTTTGATCCATCAATTGACGTTGACCGTTTAATTAAACGGATTTTTGAAAATCGGAACGGATTGCTCCTAAAAATGATTAATCGGGGATTAATCGGCGAGTAATCGGGTTTTTTGCAACAGTGTCTAACACAATCCACTCATAACACAAATTGAGTCGTATATTGATATGTTTCAAAAAAAAAAAAAAAAAATTTTCTTTTCTTCCTGTTTGAACTCCACCAAACGTTTATCTTTGTAAAACAAGTGTGTACTATATTACTAATTAGCTCCCATTGGTTTATAAACCGTCAATTGTAAACTAATGATTCATGTACTATATTTTGTTAACTGGTACATCTTCAAGTTTGTTTTGAGGTGTTGTTCAATGTTCATGTTTAATGATGTAAATCTTAAAAATTTCGCCGTACGAATTGCTTTCCATTGTGAACATGGAGTAGGTGTGTTAGAAAAAGGGTATGATACAATAATCCGGATTAAACTTGAATCGTGTGAAACACTTTCACAATTAAGTATTTCGATCCAATCAAACCTTGGACTTCATCCTAATTGGGATAAGACAAGACTTTACTTCGTTTTCAGGCAAGAAGAAAAATTGAATCAAGTGCCTGTTTATTCATTCCGTATGTTTTTGGAATGAAAGCAACTAATAGTTTTCTCAAGGGATAACTTGTTTAATTCGGTTAAATGCGAAAGAGTGGAACGAAAAGTTGCCCTTGAACCCCACAAGGGGGTGCCCCCCTCGATCCCCCGCTATTTCGCGTGATCAACTCTTACAGGCATGCACCCCACACTCTCCAAAGCAGCTGTTAATCTCAATTACCTAAAATGATTGTTAAATGTCACTAAAATCACCAACAAAGTAAATGTGTGACAAATACACATAAGTTTTGTTTGATAATAGACCTTATAGTAAGTTATGGAATAACTTATGTTTTTCGTAAGTTAATAATTAAACTTAAGCAAGTATCATTGTATGGACACATGCCAATGGTGTTACACACTAAAGGCCCCTGTTTACAAAAGTGTCATGTATTTGTAGAAAGTCATCTGACAATCAATCCACCATCGCCTCCAACGTACATATTGCTCAAATGCGCCGCAAGTGCATGCTACTACATTGGCTCTCCATCACAATCCATTCGGTGGATACTTGTATTGAACATATGTTATAGTACAAGGTGTAATTTGTAAATTATGTATTATCGGATCAAGTTTCAGCTGTAAATGTTAAATTATAAAGTTACAGGGACTAGAAGTGTAAATATGTAGAAGTCAAGTTGTTATATTAGTTATAACTAGCTCTCTTTAGATAATTCAGTGTATTGTTCAGTTCTGTAATTTTCGATTCATCAATGAAATCGTTTACAGTTTAATTCCGCTTTCTACATGGTATAAGAGCACACGATTGTGTAATCGATTCCTGATTTGTTGTTTCAATTCCTGTTCATCATTTTTGAGCCCTAATTTTTGAGATTTTTTGTTCGCTTGATCAATTGAATCAAAAATTGATTCAATATTTGATTTGTACCAGATCGTATCGTTCTTGAACTCTTTTAATCGAAATTATGGCGAATCCAGAAGCAATTTTGAATAATGAAACAAATAATGCAAATGATCCATTGCATTTGGCAAGCTCAGATCATCCTGGCATGACTTTGACCAGTAATCCTTTCAATGGAGGTAATTTCATCGGTTGGAGCCGTACGGTAAGAATGTCACTAGGTGCAAAGTTGAAGTTAGGTTTTATTAATGGCACTTTGTTGAAACGTGTAATCACAAATGCTAGTTTTCCAAGATGGACTGGGTGTGATTATATGGTGACATGTTGGATTCTCAATTCAATGGTGGCTGAACTTTCAGAGTCATTTTTGTATGCACAATCAGCCAATGGTTTGTAGAAAGAACTTGAAGAAAGATATGGTCAGAGCAATGGACCTTTGATCTATCATCTTGAAAGAGAATTGAGTAAGGTGTATCAAGGTTCTTTGACTGTGGCTGCCTATTATAATAAACTCAAGAGATTTTGGGATGAGTTACAGAGTCTTAATGGCATTCCAATTTCTGAATGTGGCAAAATGATGGAGTGTTCTTATGGTATTATTGCAAAGTATCTTGAAATTGAGAATAAAGGAAAGTTGATTCAGTTTTTAATGAGAATGAATGATGAATTTGAACATGTGAGAAGTCAAATTCTTTCAATGGATCCACAGTCAAATTTGAACAAAGCCTATTATATTGCTCAACAAGTGGGAAAAAAAAACAAGTCACTCATAATGATAATGAACAAAGCCTATTATATTGTCACATGGAAGGCCATACTTATGAGTAATGCTTTGAAAGGATTGGATATCCAATTTGGTACAAAGGGAAGAAAGGAAAGAAAGGAGGTAAAATGACTGCACAAATTATTTTGATTTTGGTTCTTTCATGCAGAAGGAAACTCCTTTTGATTTGGAGAGTGAAAATGGTATAAATGATGAGAAAGTTGATGTTGATCAAAAACTTGTGAATGTTGTTTGCCATGAGATGATGAGAAAGTTCAAAGGAAAGAATCATGAGCATGAAGGTTGTGACGATCGCTCCAAATCCATATGGACGAACACGTCATTCATTGATTTCATTGCGAGGTATTTGACCTCTATGTGATACATTTTGTAACATTGTATTCGTTTGAAAAGGTATTTCATAAATGAATATATAAATTCCAGGTTTTTAACATCTGATGATTCCTACGTATAGACAATCACCATTTAAATGGTTTACAATAATACATCTGTTGACAATACAGTCAAAATAAGATACATGGTAATGGTTTGGTGAATGCAAGTTTCTTGTATATAGCATGTATGACTCCAAGCACATATCTTGTATCACGTATAAGCAAACAGCGGAAGACTTCTAGAAACCTGAGAATAAACATGCTTCAAGTGTCAACACAAAGGTTGGTGAGTTCATAGTTTTAATATTACACATAATCCGTATATCAATGTGGATTACAAAAGTTCAGTTGTTTTATTCAAAACGTTTATCAATAGGTTTTACATAAAAGGTGGATCACAAGATTTCAGTTGTTTCATCCGAAACGTTTATCAATCGGTTCTACAAAATTGAGCACCCTGGTAACTAAACTTTAACGTTTATATAATTTATACCCTTTGTATAATCATCTTAATAATACACGCAAACCAACGTGTACGCTTCTCAAATAGCATACGTCCGTTAAAAGGCTAGCGCTCTAGCTCGGATGGGGATATCAAGCCCTATGGATCCATATACTACTACTCGCGCCCACCAGTTCTTATAACTGGCAGTTACTAGTTACCAAAGCTAAGGGATTTTCGGTTCAAACTCAGTGTAGAATTAAGTATGTACTTGTATCCATTGTATTTTTAAAATAAAGTGCATGTATTCTCAGCCCAAAAAATATATATTGCAAAAGCAATTAAAAAGGGAGCAAATGAAACTCACACATATAAATATTGTGTATCGGTTAATAAAGCATTTGCATGTATTCTCAGCCCAAAAATGTAGAGAGTAAAAGGGATCTTATGAAACTCACAGTTTAATATTGATATACAATATTGCAGGAAAGCACGTAGACGCATCGGAGATGATAAACACGAGGTTTGATTCACAAAAATACCCCCGAACATTACCCATAATTTCCTTGGCAATAACTCATATTTTCCTTAGCTCTTTCCCGCTCGAAAACATATTTTGAAATCATTTGGACATTACCTCGTCGTAGTATTTTATGTGTAATACTAATAATACAAATACTATTAATAATAATAAGATTAATAATAATATTAATCTTAATAATAATAATAATAATAATAATAATAATAATAATAATAATAATAATAACAATAATAATAAAATAAATTATAATAATAATACGGAGTAAAAATAAAATGAAAAAAAGAAGAATGGAACCAGTCGAGCTTTTATAGGTGTCTCCTGAATTCAGACCCCATGCGATCGCATGGGTTCTGTGCCTATATGCCATGCGATCGCATGGCTGCTCCTGCTAGCTCACATTTGCTTTGTAATTTAGCTCGTCGACATAATTAAATATTAATATAATATATATAATTTAAATAATTAATTATATATTATATTAAATTCACGTGCATAGTTGACTTGTAATTTTTGTTCCGATAAGTCGTACGTCATCACTCGACTTATGTCCCGGTTCTGGTTTTTCGAATGTCCTTTCGTACGCTGAGAAAACTTGCATTTTACGTATCGTGACTCGTACCTTTGTTAAAATATAGCCTTAAATTATTCCTAAACTATACCACTCAAAGTATATCTTAAACTTTCGAGTATTTTGGTCATTTACTTCTATAAATCATCGTCTCGCTATTTGTTAAAATACTTTTTTAAAATAGTGTTTTTACTGTAGCAATTCACTGTAGCAAAGTCAATTTTACTGTAGCAAATAGTGATTTTCGAAAACACTGTAGCATTTTGGGTACTGTAGCAATTTGAAAATACTTTATCAAATTAGTGTTTGACTGGTTCATCTTAAACGTTTTAGTTAACTTATCTAAATATCAATCAAATCAATAATCGAATGTTACTATCGTTTACTAAATAACTTGAAATCATATATATTTAATTAGATATATAAACCAATAAGTTTAATGTACGGTATTATGCAATTAAAACTTTGTTACGTTTTCAAGTTATAGTATATATATGTATCTATTTACATATAATTGTTCGCGAATCGTTGAGAAAATCGAAGGGTACTTGAATAGTTCAAAAATTTTGAGATTCAGTTTTACAGACTTTGTTTATCGTGTCGAAATCATTAATCCTTTAAAGATTAAGTTTAAATTTAGTCACAAATTTTCGGGTCATTACAGTGGTGCTAGTACCTCTAGACCACATGCAAGTATATCATTGCATGCTACTATTAAAATCTTGGCTAGCAAACATAGTGATTTTAATTTCAAAACAGATTGGATAGTTAATACAGGGGTTTCAGATCATATGCCACCTTAATTGAAACTATTTAAGTCAATTAGGTTTCTGAATAGACCAATTAAGTTTAAACTGATAGATGGTACTAATAAATTGGTGAAACAGTTTGGAACAGTTCAAATAAGCTCTACTTTAACCCTATCTGATGTATTTTATGTTCCTGATTTTCAAGTGAACCTTTTATCAGTAGGCAAATTACTAAAATCACAACTTCTCTTAGCCATTTTCTTCCCTACCTGGTTTGTTTTTCAGGACCCTTCAATTAAGCAGGTTGTTGCTGCTGGAGAAGGGTTCAACAACCTTTATATCTGCAAACCATCTGCTACAACTGATATGACCAAACCTGACAATTTTATTTATGCGGTGTCGTTAAGTCGCTAAGCGTCAGAATTAACTATCAAAAAGGGATAACGGTTTTAAAATTTATATTTTGAGGGGCCTAAATCTTACTACTCCTTCCTATGGTGAGTAAGGGAAGTATGATCTAGGGTGGAATTTTTAAGAAGTCACCAGAATCGAACCTATTATCTTAGGATATTCCTAAAGTAGAGGAGTAGATGTAAATTACCTAAATTTGGGGTTTTATAGTTTATAAAATAAATGCGATAAAATTTGTAATTCAGATAAGGTTAAAGCAAGTGCATGTTATGATTTCTTTAGTTAATCTGCCGAGATTATGAAATGCTAGCTCATAAATAGGTAGCGACTTTGTATTTATTACACTGGTCCTACCGCCCCTGTCAGAGGACTGACATGTCACTAGATAATGCGTTAGGCTTGAAGATTCTGAATAGACAGCAACGTCCCATACCCCGACGCCCGTGCAGGCTGACTACAAGCATACACGTTCAGACGGCTCATTCAATTGAGCGACTCGGTTAGGTGATGTATTAACGATTGGTGTTGATGCTTTCGTTAATGATTGGTTTTTAAAGATAGTTAGGCCCTTAAAAGAGTTTAACCATAAAGAACACCATGGCCAAGTCGGTGTGACTTACATGAACACGTTCGGTTATCCTAACGGTCCAATCATTTATGAATCTAAAAAAACAGTTCCTTAATTAACTATGAATCCCTCAAACGAGGTGCAATGCTTGAGACCGCGTTATGGTGAAGTGTGCTAATCAGCACTGACCAGGTTCCATGGCCTTACTTAGCAGAGGTACCATTTACAACAACTGTTGTGCTTCAGCACATGTACGAAGTTTATATGCTTGGTGACTACACTAGCATGGTCTAGGTTCAAAAATGTACTAAAGGCCTAGTTAGATGTTTCACTACGAAAGAGTCCTCAGTCGGAATCCAAAGCTCAGGTGGACTTACTACAAACGGTGTGCCTCAGTCAAACTTATGTTGTATCCAGCAGAGTTCTCTTACTAGGGGGTGACACAGATAGTATGTGTATATATATATATATATATATATATATATATATATATATATATATATATATATATATATATATATATATATATATATATATATATATATACTTCCCAATAACACAACCAATAACTACGTTTTATTAGTTGGAAAAGCTATTGAGTTTAAAGTATAATCGGAAGGCATCTCGACAACATACGCAGTCCATTATATTATTTCGTAGTATAACTAACTACATCATACGTACATTATTATTTTTTCATTTACACTACGTTTCTTAGCGCAATATCTACCTTGTTTTACTCGGATTTGATCTTCATTATGCTTAAAAGTGGAGAAATTGGGAAAAGTCGTGTTCTAAGCATGATTGCAGTCTTCGTTATGAAATTAGTGCAAAATTGACCAAAGTATGTTAAAAAGGTCAAGAAAACTGCAAAGTTATGAAATCTGACCAAGAACGACGTTTCATACCATGGGAATTGCGTTCCATTTGCCAGAACGGCGTTCGAAACAAGGGAACGATGTTCCACCTGAAGAGAAGGATGTTCCAGGTCTGAAGAACGACGTCCCAATACGAAGGAAATGAAGAAAAATAGAACATAGCATTTAGAGGCCGAATTGGGAACGACGTTCCTAATTAAGGAACGGAGTTCCACTATCTAGTATACAAGAACGACGTTCCACCTTATCGAGCAAAAGGAATGACGTTCCAAATACAAAAGTGGCGTTCCACTGGGTTTTCTGGGCACATTTTTTGAAGGAAGTATAACTAAAAAGAGATGGAGTTTTTCATTATGTGCAAGGGTAGAGGTTAATTAGTTTTGGAGGTTGAGGTTAATTAGGCTTTATCAACTCATTAATTAGGATTTTGATTAAGTTTTCATAAATTTTTCATCAATTACATCAAGGATTTGGGGCTAGCTCAAGATCAAAGGCTTGTTCTCCATCATCTTCATCTTCTACCTCTAGCTCAAAGTTGTAATTTCATAGTTTGGTACAATTTTATCTTTAATATTGCAATATGATGTTTGAATCTTCATTTACTTCTCTTATAATGTTAGTTCTAGCCATGCTTGGCTAGAATCTTATATGTACACTTGATTAGGAAACTTGCAAGCTAAGGATTGTTCATTATTCATGTTTATGATTGTATTTGAATGAATTTATGAGCTGTTTGTAGTGACCCGAACTTTTCCATGTTTATATATATATTAAATGAAATTGTTATTTACATGATTAAGTGTTTCCAACATGTTAAGCAATCAAACTTGTTAAGACTTGATTAATTGAAATAGGTTTCATATAGACAATTGACCACTCAAGTTGACGGGTGATTCACGAACGTTAAAACTTGTAAAAACTATACGATGACATATATATGGTTATATATATAGTTAACATGATTTTATTATAAGTATGTATCTCATTAGGTATTTTAACAATGAGTTATATACATAAAAATGAGACTATTAATTTAAGAAACTCGAAAACGATATATATAACGATTATCGTTATAACAACGTCTTACTAGGTACATATGAATCATATTAAGATATTGATACAATTGGTTAATTATGTTAAATGATAAGTAAATATATTAACAATGAAATACATATGTAAAAATAAGACTACTAACTTAATGATTGTAATGACATTTAACTGTATATATATCATACTAAGATATATTATATATCATAATATCATGATAATATAACAATTTAATATCTCATTTGTTATAATAAACAATGAGTTAACAACATTCAACAAGATCGTTAACCTAAAGGTTTCAAAACAACATTTACATGTAACGACTAACGATGACTTAACGACTCAGTTAAAATGTATATACATGTAGTGTTTTAAAATGTATTCATACACTTTTGAAAGACTTCAAGACACTTATCAAAATACTTCTACTTAACAAAAATGCTTACAATTACATCCTCGTTCAGTTTCATCAACAATTCTACTCGTATGCACCCGTATTCGTACTCGTACAATACACAGCTTTTAGATGTATGTACTATTGGTATATACACTCCAATGATCACCTCTTAGCAGCCCATGTGAGTCACCTAACACATGTGGGAACCATCATTTGGCAACTAGCATGAAATATCTCATAAAATTACAAAAATATGAGTAATCATTCATGACTTATTTACATGAAAACAAAATTACATATCCTTTATATCTAATCCATACACCAACGACCAAAAACACCTACAAACACTTTAATTCTTCAATTTTATTCATCTAATAGATCTCTCTCAAGGTCTATCTTCAAGTTCTAAGTGTTCTTCATAAATTCCAAAAGTTCTAGTTTCATAAAATCAAGAATACTTCCAAGATTGCAAGTTTACTTCCAAGTTTTCTAAATCCATTCCAAGTAATCATCCAAGATCAAGAAACCTTTGTTACTTATAGTAGGTTATCTTTCTAAAACAAGGTAATAATCATATTCAAACTTTAATTCAATTTCGATAACTATAATAATCTTATTTCGAGTGGAAATCTTACTTGAAATTGTTTTCGTGTCATGATTCTGCTTCAAGAACTTTCAAGCCATCCAAGGATCCTTTGAAGCTTGATCTATTTTTATCATTTCCAGTAGGTTTATCCAAGGAACTTAAGGTAGTAATGATGTTCATAACATCATTCGATTCATACATATAAAGCTATCTTATTCGAAGGTTTAAACTTGTAATCACTAGAACATAGTTTAGATAATTCTAAACTTGTTCGCAAATAAAAGTTAATCCTTCTAACTTGACTTTTAAAATCAACTAAACACATGTTCTATATCTATATGATATGCTAACTTAATGATTTAAAACCTGGAAACACGAAAAACACCGTAAAACTGGATTTACGCCGTCGTAGTAAGACCGCGGGCTGTTTTGGGTTAGTTAATTAAAAACTATGATAAACTTTGATTTAAAAGTTGTTATTCTGGGAAAATGTTTTTTATTATGAACATGAAACTATATCCAAAAATTATGGTTAAACTCAAAGTGGAAGTATGTTTTCTAAAATGGTCATCTAGACGTCGTTCTTTCGACTGAAATGACTACCTTTACAAAAACGACTTGTAACTTATTTTTCTGACAATAAACCTATACTTTTTCTGTTTAGATTCATAAAATAGAGTTCAATATGAAACCATAGCAATTTTATTCACTCAAAACGGATTTAAAATGAAGAAGTTATGGGTAAAACAAGATTGGATAATTTTTCTCATTTTAGCTACGTGAAAATTGGTAACAAATCTATTCCAACCATAACTTAATCAACTTTTATTATATATTATGTAATCTTGAGATACCATAGACACGTATACAATGTTTCGACCTATCATGTCGACACATCTATATATATTTCGGAACAACCATAGACACTCTATATGTGAATGTTGGAGTTAGCTATACAGGGTTGAGGTTGATTCCAAAATATATATAGTTTGAGTTGTGATCAATACTAAGTTACGTATACACTGGGTCGTGGATTGATTCAAGATAATATTTATCGATTTATTTCTGTACTTCTAACTGTGGACAACTAGTTGTAGGTTACTAACGAGGACAGCTGACTTAATAAACTTAAAACATCAAAATATATTAAAAGTGTTGTAAATATATTTTGAACATACTTTGATATATATGCATATATTGTTATAGGTTCGTGAATCAACCAGTGGCCAAGTCTTACTTCCCGACGAAGTAAAAATCTGTGAAAGTGAGTTATAGTCCCACTTTTAAAATCTAATATTTTTGGGATGAGAATACATGCAGGTTTTATAAATGATTTACAAAATAGACACAAGTACGTGAAACTACATTCTATGGTTGAATTATCGAAATCGAATATGCCCCTTTTTATTAAGTCTGATAATCTAAGAATTAGGGAACAGACACCCTAATTGACGCGAATCCTAAAGATAGATTTATTGGGCCTAACAAACCCCATCCAAAGTACCAGATGCTTTAGTACTTCGAAATTTATATCATATCCGAAGGGTGTCCCGGAATGATGGGGATATTCTTATATATGTATCTTGTTAATGTCGGTTACCAGGTGTTCACCATATGAATGATTTTTATCTCTATGTATGGGATGTGTATTGAAATATGAAATCTTGTGGTCTATTGTTACGATTTGATATATATAGGTTAAACCTATAACTCACCAACATTTTTGTTGACGTTTAAAGCATGTTTATTCTCAGGTGAATACTAAGAGCTTTCGCTGTTGCATATTAAAATAAGGACAAGATTTGGAGTCCATGTTTGTATGATATTGTGTAAAAACTGCATTCAAGAAACTGATTTTGATGTAACATATTTGTATTGTAAACCATTATGTAATGGTCGTGTGTAAACAGGATATTTTAGATTATCATTATTTGATAATCTACGTAAAGCTTTTTAAACCTTTATTTATGAAATAAAGGTTATGGTTTGTTTTAAAAATGAATGCAGTCTTTGAAAAACGTCTCATATAGAGGTCAAAACCTCGCAACGAAATCAATTAATATGGAACGTTTTTAATCAATAAGAACGGGACATTTCAGTTGGTATCCGAGCATTGGTCTTAGAGAACCAGAAATTTGCATTAGTGTGTCTTATCGAGTTTGTTAGGATGCATTAGTGAGTCTGGACTTCGACCGTGTTTTCTTTAAAAATGATTGCTTAACATTTTTGTTGGAAACTATATATTATTAACATGTATATATTATGTGATATATTAATCTCTTAACATGTTTGATATTGTGTGATAGATGTCTAGCTCTAGCACAAATCCCATTGACTCACCTAATAATAACGAAGAGTCGAATATATATTGGACTGATTCACAAGTTCCCGAAGAAGAACCGGAAGAAGAATCAGAACCGGAAGAAGAATCAGAACCGGAAGAGGAGGAACCGGAGGAGGGAATAGAACCGGTGGGGGAAATAATAAAACGGTTAAGTAAAAGAAAATCCTCAACCAACCGACCAAGGTTAATTATGGTCAATGGTGTTTCCACCAAGGAAGCAAAATATTGGGAGGATTACCAATTCTCCGATGAATCGGATTCTGACGAGAATTCCGATGATGTTATAGAAATTACCCCAACTGAATTTAAAAAGGCAAAAGAAAATAATAAGGAAAAAGGCATAAAAATAGAGAAATCTAATTCCAACCCCGATGAACTTTATATGTATCATCAACCCCCGAAGCCCTTAAGTTGTAACAATGACCCGGGAACCTCTAAACCACCAGGGTTTTTCTAAACCGTTGTGGAAAACGATAGCTCGTATTAGGGGAACATCATATATCCCTAGAAACTTGGCAAAACGAACCAAAACAGAAGAAGAAGAAACGAGCGAGTCGGAATAAGATAGTTGTATTCGTGTGGTGTAATATATGTAATATAGTGTGCTTATGCTTTATGATATATGTAAAAATTGCTTGTATTAATAAGTATTTTTTTTATGAATCTAACTCTTGTCTATTTTACAGTATAAAAACACAAAATGGATAGACAACCCAATATTATAAGAGACCTACCTGGAGACATGATTGATGAAATCTTGTCTAGAGTCGGTCAGAATTCTTCGGCACAACTATTTACGGCGAAATCAGTTTGTAAGACATTCGAAGAACATTCCAAGAATGTCTTGGTTTATAAGAGACTTTCGTTTGAAAGATGGGGGATATCACATTGGGAAACCCATAAGTTACGATGTGTTTACTTTGACGCATATATTGCGGGGAACCCAAATGCTATTTTACGCAACGGGTTAAGAAATTATTTTGACTCAATGTATCCGAATATAGGACTTCATGATTTAGAAAAAGCAGCTAACATGCAACATAAAGAAGCATGCTATGCTTACGGGTTAGTAATGTTCGCTTCTCACCAAAGTGAGAAAAAGAACATCGGGCTACAACTATTAAACAAAACGTTCCCACAAGTGATGGAGTCGGTAATTGGGGTAAGAAATGAGGTTTTTAGGTTATTACGAGACTGTTGGTCATTATGTAACCCTCGTCCCTTTGACGACGTTACAACACGCTGTCTTATCAATGGCCATAACGGTTATGTTCCACAAGACCAAGGATGGGAAGTAGTTCTAGTAAAACCAGAATGCATGACTTGTTTCTGGACGTATGAATTACGTGTCTTTATTGCCTTTGCTGAACGACTTGTGTACTAGCTAGAATTATCTTCACAACTATCTTGTATCAAAGTTATTGTGTGCTATATTTCATGCTTTATGTAAAATAAGCGGTATTGTAAGTTTGTAAAATATTGTATAAAAGTTTGAACGCGAAATATTATTATAATCAGTTTTTCATATAGAATTGTAGTAGTTGAATTGTATATTAGCAACTAAGTATGAACTTAACGGGTAGGTACTACCCGAATTTAAACTTATAAAACGCTAATATGAAGAAAAAGCTTTTATAAATGAGTTCATATTATGCTACGAAATACTATTAACTACTCTTAATATTCTGTATGATTAACTTGTTCCATTTGACTATTTTGAAGGAAATGGCACCGACTACTCGACACACCGTGAATATGAATGAAGAGGAATTCCGTACTTTTCTAGCTTCAAACATAGCCGCAGTACAGGCTGCACTACATACCAACAATAACCTTGGATCTAGCAGTACAGGAAATCGTGTAGGATGCACCTACAAAGAATTCACTGCCTGCAAACCTTTGGAATTTGATTGAACGGAAGGACCGATCGGATTGAAACGGTGGACCGAGAAGGTTGAATCGGTGTTTGCCATAAGTAAGTGTACTGAAGAGGACAAAGTGAAGTACGCTACGCATACCTTCACAGGTTCTGCGTTAACATGGTGGAATACATATCTAGAGCAAGTGGGACAAGATGATGCGTACGCACTACCGTGGTCAGCATTCAAGCACTTGATGAACGAGAAGTACCATCCCAGAACCGAGGTCAATAAGCTCAAGACAGAACTTAGAGGGTTGCGAACCCAAGGATTTGATATTACCACGTACGAAAGACGATTCACAGAATTGTGCCTATTGTGTCCGGGAGCGTTCGAAGATGAGGAAGAGAAGATCGACGCATTTGTGAAAGGATTACCGGAAAGAATCCAAGAAGATATAAGTTCACACGAGCCCTCCTCCATACAACAGGCATGTAGAATGGCTCACAAACTAGTGAACCAGATTGATGAAAGAATTAAAGAACAGACAGCTGAAGAGGCTAATGTGAAGCAAGTCAAAAGAAAGTGGGAGGAAAAAGGTGATAAGAATCACCAATACAACAACAACAGCAATTACAAAAATAATCGTAACAATTATCCCAACAATCGCAACATCAATCGCAACTATAACAAATGGCCCAACAACAACAACAACAACAACAACAGCAACTACAACAATCATCCCAACAACAATAACAACCGCAACAACAACAACAATCAGAAGCAGCTATGCCAAAGGTGTGAAAAGTATCACTCGGGGTTCTGCACCAAATTTTGCAACAAGTGTAAAAGAAATGGTCATAGCGCGGCGAAGTGTGAGGTTTACGGACCAGGGGTTAACAGAACGTAAGGAACAAATGGTGTCAGAACGAGTAATGGCGGAGCAAGTAGTGTCGGAGCAAGTTATGCCAATGTAGTTTGTTATAAATGTGGAAAACCGGGCCACATTATTTGAAATTGCCCGAACCAGGAGAACACGAATGGACAAGGCCGCGGAAGAGTTTTCAATATTAATGTGGCAGAGGCACAGGAAGACCCGGAGCTTGTTACGGGTACGTTTCTTATTGACAATAAATCTGCTTACGTTTTATTTGATTCGGGTGCGGATAGAAGCTATATGAGTAGAGATTTTTGTGCTAAATTAAGTTGTCCATTGACGCCATTGGATAGTAGATTTTTACTCGAATTAGCAAACGGTAAATTAATTTCAGCAGATAATATATGCCGGAATCGAGAAATTAAACTGGGTAGCGAAATATTTAAGATTGATTTGATACTAGTAGAGTTAGGGAGTTTTGATGTAATAGTTGGCATGGACTGGCTGAAGAAGGTGAAAGCAGAGATCGTATGTTATAAAAATGCAATTCGCATTGTACGAGAAGAAGGAGAACCCTTAATGGTGTACAGAAAAAAGGGCAACATGAATCTACATCTTATTAGTAATTTGAAGGCACAAAAACTAATAAGAAAAGGTTGCTATGCTGTTCTAGCACACGTCGAGAAAGTACAAACTGAAGAAAAGAGCATCAATGATGTTCCCATCGCAAAAGAATTTCCCGATGTATTTCCGAAAGAATTACTGGGACTACCTCTACATCGATCTGTTGAATTTTAAATAGATCTTGTACCAGGAGCTGCACCAATAGCTCGTACTCCTTATAGACTCGCACCCAGCGAGATGAAAGAACTGCAAAGCCAACTGCAAGAACTATTAGAACGTGGTTTCATTCGACCAAGCACATCACCATGGGGAGCTCCTGTTTTGTTTGTCAAGAAGAAGGATGGTACATTTAGGTTGTGTATTGACTACAGAGAGTTGAACAAACTTACCATCAAAAACCGTTATCCACTGCCGAGAATTGACGACTTATTTGATCAACTACAAGGCTCGCCGGTTTATTCGAAGATCGATTTACGTTCTGGATATCATCAAATGCGAGTAAAGGAGGATGATATTCCAAAAACTACTTTTAGGACGCGTTATGGTCATTACGAGTTTATGGTTATACCGTTTGGATTGACTAACGCACCAGCTGTGTTCATAGACCTTATGAACCCAGTGTGTGGGCCATATCTTGACAAGTTTGTCATTGTTTTCATCGATGACATACTTATTTACTCAAAGAATGATCAAGAGCACGAAGAACATTTGAGAAAAGTGCTAGAAGTATTGAGGAAAGAAAAACTGTACGCTAAGTTTTCAAAGTGTGCATTTTGGTTGGAAGAAGTTCAATTCCTCGGTCACATAGTGAACAAAGAAGGTATCCAGGTGGACCCGGCAAAGATCGAAACTGTTAAAAAGTGGGAAAGCCCAAAAACTCCAAGCATATACGTCAATTTTTAGGATTGGCTGGTTACTACAGAAGATTCATCAAAGATTTCTACAAAATAGCAAAACCCTTGACTGCATTAACGCATAAAGGGAAGAAATTTGAATGGAAGGATGAACAAGAGAAGGCGTTTCAATTATTGAAGAAAAAGCTAACTACGGCACCTATATTGTCATTGCCTGAAGGGAATGATGATTTTGTGATTTATTGTGACACATCAAAGCAAGGTCTCGGTTGTGTATTAATGCAACGGATGAAGGTGATTGCTTATGCGTCTAGACAATTGAAGATTCAGGAGCAAAATTATATGACGCATGATTTGGAATTAGGCGCGGTTGTTTTTGCATTAAAGACTTGGAGGCACTACTTATATGGGGTCAAAAGTATTATATATACCGACCACAAAAGTCTTCAACACATATTTAATCAGAAACAACTGAATATGAGGCAGTGTAGGTGGATTGAATTGTTGAATGATTATGACTTTGAGATTCGTTACCACCCGGGGAAGGCAAATGTGGTAGCCGACGCCTTGAACAGAAAGGACAAAGAACCCATTCGAGTAAAATCTATGAATATAATGATTCACACTAACCTTACTACTCAAATAAAGGAGGCGCAACAAGGAGTTTTAAAAGAGGGAAATTTAAAGGATGAAATACCCAAAGGATCGGAGAAGCATCTTAATATTCGGGAAGACGAAATCCGGTATAGGGGTGAAAGAATTTGGGTACCAAAATTTGGAGATATGAGAGAAATGGTACTTAGAGAAGCTCATAAAACCAGATACTCAATACATCCTGGAACGGGGAAGATGTACAAGGATCTTAAGAAATATTTTTGGTGGCCAGGTATGAAAGCCGATATTGCTAAATATGTAGGAGAATGTTTGACGTGTTCTAAGGTCAAAGCTGAACATCAGAAACCATCAGGTCTACTACAATAACCTGAAATCCCGAAATGGAAATGGGAAAACATTACCATGGATTTCATTACTAAATTGCCAAGGACTGCAAGTGGTTATGATACTATTTGGGTAATAGTTGATCGTCTCACCAAGTCAGCACACTTCCTGCCAATAAGAGAAGATGACAAGATGGAGAAGTTAGCAAGACTGTATTTGAAGGAAGTCGTCTCCAGACATGGAATACCAATCTCTATTATCTCTGATAGGGATGGCAGATTTCTTTCAAGATTCTGGCAGACATTACAGCAAGCTTAGGGAACTCGTCTAGACATGAGTACTGCCTATCATCCACAAACTGATGGGCAGAGCGAAAGGACGATACAAACGCTTGAAGACATGCTACGAGCTTGTGTTATTGATTTCGGAAACAGTTGGGATCGACATCTACCGTTAGCAGAATTTTCCTACAACAACAGCTACCATTCAAGCATTGAGATGGCGCCGTTTGAAGTACTTTATGGTAGAAAGTACAGGTCTCCGATTTGTTAGAGTGAAGTGGGGGATAGACAGATTACGGGTCCGGAGATAATACAAGAAACTACCGAGAAAATCATCCAAATTCAACAAAGATTGAAAACCGCCCAGAGTAGACAAAAGAGCTACGCGGACAGTAAAAGAAAAGATATAGAGTTTGAAATTGGAGAAATGGTCATGCTTAAGGTTTCACCTTGGAAAGGCGTTGTTCGATTTGGTAAACGGGGGAAACTAAATCCAAGGTACATTGGACCATTCAAGATTATAGATCGTGTCGGACCAGTAGCTTACCAACTGGAGCTACCTCAACAACTCGCGGCTGTACATAACACTTTCCACGTCTCAAATTTGAAGAAATATTTTGCTAAAGAAGATCTCACTATTCCGTTGGATGAAATCCAAATCAATGAAAAACTTCAATTCATTGAAGAACCCGTCGAAATAATGGATCGTGAGGTTAAGAGACTTAAACAAAATAGGATACCGATTTTTAAGGTTTGATGGAATGCTCGTAGAGGACCCGAGTTCACCTGGGAGCGTGAAGATCAGATGAAGAACAAATACCCGCATTTATTTCCAGAAGATACGTCAACACCTCCAACTGCTTAAAATTTCGGGATGAAATTTATTTAACGGGTAGGTACTGTAGTGACCCGAACTTTTCTATGTTTATATATATATTAAATGAAATTGTTATTTACATGATTAAGTATTTCCAACATGTTAAGCAATCAAACTTGTTAAGACTTGATTAATTGAAATATGTTTCATATAGATAATTGACCACCCAAGTTGACCGGAGATTCACGAACGTTAAAACTTGTAAAAACTATACGATGACATATATATGGTTATATATATAGTTAACATGATTTTATTATAAGTATGTATCTCATTAGGTATTTTAACAATGAGTTATATACATAAAAATGAGACTATTAATTTAAGAAACTCGAAAACGATATATATAACGATTATCGTTATAACAACGTCTTACTAGGTACATATGAATCATATTAAGATATTGATACACTTGGTTAATTATGTTAAATGATAATTAAGTGTATTAACAATGAACTACATATGTAAAAACAAGACTACTAACTTAATGATTTCGAAACGAGACATATATGTAACGATTATCGTTGTAACGACATTTAACTGTATATATATCATACTAAGATATATTATATATCATAATATCATGATAATATAAAAATTTAACATCTCATTTGTTATAATAAACAATGGGTTAACAACATTCAACAAGATCATTAACCTAAAGGTTTCAAAACAACATTTACATGTAGCGACTAACGATGACTTAACAACTCAGTTAAAATGTATATACATGTAGTGTTTTAAAATGTATTCATACAAATTTGAAAGACTTCAAGACACTTATCAAAATACTTCTACTTAACAAAAATGCTTACAATTACATCCTCGTTCAGTTTCATCAACAATTTTACTCGTATGCACCCGTATTCGTACTCGTACAATACACAGCTTTTAGATGTATGTACTATTGGTATATACACTCCAATGATCAGCTCTTAGCAGCCCATGTGAGTCACCTAACACATGTGGGAACCATCATTTGGCAACTAGCATGAAATATCTCATAAAATTACAAAAATATGAGTAATCATTCATGACTTATTTACATGAAAACAAAATTACATATCCTTTATATCTAATCCATACACCAACGACCAAAAACACCTACAAACACTTTCATTCTTCAATTTTCTTCATCTAATTGATCTCTCTCAAGTTCTATCTTCAAGTTCTAAGTGTTCTTCATAAATTCCAAAAGTTCTAGTTTCATAAAATCAAGAATACTTCCAAGATTGCAAGTTTACTTCCAAGTTTTCTAAATCCATTCCAAGTAATCATCCAAGATCAAGAAACCTTTGTTACTTACAGTAGGTTATCTTTATAATACAAGGTAATAATCATATTCAAACTTTAATTCAATTTCTATAACTATAACAATCTTATTTCGAGTGGAAATCTTACTTGAAATTGTTTTCGTGTCATGATTCTGCTTCAAGAACTTTCAAGCCATCCAAGGATCCTTTGAAGCTTGATCTATTTTTCTCATTTCTAGTACGTTTATCCAAGGAACTTGAGGTAGTAATGATGTTCATAATATCATTCGATTCATACATATAAAGCTATCTTATTCGAAGGTTTAAACTTGTAATCACTAGAACATAGTTTAGATAATTCTAAACTTGTTCGCAAATAAAAGTTAATCCTTCTAACTTGACTTTTAAAATCAAATAAACACATGTTCTATATCTATATGATATGCTAACTTAATGATTTAAAACCTGGAAACACGAAAAACACCGTAAAACTGGATTTATGCCGTCGTAGTAACACCGCGGGCTGTTTTGGGTTAGTTAATTAAAAACTATGATAAAATTTGATTTAAAAGTTGTTATTATGGGAAAATGATTTTTATTATGAACATGAAACTATATCCAAAAATTATGGTTAAACTCAAAGTGGAAGTATGTTTTCTAAAATGCTCATCTAGACGTCGTTCTTTCGACTGATATGACTACCTTTACAAAAACGACTTGTAACTTATTTTTCTGACTATAAACCTATACTTTTTCTGTTTAGATTCATAAAATAGAGTTCAATATGAAACCATAGCAATTTTATTCACTCAAAACGGATTTAAAATGAAGAAGTTATGGGTAAAACAAGATTGGATAATTTTTCTCATTTTAGCTACGTGAAAATTGGTAACAAATCTATTCCAACCATAACTTAATCAACTTGTATTATATATTATGTAATCTTGAGATACCATAGACACGTATACAATGTTTCGACCTATCATGTCGACACATCTATATATATTTCGGAACAACCATAGACACTCTATATGTGAATGTTGGAGTTAGCTATACAGGGTTGAGGTTGATTCCAAAATATATATAGTTTGAGTTGTGATCAATAATAAAATACGTATACACTGGGTCGTGGATTGATTCAAGATAATATTTATCGATTCATTTCTGTACATCTAACTGTGGACAACTAGTTGTAGGTTACTAACGAGGACAGCTGACTTAATAAACTTAAAACATCAAAATATATTAAAAGTGTTGTAAATATATTTTAAACATACTTTGATATATATGCATATATTGTTATAGGTTCGTGAATCAACCAGTGGCCAAGTCTTACTTCCCGACGAAGTAAAAATCTGTGAAAGTGAGTTATAGTCCCACTTTTAAAATCTAATATTTTTGGGATGAGAATACATGCAGGTTTTATAAATGATTTACAAAATAGACACAAGTACGTGAAACTACATTCTATGGTTGAATTATCGAAATCGAATATGCCCCTTTTTATTAAGTCTGGTAATCTAAGAATTAGGGAACATACACCCTAAATGACGCGAATCCTAAAGATAGATCTATTGGGCCTAACAAACCCCATCCAAAATACCGGATGCTTTAGTACTTCGAAATTTATATCATATCCGAAGGGTGTCCCGGAATGATGGGGATATTCTTATATATGCATCTTGTTAATGTCGGTTACCAGGTGTTCACCATATGAATGATTTTTATCTATATGTATGGGATGTGTATTGAAATATGAAATCTTGTGGTCTATTATTACGATTTGATATATATAGGTTAAACCTATAACTCACCAACATTTTTGTTGACGTTTAAAGCATGTTTATTCTCAGGTGAATACTAAGAGCTTCCGCTGTTGCATACTAAAATAAGGACAAGATTTGGAGTCCATGTTTGTATGTTATTGTGTAAAAACTGCATTCAAGAAACTGATTTCGATGTAACATATTTGTATTGTAAACCATTATGTAATGGTCGTGTGTAAACAGGATATTTTAGATTATCATTATTTGATAATCTACGTAAAGCTTTTTTAAACCTTTATTTATGAAATAAAGGTTATGGTTTGTTTTAAAAATGAATGCAGTCTTTGAAAAAACGTCTCATATAGAGGTCAAAACCTCGCAACGAAATCAATTAATATGGAACGTTTTTAATCAATAAGAACGGGACATTTCACTGTTGATTGTGTTTTGCTATTAGAATTAGCTAAAGAACCTTTGCTATCTTTGTTTTGGACTTTACTTTGATTATATGAGTCGTCTAGCTTTTCTTAGGGATTTGATTAGTGAAGCAACTTGTATTTCAACACTTAGGTGATCTAGACAATCAAATTGGGGATTTCAAGGGATTGTTCTTGGTTTGGATTGATTTTCAATTGGTCCTTAGTCAAAATAGTAGAGTTTGATTTTCTTAAGGGATTTTGATCACCAAAGGATTTTAGGGTACTTTAATCCATGTTAAGTAGTAATGGCACTCACATGATTCAACTAGATCTTATTGATGTAAGCTTATGGGAATTTGCCAATATTGATTTGATCATTATAGTTTTGGTAGGGATACTAGAACACATTGTTTGAACACAATTTGATCTTAATTAGACAAAGAACAATCCGAATGCTTCAATTGGAATAGTCAAGTGTGCATGCTTTTATTATATTGTTAGTTGTTAATTTTTTCTATTTGCTTGCTAATATTGCAAGTGTCTTTCTAAACGTTTCAAACACCATCCCCCCCCCCCCCCCAAAAAAAAACAAACTTTATGATAATTATTAGTTTTCATTAATCCGATTGGCAATTATCGCTCTCTTGGGACGAATTATGACGACCCAGAAACTTCCGACCAAATTTAAACTTAATCTTTATATGATTTCGACACGATAAGCAAAGTCTGTAATGTTGAGTCTTAAAATTTTAGAACTGATTAGATGGATTCAGCTAACCTCTAACTATGCCCGACGATTCACGAACATAAATGTATAAATAAATATGTAATTATATATATGAAAGTTATACATATGTAATATATATATATATATATATATATATATATATATATATATATATATATATATATATATATATATATAAGATTCAGTAAACTATATAATCGGTAGATATTATATAATAGATGGTAATCTATTAAACCTAAATTACAAGTTGAATATAATTATTATATTAATACTATTATAAATATCAGTATTATTATTAGGCAATATTATCAACAATATTAAATAGATTGTTATTATCATAATTAGTATACATATTGTAATATATAAATATTAAATATTAATTGTATGATTACATAATTAATGATGTATAATATTAAATGTAATTACAAGTTAAAAAATATATATTTGTCATAACAGTATTATTACTTTTACTATTAATATCAATATTATTAATAGTATTATATAAAAATAGAAACATGTTATTTGTTATATTTTCATTATTATTAGATATTACTGTAGTGACCCGAACTTTTCCATGTTTATATATATTAAAAGAAATTTTTAATTACATGATTAAGTGTTTCCAACATGTTAAGCAATCAAACTTGTTAAGACTTGATTAATTGAAATAGGTTTCATATAGAGAATTGACCTCCCAAGTTGACCGGTGATTCACGAACGTTAAAACTTGTAAAAACTATATGATGACATATATATGATTATATATATAGTTAACATGATATTATGATAAGTAAGTATCTCATTAGGTATTTTAACAATGAGTTATATACATAAAATTGATTTTATTGAATTAAGAAACTCGAAACGATATATATACCGATTATCGTTATAACAACGTCTTACTAAATACATATGAATCATATTAAGATATTGATACACTATGTTTAATCATGATAAAATGATAAGTAAACATGTCATTAAGTGTATTAACAATGAACTACATATGTAAAAACAAGACTACTAACTTAATGATTTCGAAACGAGACATATATGTAACGATTATCGTTGTAACAACATTTAATTGTATATAAATCATACTAAGATATATTAATATATCATAATATCATGATAATGTAATAATTTAACATCTATTTAGATATAATAAACAATGGGTTAACAACATTTAACAAGATCGTTAACCTAAAGGTTTCACAACAACATTTACATGTAACGACTAACGATGACTTAACGACTCAGATAAAATGTATATACATGTAGTGTTTTAATATGTATTCATACACTTTTGAAAGACTTCAAGAAACTTATCAAAATACTTCTACTTAACAAAAATGCTTACAATTACATCCTCGTTCAGTTTCATCAACAACTCTACTCGTATGCACCCGTATTCATACTCATACAATACACACCTTTTAGATGTATGTACTATTGGTATATACACTCCAATGATCAGCTCTTAGCAGACCATGTGAGTTACCTAACACATGTGGGAACCATAATTTGGCAACTAGCATGAAATATCTCATAAAATTACAAAAATATTAGTAATCATTCATGACTTATTTACATGTAAACAAAATTACACATCCTTTATATCTAATCCATATACCCAAAACCAAAAACACCTACAAACACTTTCATTCTTCAATTTTCTTCATCTAATTAATCTCTCTCAAGTTCTATCTTCAAGTTCTAAGTGTTCTTCATAAATTCTATAAGTTCTAGTTTCATAAAATCAAGAATACTTCCAAGTTTGCTAGCTTACTTCCAATCTTGTAAAGTGATTATCCAACCTCAAGAAATATTTCTTATTTACAGTAAGATATATTTCTAATACAAGGTAATACTCATATTCAAACTTTTATTCAATGTCTATAACTATAACAATCTTATTTCGAGTGGAAATCTTACTTGAACTTGTTTTCGTGTCATGATTCTGCTTCAAGAACTTTCAAGCCATCCAAGGATCCTTTAAAGCTAGATCTATTTTTATCATTTCCAGTAGGTTTATCCACGAAACCTGAGGTAGTAATGATGTTCATAACATCATTCGATTCATATATATAAAACTACCTTATTCGAAGGTTTAAACTTGAAATCACTTGAACATAGTTTAGTTAATTCTAAACTTGTTCGCAAACAAAAGTTAATCCTTCTAAATTGACTTTTAATATCAACTAAACACATGTTCTATATCTATATGATATGCTAACTTAATGATTTAAAACCCGGAAACACGAAAAACACCGTAAAACTTGACATACGCCGTCGTAGTAACACCGCGGGCTGTTTTGGGTTTGATAATTGAAAACTATGATAAACTTTGATTTAAAAGTTGTTCTTCTGGGAAAATGATTTTTCTTATGAACATGAAACTATATCCAAAAATCATGGTTAAACTCAAAGTGGAAGTATGTTTTTCAAAATGGTCATCAAGACATCGTTCTTTCGACTGAAATGACTACCTCTTACAAAAATGACTTGTAACTTATATTTCCGACTATAAAACTATAATTTTTCTGTTTAGATTCATAAAATAGAGTTCAATATGAAACCATATCAATTTGATTCACTCAAAACGGATTTAAAACGAAGAAGTTATGGGTAAAACAAGATTGGATATTTTTTGATTGTTGTAGCTACGAGAAATATTGTAACAATTCTATACAAATCATATCCTAGCTAACTTATATTGTATTATACATGTATTCTAATATATTATGTAATCTTTAGATACCATAGACACGTATGCAAATGTTTTGACATATCATATCGACCCATGTATATATATTATTTGGAACAACCATAGACACTTTATATGCAGTAATGTTTGAGTTAGCTATACAGGGTTGAGGTTGATTCCAAAAATATATATACTTTGAGTTGTGATCTAGCCCGAGACGAGTATACACTGGGTCGTGGATTGATTCAAGATAATATATATCAATTTATTTATGTACATCTAACTATGGACAACTAGTTGTAGGTTACTAACTAGGACAGCTGACTTAATAAACTTAAAACATCAAAATGTATTAAAAATGTTGTAAATATATTTTGAACATACTTTGATATATATATGTATATATTTGTTATAGGTTCGTGAATCGACCAGTGGCCAAGTCTTACTCCCGACGAAGTAAAAATCCGTGAAAGTGAGTTATAGTCCCACTTTTAAAATCTAATATTTTGTGATGAGAATACATGCAGTTTTATAAATGTTTTACGAAATAGACACAAGTAAATGAAACTACATTATATGGGTGAATGATCGAAGCCGAATATGCCCCTTTTGCTTGGTAACCTAAGAATTAGTAAAACGATCTACTAATTGATGCGAATCCTAAAGATAGATCTATTGGGCCTAACGAACCCCATCCAAAGTACCGGATGCTTTAGTACTTCGAATTCATTTTTATCATGTCCGAAGGATTTCCCGGAATGATAGAGGATATTCTTATATGTATCTTGTTAATGTCGGTTACCAGGTGTTCACCATATGAATGATTTTTATCTCTATGTATGGGATGTATATTGAAATATGAAATCTTGTGGTCTATTATTATGATTTAATAATATATAGGTTAAACCTATAACTCACCAACATTTTTGTTGACGTTTTAAGCATGTTTATTCTCAGGTGATTATTAAGAGCTTTCGCTATTGCATACTAAAATAAGGACAAGATTTGGAGTCCATGCTTGTATGATATTATGTAAAAACTGCATTCAAGAAACTTATTTTTGATGTAATATATTCTTATTGTAAACCATTATGTAATGGTCGTGTGTAAACGGTATATTTTAGATTATCATTATTTGATAATCTACGAAATACTTTTTAAACCTTTATAGATAAAATAAAGGTTATGGTTGTTTTAAAAATGAATGCAGTCTTTGAAAAACGTCTCATATAGAGGTCAAAACCTCGCCACGAAATCAATTAATATGGAACGTTTATAATCAATATGAACGGGACATTTCAGTTGGTATCCGAGCGTTGGTCTTAGAGAACCAGAAATTTGCATTAGTGTGTCTTATCGAGTTTGTTAGGATACATTAGTGAGGCTGGGCTTCGACCGTGTTTTCTTTAAAAATGACTACTTAACACTTTTGTTGGAAACTATATATTATTAACATGTAAATATTATGTGATATATTAACCTCTTAATGTGTTTGATATTGTGTGATAGATGTCTACCACTAGTACAAATCCCATCGATTCACCTAATAATAATGAAGAGTCGAATAGATTTTGGGAAGATTCACAAATTCCCGAAGAGGAACCGGAAGAGGAGGAACTGGAAGAGGAGGAACCGGAAGAAGAGGAACCGAAAGAGAAGGAACCGGAAGAGGAGGAACCGGAAGAAGAAGAGGTTCCGGAGAAAGAAATATTGATACCTATAGTAAATCGATTAAATAAAAGAAAATCCTCAACCAACAGACCAAAGTTAATAATGGTCAATGGTGTTTCCGCCGAGGAAGCAAAATATTGGGAAGATTACCAATTTTTCGATGAATCGGATCCCGATGAGGATTCCGATGATGTTATAGAAACTACCTCGACCCTATTTAATAAAGCGAAAGAAAAATAATAAGGGAAAAGGTATAAAAATAGAGAAACCCGATTCCAACCCCGATGAACTTTATATGTATCGGCAACATCCATATTTCCTAAAATGTAACAATGACCCGGGAACCTCAAAACCACCAGGTTTTTCTAAACCATTGTGGAAAACGACTGCTCGTATTAGAGGAACACCATATATTCCTAGAAAATTAGGAAAACGAACCAAGTTCGAAGAAGAAGAAACCAGTGATTCTGATTAGAGGGTTGTAATCATGTTGTGTATTATATGTATTGTAGTGTGCTTGTACTTTTATGTTCTATTTAAAAATTGCTTGTATTGTTTGTTAATTATCTTTTACAAATCTAATCCTTGTCTATTTTACAGTATAAAAACAAAATGGACGTTAAGGGTAGAGAACCGAATATTTTAGAAGATCTACCAGAGGATATGATTGAGGAAATCTTGTCTAGAGTCGGTCAGAATTCATCAGCACAATTAATTATGGAAAAATTAACTTGTCAAACATTTGAAAGACTTTCCAGAAATGCCTTAGTTTATAAAAGGTTTTCCTTTGATAGGTGGGGTATATCACATTGGGGAGACCGTAAGTTACGCCGTATTTTCTTTAAAGCGTTAAATGCGGGGAACCCAAATGCAATTTTACGCTACGAGTTAAGAACCTATTTTGACTCAACATATCCCAACATAGGATTTCGTGAATTAGAAAGAGCTTCTAACATGCAACATAAAGAAGCATGTTATGCTTACGGGTTAGTGATGTTCGCTTCTTACCAAAGTGAGAAAAAGAACATCGGATTGCAACTTTTAAATAAAACCTTTCCACAAGTGACGGATTCAGTAGTTGGGGTGAGAAACAAGGTTTTTAGATTATTACGGGGCTGTTGGACATTACAAAACCCTTGTTCTTTTGACGACATTACAACATGCTGCCTAGCCAATGGTCATAACGGTTATTTTCCACAAGACCAAGGATGGGAAGTCGTCTTAGTAAAACCAGAATGCATGACTTGTTTCTGGACTTATGAATTACGTGTTTTTATTTCCTTTGCTGAACAACTTGCGTATTAACTAGGTTTATCTTCAAAACTGTCCTGTATCAAAGTGTACTATATTTCATGTTATATGTAATATAGCGAAGTTGTAAGTTTGAAGAATATTTGTATGTGATATATTATTATAATCAGTTTTTCATATAAAATTGTAGTAGTTGAATTGTATATTAGCTAAGTATGAACTTAACGGGTAGGTAGTACCCGAATTTAAACTTATAAAACGCTAATATGAAGAAAAAGCTTTTATAAATGAGTTCATATTATGCTACGAAATACTATTGACTGCTCTTAATATTCTGTATGATTAACTCGATTCAGTTGGCTATTTTGAAGGAAATGGTGCCGACTACTCGACACACCATGAATATGAGCGAAGAGGAATTTCGTACCTTTCTTGCTGCAAACATAGCCGCAGTACAGGCTGTGCTACATACCAACAATAACACTGAATCTAGCAATGCAGCTAACGGTGCAAGAAATCGTGTAGGATGCTCCTACAAAGAATTCACTGCCTGCAAACCTTTGGAATTTGATGGAACTGAAGGACCAATTGGATTGAAACGGTGGACCGAGAAAGTTGATTCGGTGTTTGCCATAAGTAAGTGTACTGAAGAGGACAAAGTTAAGTACGCTACGCATACCTTCACAGGTACTGCTTTAACGTGGTGGAACACCTATCTTGAACAGGTCGGACAAAATGCTGCTTACGCACTACCGTGGTCGGCATTCAAGTAATTGATGAACGAGCAGTACCGTCCTAGAAACGAAGTCAATAAGCTCAAGGTAGAGCTTAGAGAGTTACGAACACAAGGGTTCGACATTACCACGTATGAACGACGATTCACAGAGTTGTGCCTATTGTGTCCGGGAGCGTTCAAAGATGAAGAAGAGAAGATCGATGCGTTTGTAAAAGGGTTACCAGTAAGGATTCAAGAAGATGTGAGTTCACACGAGCCCGCTTCCATACAAAAGGCAAGTTGAATAGCTCATAAACTCATAAATCAGATTGGGGGGAAGAATTAAAGAGCAGGCGGCCGAAGAAGCCAACATGAAACAACTCAAGAGGAAGTGGGAGGAAAACGGTGACAAGAGTCACCAGTACAACAACAATAACAATTACAATCACAATCGCAACAACTATACAACAACCGCAACAACAATCGCAACAATAACCGCAATCCTAACAATAACTACAACAAACATCCCAACAACAACAACAACTACAACAACCGTTTCAACAACAATAACAATCCCAACAACAACCTCAATAACAACAACGGCAACAAAAACCAAAAACAGCCATGTCATACGTGTGAAGAAAATCATCAGGGGTTTTGCACGACATTTTGCAACAGGTGTAAAAGAAATGGTCATAGCGCGACAAAGTGTGAGGTCTACGAAACAAAGTTTAACAGAACTAAAGGAACAAATAGTGTCGGAATAAGTAATGCCGGAATGAATAGTGTCGGAGCAAGTAATACCAACGCTGTTTGTTATAAATATGAAAAACCAGACCACACTATTAGAAATTGCTCGAATCAGGGGAATACTAATGGGCAGGGCCGTGGAAGAGTTTTCAATATTAATGCGGCAGAAGCACAGGAAGACCCGGAGCTTGTTACGGGTACGTTTCTTATTGACGATAAATCTGCTTATGTTTTATTTGATTCAGGTGCGGATAGAAGCTATATGAGTAGAGAATTTTGTGCTAAATTAAGTTGCCCATTGACGCCTTTGGATAATAAATTTTTACTCGAATTAGCAAATGGTAAATTAATTTTAGCAGATAATATATGTCGGGATAGAGAAATTAAACTGCGTGTTGAAACGTTTAAGATTGATTTAATACCAGTCGAGTTAGGGAGTTTTGATTTAATAATTGGCATGGACTGGTTGAAGAAGGTAAGAGCAGAGGTAGTTTGTTACAAAAATGCGATTCGCATTATGCGTGAAAAAGGAAAACCTTTAATGGTGTACGGAGAAAAGAACAACGCGAAGTTAAATCTTATTAGTAGTTTGAAGGAGCAAAAACTAATAAGAAAAGGTTGTTACGTCATTCTAGCACACATCGAGGAAGTTAAACCTGAAGAAAAGAACATCAGTGATGTTCCTGTCGCAAAAGAATTTTTCGATGTATTTCCAAAAGAATTACCGGGATTACCCCCACATCGATCCGTTGAATTTCAAATAGACCTTGTACCAGGAGCTGCACCAATAGCTCGTGCTCCATACAGACTCGCACACAGTGAAATGAAAGAATTACAAAGTCAGTTACAGAAACTTTTAGAGCGTGGTTTCATTCGACCAAGTACATCACCATGGGGAGCTCCTGTTCTGTTTTTCAAGAAGAAAGATGGTACATTCAGGTTGTGTATCGACTACCGAGAGTTGAACAAACTTACCATCAAGAACCGTTACCCATTACCGAGAATAGATGACTTATTTGATCAACTACAAGGCTCGTCAGTTTATTCGAAGATCTATTTACGTTCTGGATATCACCAAATGCGGGTGAAAGAGGATGACATTCCAAAGACTCCTTTTAGGACGCGTTACGGTCATTACGAGTTTATGGTTATGACGTTTGGATTGACTAACGCACCAGCTGTGTTCATGGACCTCATGAACCGAGTGTGTGGGCCATATCTTGACAAGTTTTTCATTGTTTTCATCGATGACATACTTATTTACTCGAAGAATGATTAAGAGCACGAAGAACATTTGAGAAAAGTGCTAGAGTTCCTGAGAAAAGAAAAACTGTACGCTAAGTTTTCAAAGTGTGCATTTTGGTTGGAAGAAGTTCAATTCCTCGGTCATATAGTGAACAAAGAAGGTATTCAGGTGGATCCAGCAAAGATTGAAACCGTTGAAAAGTGGGAAACCCCGAAAACTCCGAAACACATACGCCAATTTTTAGGGCTAGCTGGTTATAATAGGAGATTCATCCAAGATTTTTCTAAAATTGCAAAACCCTTAACTGCATTAATGCATAAAGGGAGGAAATTTGAATGGAAGTATGAACAAGAAAAAGCGTTTCAATTGTTGAAGAAAAAGTTAACTACGACATCTATATTGTCATAACCTGAAGGGAATGATGATTTTGTGATATATTGTGACGCCTCAAAACAAGGTCTCGGTTGTGTATTAATGTAACGAACGAAAGTAATTGCTTATGCGTCTAGACAATTGAAGATTCACGAGCAGAATTATACGACGCATGATTTGGAATTAGGCGCGGTTTTTTTTTCATTAAAGACTTAGAGGCACTACTTATATGGGGTCAAAAGTATTATATATACCGGCCACAAAAGTCTTCAACACATATTTAATCAGAAAAAACTGAACATGAGGCAGCGCAGATGGATTGAATTGTTGAATGATTACGACTTTGAGATTCGTTATTACCCGGGGAAGGTAAATGTGGTAGCCGACGCCTTGAGCAGAAAGGACAGAGAACCCGTTCGAGTAAAAGCTATGAATATAATGATTCACACTAACCTTACTGCTCAAATAAAGGAGGCGCAACAAGGAGTTTTAAAAGAGGGAAATTTAAAGGATGAAATACCCAAAGGATCGGAGAAGCATCTTAATATTTAGGAAGACGGAACCCGGTATAGGGCTGAAAGGATTTAGGTACCAAAATTTGGAGATATGAGAGAAATGGTACTTAGAGAAGCTCATAAAACCAGATACTCAATACTTCCTAGAACGGGGAAGATGTACAAGGATCTCAAGAAACATTTTTGATGGCCGGGTATGAAAGACGATGTTGCTAAATACGTAGGAGAATGTTTGACGTGTTCTAAGGTCAAAGCTGAGCATCAGAAACCATCAGGTCTACTTCAATAACCTGAAATCCCGGAATGGAAATGGGAAAATATTACCATGGATTTCATCACTAAATTGTCAAGGACTGCAAGTGGTTTTGATACTATTTGGGTAATAGTTGATCGTCTCACCAAATCAGCACACTTCCTACTAATAAGAGAAGATGACAAGATGGAGAAGTTAGCACGACTGTATTTGAAGGAAGTCGTCTCCAGACATGGAATACCAATCTCTATTATCTCTGATAGGGATGGCAGATTTATTTCAAGATTCTGACAGATATTACAGCAAGCATTAGGAACTCGTCTAGACATGAGTACTGCCTATCATCCACAAACTGATGGGCAGAGCGAAAGGACGATACAAATGCTTGAAGACATGCTACGAGCATGTGTTATTGATTTCGAAAACAGTTGGGATCGACATCTACCGTTAGCAGAATGTTCCTACAACAACAACTACCATTCAAGCATTGAGATGGCGCCGTTTGAAGCACTTTATGGTAGAAAGTGCAGGTCTCCGATTTGTTGGAGTGAAGTGGGGGATAGACAGATTACGGGTCCGGAGATAATACAAGAAACTACCGAGAAGATCATCCAAATTCAACAACGGTTGAAAACCGCCCAAAGTCGACAAAAGAGCTACGCCGACATTAAAAGAAAAGATATAGAATTTGAAATTGGAGAGATGGTCATGCTTAAGGTTGCACCTTGGAAAAGTGTTGTTCGATTTGGTAAATGAGGGAAATTAAATCCAAGGTAAATAGGACCATTCAAGATTATTGATCGTGTCGGACCAGTAGCTTACCAACTTGAATTACCACAACAACTCGCGGCTGTACATAACACTTTCTACGTCTCAAATTTAAAGAAATGTTTTGCTAAAGAAGATCTCACTATTCTGTTAGATGAAATCCAAATCAACAAAAAACTTCAATTCGTCTAAGAACCCGTCGAAATAATGGATCGTGAGGTTAAAAGACTTAAGCAAAACAAGATACCAATTGTTAAAGTTCGATGGAATGCTCGTAGAGGACCCGAGTTCACCTGGGAACGAGAAGATCAGATGAAGAAGAAAAACCCGCACTTATTTTCAGAAGATACGTCAACACCTCCAACTGCTTAAAATTTCGGGACGAAATTTATTTAACGGGTAGGTACTGTAGTGACCCAAACTTTTCCATGTTTATATATATTAAATGAAATTGTTATATACATGATTAAGTGTTTCCAAAATGTTAAGCAATCAAACTTGTTAAGACTTGATTAATTGAAATAGGTTTCATATAGATAATTGACCACCCAAGTTGACCGGTGATTCACGAACGTTAAAACTTGTAAAAACTATATGATGACATATATATGATTATATATATATAGTTAACATGATATTATGATAAGTAAGTATCTCATTAGATATTTTAACAATGAGTTATATACATAAAATTGAGTTTATTGAATTAAGAAACTCGAAACGATATATATACCGATTATCGTTATAACAACGTCTTACTAAATACATATGAATCATATTAAGATATTGATACACTATGTTTAATCATGATAAAATTATAATTAAACATGTCATTAAGTATATTAACAATGAACTACATATGTAAAAACAAGACTACTAACTTAATGATTTCGAAACGAGACATATATGTAACGATTATCGTTGTAACAACATTTAACTGTATATATATCATACTAAGATATATTAATATATCATAATATCATGATAATGTAATAATTTAACATCTCTTTAGATATAATAAACAATGGGTTAACAACATTTAACAAGATCGTTAACCTAAAGGTTTCAAAACAACATTTACATGTAACGACTAACGATGACTTAACGACTCAGTTAAAATGTATATACATGTAGTGTTTTAATATGTATTTATACACTTTTGAAATACTTCAAGACACTTATCAAAATACACCTACTTAACAAAATTGCTTACAATTACATCCTCGTTCAGTTTCATCAACAATTCTATTCGTATGCACCCGTATTCGTACTCGTAAAATACACAACTTTTAGATGTATGTACTATTGGTATATACACTCTAATGATCAGCTCTTAGCAGCCCATGTGAGTTACCTAACACATGTGAGAACCATAATTTGGCAACTAGCATGAAATATCTCATAAAATTACAAAAATATTAGTAATCATTCATGACTTATTTACATGTAAACAAAATTACACATCCTTTATATCTAATCCATATACCAACGACCAAAAACACCTATAAACACTTTCATTCTTCAATTTTCTTCATCTAATTGATCTCTCTCAAGTTCTATCTTCAAGTTCTAAATGTTCTTCATAAATTCTATAAGTTCTAGTTTCAAAAAATCAAAAATACTTCCAAGTTTGCTAGCTTTCTTCCAATCTTGTAAAGTGATCATCCAACCTCAAGAAATCTTTCTTATTTACAGTAAGATATCTTTCTAATACAATTTAATACTCATATTCAAACTTTGATTCAATGTCTATAACTATAACAATCTTATTTCGAGTGGAAATCTTACTTGAACTTGTTTTCGTGTCATGATTCTGCTTCAAGAACTTTCAAGCCATCCAAGGATCCTTTGAAGCTAGATCTATTTTTCTCATTTCCAGTAGGTTTATCCATAAAACCTGAGGTAGTAATGATGTTCATAACATCATTCAATTCATATATATATAACTACCTTATTCGAAGGTTTAAACTTGAAATCACTAGAACATAGTTTAGTTAATTCTAAACTTGTTCGCAAACAAAAGTTAATCCTTCTAACTTGACTTTTAAAATCAACTAAACACATGTTCTATATCTATATGATATGCTAACTTAATGTTGTAAAACCCGAAAACACGAAAAACACCGTAAAACTGGACATATGCCGTCGTAGTAACGCTGTTTTGGGTTTGATAATTAAAAACTATGATAAACTTTGATTTAAAAGTTGTTCTTCTGGGAAAATGATTTTTCTTATGAACATGAAACTATATCCAAAAATCATGGTTAAACTCAAAGTGGAAGTATGTTTTTCAAAATGGTCATCAAGACGTCGTTCTTTCGACTGAAATGACTACCTCTTACAAAAATTACTTGTAACTTATATTTACGACTATAAACCTATACTTTTTCTGTTTAGATTCATAAAATAGAGTTCAATATGAAACCATAGCAATTTGATTCACTCAAAACGGATTTAAAACGAAGAAGTTATGGGTAAAACAAGATTGGATATTTTTTTTTATTGTTGTAGCTACGGGAAATATTGTAACAATTCTATACAAATCATATCCTAGCTAACTTATATTATATTATACATGTATTCTAATATATTATGTAATCTTGGGATACCATAGGCACGTATGCAAATGTTTTGACATATCATATCGACCCATGTATATATATTATTTGGAACAACTATAGACACTCTATATGCAGTAATGTTTGAGTTAGCTATACAGGGTTGAGGTTGATTCCAAAAATATATATACTTTGAGTTGTGATCTAGCCTGAGACGTGTATACACTGGGTCGTAGATTGATTCAAGATAATATATATCAATTTATTTCTGTACATCTAACTATGGACAACTAGTTATAGGTTACTAACGAGGACAACTGACTTAATAAACTTAAAACATCAAAATGTATTTAAAATGTTGTAATTATATTTTGAACATACTTTGATATATATATGTATATATTTGTTATAGGTTCGTGAATCGACCAGTGGCCAAGTTTTATGAAATGTCCCGTTCTTATTGATTAAAAACGTTCCATATTAATTGATTTCGTTGCGAGGTTTTGACCTCTATATGAGACGTTTTTCAAAGACTGCATTCATTTTTAAACAAACCATAACCTTTATTTCATCAATAAAGGTTTAAAAAGCTTTACGTAGATTATCAAATAATGATAATCTAAAATATCATGTTTACACACGACCATTACATAATGGTTTACAATACAAATATGTTACAACAAAATAAGTTTCTTGAATGCAGTTTTTACACAATATCATACAAGCATGGACTCCAAATCTTGTCCTTATTTAAGTATGCGACAGCGGAAGCTCTTAATAATCACCTGAGAATAAACATGCTTAAAACGTCAACAAAAATGTTGGTGAGTTATAGGTTTAACCTATATATATCAAATCGTAACAATAGACCACAAGATTTCATATTTCAATACACATCCCATACATAGAGATAAAAATCATTCATATGGTGAACACCTGGTAACCGACAATAACAAGATGCATATATAAGAATATCCCCATCATTCCGGGACACCCTTCGGATATGATATAAATTTTGAAGTACTAAAGCATCCGGTATTTTGGATGGGGTTTGTTAGGCCCAATAGATCTATCTTTAGGATTCGCGTCAATTAGGGTGTCTGTTCCCTAATTCTTAGATTACCAGACTTAATAAAAAGGGGCATATTCGATTTCGATAATTCAACCATAGAATGTAGTTTCACGTACTTGTGTCTATTTTGTAAATCATTTATAAAACCTGCATGTATTCTCATCCCAAAAATATTAGATTTTAAAAGTGGGACTATAACTCACTTTCACAGATTTTTACTTCGTCGGGAAGTAAGACTTGGCCACTGGTTGATTCACGAACCTATAACAATATATACATATATATCAAAGTATGTTCAAAATATATTTACAACACTTTTAATATATTTTGATGTTTTAAGTTTATTAAGTCAGCTGTCCTCGTTAGTAACCTACAACTAGTTGTCCACAGTTAGATGTACAGAAATAAATCGATAAATATTATCTTGAATCAATCCACGACCCAGTGTATACGTATCTCAGTATTGATCACAACTCAAACTATATATATTTTGGAATCAACCTCAACCCTGTATAGCTAACTCCAACATTCACATATAGAGTGTCTATGGTTGTTCCGAAATATATATAGATGTGTCGACATGATAGGTCGAAACATTGTATACGTGTCTATGGTCTCTCAAGATTACATAATATACAATACAAGTTGATTAAGTTATGGTTGGAATAGATTTGTTACTAATTTTCACGTAGCTAAAATGAGAAAAATTATCCAATCTTGTTTTACCCATAACTTCTTCATTTTAAATCCGTTTTGAATGAATCAAATTGCTATGGTTTCATATTGAACTCTATTTTATGAATCTAAACAGAAAAGTATAGGTTTATAGTCGGAAAAATAAGTTACAAGTCGTTTTTTGTAAAGGTAGTCATTTCAGTCGAAAGAACGACGTCTAGATGACCATTTTAGAAAACATACTTCCACTTTGAGTTTAACCATAATTTTTGGATATAGTTTCATGTTCATAATAAAAATCATTTTCTCAGAATAACAACTTTTAAATCAAAGTTTATCATAGTTTTTAATTAACTAACCCAAAACAGCCCGCGGTGTTACTACGACGGCGTAAATCCGGTTTTACGGTGTTTTTCGTGTTTCCAGGTTTTAAATCATTAAGTTAGCATATCATATAGATATAGAACATGTGTTTAGTTAATTTTAAAAGTCAAGTTAGAAGGATTAACTTTTGTTTGCGAACAAGTTTAGAATTAACTAAACTATGTTCTAGTGATTACGAGTTTAAACCTTCGAATAAGATAGTTTTATATGTATGAATCGAATGATGTTATGAACATCATTACTACCTTAAGTTCCTTGGATAAACCTACTGGAAAAGAGAAAAATGGATCTAGCTTCAATGGATCCTTGGATGGCTCGAAGTTCTTGAAGCAGAATCATGACACGAAAACAAGTTCAAGTAAGATCATCACTTGAAATAAGATTGTTATAGTTATAGAAATTGAACCAAAGTTTGAATATGATTATTACCTTGTATTAGAATGATAACCTACTGTAAGAAACAAAGATTTCTTGAGGTTGGATGATCACCTTACAAGATTGGAAGTGAGCTAGCAAACTTGAAAGTATTCTTGATTTTATGAAACTAGAACTTTTGGAATTTATGAAGAACACTTAGAACTTGAAGATAGAACTTGAGAGAGATCAATTAGATGAAGAAAATTGAAGAATGAAAGTGTTTGTAGGTGTTTTTGGTCGTTGGTGTATGGATTAGATATAAAGGATATGTAATTTTGTTTTCATGTAAATAAGTCATGAATGATTACTCATATTTTTGTAATTTTATGAGATATTTCATGCTAGTTGCCAAATGATGGTTCCCACATGTGTTAGGTGACTCACATGGGCTGCTAAGAGCTGATCATTGGAGTGTATATACCAATAGTACATACATCTAAAAGCTGTGTATTGTACGAGTACGAATACGGGTGCATACGAGTAGAATTGTTGATGAAACTGAACGAGGATGTAATTGTAAGCATTTTTGTTAAGTAGAAGTATTTTGATAAGTGTATTGAAGTCTTTCAAAAGTGTATAAATACATATTAAAACACTACATGTATATACATTTTAACTGAGTCGTTAAGTCATCGTTAGTCGTTACATGTAAGTGTTGTTTTGAAACCTTTAGGTTAACGATCTTGTTAAATGTTGTTAACCCAATGTTTATAATATCAAATGAGATTTTAAATTATTATATTATCATGATATTATCATGATATTATCATGTATGAATATCTCTTAATATGATATATATACATTAAATGTCTTTACAACGATAATCGTTACATATATGTCTCGTTTAAAAATCATTAAGTTAGTAGTCTTGTTTTTACATATGTAGTTCATTGTTAATATACTTAATGATATGTTTACTTATCATAGTATCATGTTAACTATATATATATCCATATATATGTCATCATATAGTTTTTACAAGTTTTAACGTTCGTGAATCACCGGTCAACTTGGGTGGTCAATTGTCTATATGAAACATATTTCAATTAATCAAGTCTTAACAAGTTTGATTGCTTAACATGTTGGAAACATTTAATCATGTAAATATCAATATCAATTAATATATATAAACATGGAAAAGTTCGGGTCACTACAGTACCTACCCGTTAAATAAATTTCGTCCCGAAATTTTAAGCTGTTGAAGGTGTTGACGAATCTTCTGGAAATAGATGCGGGTATTTCTTCTTCATCTGATCTTCACGCTCCCAGGTGAACTCGGGTCCTCTACGAGCATTCCATCGAACCTTAACAATTGGTATCTTGTTTTGCTTAAGTCTTTTAACCTCACGATCCATTATTTCGACGGGTTCTTCGATGAATTGAAGTTTTTCGTTGATTTGGATTTCATCTAACGGAATAGTGAGATCTTCTTTAGCAAAGCATTTCTTTAAATTCGAGACGTGGAAAGTGTTATGTACAGCCGCGAGTTGTTGAGGTAACTCTAGTCGGTAAGCTACTGGTCCGATACGATCAATAATCTTGAATGGTCCAATATACCTTGGATTTAATTTCCCTCGTTTACCAAATCGAACAACGCCTTTCCAAGGTGCAACTTTAAGCATGACCATCTCTCCAATTTCAAATTCTATATCTTTTCTTTTAATGTCAGCGTAGCTCTTTTGTCGACTTTGGGCGGTTTTCAACCGTTGTTGAATTTGGATGATCTTCTCGGTAGTTTCTTGTATAATCTCCGGACCCGTAATCTGTCTATCTCCCACTTCACTCCAACAAATCGGAGACCTGCACTTTCTACCATAAAGTGCTTCAAACGGTGCCATCTCAATGCTTGAATGGTAGCTGTTGTTGTAGGAAAATTCTGCTAACGGTAGATGTCGATCCCAACTGTTTCCGAAATCAATAACACATGCTCGTAGCATGTCTTCAAGCGTTTGTATCGTCCTTTCGCTCTGCCCATCAGTTTGTGGATGATAGGCAGTACTCATGTCTAGACGAGTTCCTAATGCTTGCTGTAATGTCTGCCAGAATCTTGAAATAAATCTGCCATCCCTATCAGAGATAATAGAGATTGGTATTCCATGTCTGGAGATGACTTCCTTCAAATACAGTCGTGCTAACTTCTCCATCTTGTCATCTTCTCTTATTGGTAGGAAGTGTGCTGATTTGGTGAGACGATCAACTATTACCCAAATAGTATCAAAACCACTTGCAGTCCTTGGCAATTTAGTGATGAAATCCATGGTAATGTTTTCCCATTTCCATTCCGGGATTTCGGGTTGTTGAAGTAGACCTGATGGTTTCTGATGCTCAGCTTTGACCTTAGAACACGTCAAACATTCTCCTACGTATTTAGCAACATAGGCTTTCATACCCGGCCACCAAAAATGTTTCTTGAGATCCTTGTACATCTTCCCCGTTCCAGGATGTATTGAGTATCTGGTTTTATGAGCTTCTCTAAGTACCATTTCTCTCATATCTCCAAATTTTGGTACCCAAATCCTTTCAGCCCTATACCGGGTTCCGCCTTCCTGAATATTAAGATGCTTCTCCGATCCTTTGGGTATTTCATCCTTTAAATTTCCCTCTTTTAAAACTCCTTGTTGCGCCTCCTTTATTTGAGTAGTAAGGTTATTATGAATCATTATATTCATAGATTTTACTCGAATGGGTTCTCTGTCCTTCCTGCTCAAGGCATCGGCTACCACATTTGCCTTCCCCGGGTGGTAACGAATCTCAAAGTCGTAATCATTCAATAATTCAATCCACCTACGCTGCCTCATATTCAGTTGTTTCTGATTAAATATGTGTTGAAGACTTTTGTGGTCGGTATATATAATACTTTTGACCCCATATAAGTAGTGCCTCCAAGTCTTTAATGCAAAAACAACCGCGCCTAATTCCAAATCATGCGTCGTATAATTTTGTTCGTGAATCTTCAATTGTCTAGACGCATAAGCAATCACCTTCGTTCGTTGCATTAATACACAACCGAGACCTTGCTTTGATGCGTCACAATAAATCACAAAATCATCATTCCCTTCAGGCAATGACAATATAGGTGCCGTAGTTAGCTTTTTCTTCAATAACTGAAACGCTTTCTCTTGTTCATCATTCCATTCAAATTTCTTCCCTTTATGCGTTAATGCAGTCAAGGGTTTTGCTATTCTGGAAAAGTCTTGTATGAACCTTCTGTAGTAACCAGCTAGTCCTAAAAACTGGCGTATGTGTTTCGGAGTTTTCGGGGTTTCCCACTTTTCAACAGTTTCTATCTTTGCCGGATCCACCTTAATACCTTCTTTGTTCACTATGTGACCGAGGAATTGAACTTCTTCCAACCAAAATGCACACTTTGAAAACTTAGCGTACAATTCTTCCTTCCTCAATACTTCTAACACCTTTCTCAAATGTTCACCGTGTTCTTGGTCATTCTTTGAGTAAATAAGTATGTCATCAATGAAAACAATGACAAACTTGTCAAGGTATGGTCCACACACTCGGTTCATAAGGTCCATGAACACAGCTGGTGCATTAGTTAAACCAAACGGCATGACCATAAACTCGTAATGACCGTAACGTGTTCTGAAAGCAGTCTTTGGAATATCATCTTCTTTCACCCGCATTTGATGATACCCGGAACGTAAGTCAATCTTTGAATAAACAGACGAGCCTTGTAGTTGATCAAATAAGTCATCGATTCTCGGTAGTGGGTAGCGGTTTTTGATGGTAAGTTTGTTCAACTCTCGATAGTCGATACACAACCTGAATGTACCATCTTTCTTCTTGACAAACAAAACAGGAGCTCCCCACGGTGATGTGCTTGGTCGAATGAAACCACGATCTAAAAGTTCTTGTAATTGGCTTTGCAGTTCTTTCATCTCGCTGGGTGCGAGTCTGTAAGGAGCACGAGCTATTGGTGCAGCTCCTGGTACAAGATCTATTTGAAATTCAACGGATCGATGTGGGGGTAATCCGGGTAATTCTTTCGGAAATACATCGGGAAATTCTTTTGCAATGGGAACATCATTGATGCTCTTTTCTTCGGTTTGTACTTTCTCGACGTGTGCTAGAACAGCATAGCAACCTTTTCTTATTAGTTTTTGTGCCTTCAAATTACTAATAAGATGTAGCTTCGTGTTGCCCTTTTCTCCGTACACCATTAAGGGTTTTCCTTTTTCTCGTATAATGCGAATTGCATTTTTGTAACAAACGATCTCTGCTTTCACTTCTTTCAACCAGTCCATACCGATTATCACATCAAAACTCCCTAACTCTACTGGTATCAAATCAATCTTAAATGTTTCGCTAACCAGTTTAATTTCTCGATTCCGACATATATTATCTGCTGAAATTAATTTACCATTTGCTAATTCGAGTAAAAATTTACTATCCAAAGGCGTCAATGGACAACTTAATTTAGCACAAAAATCTCTACTCATATAGCTTCTATCCGCACCCGAATCAAATAAAACGTAAGCAGATTTATTGTCAATAAGAAACATACCCGTAACAAGCTCCGGGTGTGACGCCCCGTACAAAATCATCGTGTACGGTACATCAACAACAGGATCATTACAAGGTCAAACACTATATGCTGTTTGAAAACCAGTTTTGCATTCATGAACAGATAACGTTTTACAAAAGATGAATAGGAAACATTAACATGAGTACATGATACTAAGGTCATTACAAAGCTATTTTTTTGAAAATAACATAAGTTGGGAATGCAAAGTAAAAGTTTCATGCTTGAGACATCTCTAATTAATGCAGCGGAAGTCTAACACAGCAAGTCTGTAACAGCAAGTCTATACACTGAGACTGGAACAACAAGGCTAACAGCAGAAGCAACAACGTCTAAACACCTGAGAAATACATGCTTAAAAAGTCAACACGAATGTTGGTGAGCTATAGTTTGTTTGTATTCAGTAATGTAATGTAGGCCACGAGATTTCAGTGCTTCAAACAAGCGTTTCAAATCAGTAATTCAAATCAGTATGATAAAGTATATGTATAACCGTGGGCACTCGGTAACTAACTTAACGTTTATACCCCCTGAAAGTACACTTGGCAAGTGCGTATGTCTACGAAGTATTAAACACTCGTTAAATGCTAGCGCGACTAGCCCGAGTGGGGATGTCAAACCCTATGGATCCATATCTAAGATTCGCGTTCATGGTTCAAAAACCAATGATTAAACGTTACCGAGCTAAAGGGAATGTTTATGCCGTTGTATAACCCACACATATATAAGTTTAAGTACTCGTGCCTAGTATGTAAAACATAAAATCCGCATGTATTCTCAGTTCCCAAAATAAGTTAAAGTAAAAAGGGAATGCTATAACTCACAGTGATAAAAGCGGTAAAGTCGGTAATGAAAGTACGCAAGTAGTAAGTCGGTCCGAAAGGTCGTCAACAAGCAATACTAGAAAGGGAAGAAAGAAAGAACAAGTGTGTGTGAAAACCAAATGAGCAAGTGATTTGAATGAGAGGTAAATGGCTAGTATTTATAAGCAAGGAATTTGACAAGGATTGATGACATGGACAAGGGCTAGTATTTATAAGCAAGGAATTTGACAAGGATTGATGACATGTACAAGGGCTAGTATTTATAAGTAAGGAATTTGACAAGGATTGATGACATGGATAAGGGCTAATTAATTGGGTCACTAGCTAGAGTAGGGTGGGCTTGAGCCCAACAAGGTAGAAAGTCCAACAAGACTAACTATTGTGCATAATTAAATTACTACGCGTAATTAAGCATCCAAAAACCCAGGTAATTATTATTATAAAATAATAATTAATATTTCGCAGTCATAATATTCCGATTATGACAAAAGTTAAACGTGCGCGCAAGTTCGCGGTTTATTCGAAACGTCAAATAACACTAACTGTTATAAAGGCTTCCAATGATCAAGTTATGTATCCTACGTACTCTAAGGCACGTTTTAACATATAAATGGAAGTAAACCACGTAAATCAAGTTTCCAGAGTATAAAGTAACACAGTACGCACAAATACGCAGTTTCGCAAAAACACAAGGCACAAAAGCAAGTCGAAAAAGCCGGGTCGTTACATTACCCACCTGTTAATGGAAATTTCGTCCCGAAATTTGAGGAGTGACAAAAAAAAAATGGTACCGTATTTAAATAAGAAGTAGCGTATCAAAGTTCCGAAAGATTCGTGGGCTAAAAAGTGAGCTATTTACCTTGAAAGGTACTCTGGCGTATAAAAGTAAGAATAGGTATATGCTATTAATTAAGTCTCTTAGGAGATCAACAAATTGATTTCGTTTCTGGTTAACAAGAGTATGTTGTCTGAATATATCCACAAAAGAAAAGATGATGTTTTTAGCCTTACAGGCATCTTTAGTAAGCTGGATGCATGAAATACATCATGAATATTACTAAACTCATCTAAAACATTGAGCGCTTATGTCGCAATACAAAGCTGACAGGTAGGATGGAAAACATGGTGATCATAACCATGCGATTTGATGTCTGGATAGTGTTAGCCACGGATTTTACTAACCCCTTGATTTCGGAAAGAGACCATATGCAAAAAGAACTCAATATTTAAGAACGTTTCATTTAACTATATGAATTGAAACTTTTGCTGAAAGTGAATAATCGGACTTATATGCAATGCAAGCCATAATTATCTATAGTGCCTTCAGGACGGTCTGAACGAACAATGAAGGATATCACCCAGTTTACCATACTGCAGGTGAACTTATCCTTAGATGGAATGAAAGAACAGTTCCATAATGTAACTTTATCCTTTCAGTTACATGTTGAAGTTAGGGTTAACATTAACTAGAACAACATATAGTTGCAACCAACGAAGAAAGTAATGTGTAGAGTAACCATATCCGTATTACAGATGTTTTAAGCAGTCCCTTCCAAGAGGATAACAAGATTCATAGATTCCTAAAGTATGTTACTTTACATTTCTGAAAGAGAATCGCACGAAAGGTGTGATCTTTGAACCAGGGTGAACTCTTCGAGTGGTTTGTTCTGAATTTATCCTTATACTTAAGGAGATGCGCGGACAAGAAGATACGTGGACCCTTGGTCGTAAAGAACGGTTTACTCTAAATGAAAAGAATCTCAAAACGATTCCTTGTACCTCAACCTACTAATTCATAGAGATGATTTTTACGAGGATGTTGCGATTAGCCGTGAAATATTGAGAATAGAAACCCACCTAGTGTCCTTCCTACAATGGGGTGACCATTGAGTGTACCTCAGAAAACTAATTTATCGGCCCGCGATTTTGCCATGTTTAACCTTAAAAGGAACATTTTTCGAGTACAAAGACTTCCTAACAAATTTTTTTTTTTATAAATCTGCCACCCAAAGTGGCTCAAGCGTTTTTAACAAGGATTTTAATAGTAAGCTTCATCCCTAACGGAGGGAGAGAAGAAGTGTGATCCCTACATGGTGTAGTCTAATACGGAAACCTTTAATAAAATCAACCGAGGAAGTTTTGAAAAACCTTTAAACGTTTAATGCGACAACATAAATGGAACGAAGTTCTTGGTAAATTTAGAAGTATGTATAACGAGTACCATTTGCACAAAATTATTTGACTTAAAACAACTCAATAAAGGAGCGATTTTTAATCATCTTGAAGGTATAACTTAGTATGTACTAACCCAAAATAAGTAAGGGTAAATTTATACATATATGATTTTATAAATCGCGTAAGTGATAGAAAAGTTTTTAGTACTTTCATTTGTCCATAAATCTCGTGAGGACCGCACAAATAAGCAACGTGTAAATCAACGTGTAAAAATTTTGATAAACATAGTTTTTCGTATTTCAGAGGTTACGAGTTGAAAAAGGTCGAGTGAAAAATCTTTGAATCATCGGTTGACATGTTACTAGGTAATGAAAACTAATGAATTAAATGTAGTTTTGATGATTATCCGAACTTAAGTCTTTGGCCCAAAAATGTTTACGTCCGAAGCCGTTGCTAAAAAGTGAGGTATGAAAGATAGAGCATGAGGATGAGAAGTTAATCGCTTCTTGACTTTGCAGAATGCCACACAGGTTATGGCTAATATTAAAGTCGGAATACTAATGATGTTAATATCGCTAGATGAGAATTTCCTTGGAATAGGTCAGGACTTTAAGTTATGTAAGATAGAGCATTTCTCCGACAGATGTGAAGAATAAGATCCCAGGGGTAACGCAATAATTTTGAATGGTTTAAGTGTTTGTGGATGCCCGAAGGCTCTGCATGACGTGGTAGTAAGTGCCTTCATCACATACACACACATGAATCTCTTAGTTTCGACAGTTGTCTGTCTTCATGATGACTTGGATACGAATAAGCAACGAAAAATTTTATATTGACAAGCAACGAAAATTTTATAGAATTCATTTAAGGTGACGATGTAAGAAAAGAAATTAAGTTCTTAGCAAACTAGGGTTATGTACAACACGTACCATTCAAGGTAAAATATCCTTTGAATAAAAGATTTTGATTTGTAAAAGTGAAAGTAAAATTTCATATGTATTTGTCAAAAAGAAGTAATTATTTACTTTATTTTATATAACGTATACGATTTCAAAAATTTGCACGAATGGCAAATAAAATAAATTTATTTTTATTAAGTTTTGAGAGGATCGCACAGTAAAATAGTGTAAGTAAAATTTTGGCAAACAAAATTTTCATATTTCGGAGGTTACAAGTTGAAAAAAGATTGATGAGAATCGAGTAAAAGACTTTTGAAAATCTCGGGTGATATTTGAGCAAAAATGTTACGAGGTAATGAAAACTGTTGAATTTTAATGTGGTTGATGACTATTAGTAGGGCATAAGTCCTTCGACCAAAAATGCTTAAGTATAAAGTTGTTGCTTATAAGTGAGAAATGAAATGGAGAGTATGAGGACGGGGATTAACTACCCATTGAATTTGGAAATTCCGAACTGCTATGACTAATATCGAAGTAAGAAGGGTGATGGTGTGATTATCATTGATTAAGAATTCTCTCGGAATAAGTTAGGATTCAGTGTCGCATAAGAATGAGTATCAAATACGATTCTTGGGTAGTATAGTATTTGAATTGCTGAAGTGACGGGATACAATTTCCTTTATGTATCGTTGTCCATTGTATCGGTTTCTTTCATGGCTAGAAAGTGAGCAGATTTGGTGAGGCGATCAACGATAACCCCGATAGTGTCATAACTGCCGACTGTTTTTGGTAGTTTCAGAATAAAATCCATCGTCATCCCTTCCCATTTCCATTGTGGGATCTCGGGTTGTTGAAGTAATCCGGATGGCTTTTGGCTCACCATTCTCGCGAGGTATACGAATAATCTTCTTACTATAAATAACTTTCGCTTTCTTCCTTGAAAGTCAGCCCGTTCCAACTATTTCCTCAAAGCTTTCTAACTCGATGAGTATTAGGTTAATTTTAAGGTCCATTCCAACCAAATCTTATTATACTGCCGTGAAAATTTTTATCAACCTTCTCAAATAACATCTGCTTGTGTACAGGTAACTAATCCTTTCCAACTACTACTATAAAACTTCCAAGTTTTGTTGGCATGAGGTCATCTCCAAATGACCCACCTGTTAATTTTTAAGGTACTATCTTAAATTACTCCTCTATCTCTGCCAACTTACCATTAGCTTGTCCTATAGAATACTTAACTCTCATGATTGTTAATGGCTTATTAGTCATCACACTAGGATTCTTAGATATAAGGTTTCTATCACTCTAGTATTAAACAATTCCGAGACGATAAATCGTTGTGAAGAAACGTACCCTAACTAAAATCAGGATCCATGCGAGTCTCCATAGCTGAGATAACGATTGCACTATTGTATGTGAGTCCAATTTTTTTTTCTTTCCTATTTGAGAACTTTTTCCTTAAGTATCCAGGGTGTCTATATCTATAACAAATTTTCGGGTTATCAATTCTGCAGTCCAGGCCCTTCTCGTACAGTATCTAGACTAAGTGGTTATTCCTACCTTTATCAGACCATAATGCGTATACTCAAGTGGTTCCTACCAAAATTTCCTTTGAATCGCTTCATATTCCTTATGTAGTAACATTGGGAATTCTGCATAATTCACTTCAATATAATTACGCTGGCCTGGCGTCATTATATTGTACTAAATCGTACGTTCATTCCAATATCACTCCATATGGTCAATGTAACGTGATCACTTTCAGTTCTACTCAATTTCATCCAACGGTGCTTTATCTATGCTATCTCAAAACAAAATCTACATAATTAATCTCACAGTTTCTCGGTGTGGGTGCGTAAGTTCCGTAGGTCATGCACCAATGCCTAAATGTCCTGAAATTTCTTCAAAATGTTCAGGTTCAGGTAACATCGTTAGGTTCCTTTCTAGAAATTCAATCTGGGTCTCGCTTCGAGTTGTATGTGTAGCAAGTAGTAGTACAATATGTCTTGAGGTGACTCCCAAGTCTTTGGGTATGGTTGAGCATCATTAGAAGGCACTCTGACCTTGTGAAAGGAGATGTCCTCCTGACTTCCCCAATGCCTAAGAGTGTTAGGGTACTAAATCCAGAAATGTCGTCAGATCGTCGAGCAGTGGTGAAGAACGAAAGATATAAGTGACGGTCATGAAAGCGTACGAGATACGAGCCATCTTGCAGGAACTGAACAACCTTCGAATGTTCACACGTCGTACGTGGCTATTTAGAGTGAGCTCGGGGTGTGGTTACTCCGACAAATCCTCCAATATCTCCTCCTCCGAGGATCGACTTTAGTGGGCGTGTAATCCGAGGGGTACTCCTCCTAGATTGCGTGAAGAAACATTTCGATCTCTGGAACGGTGGAACAGTAGTAACAGGTGGATTACAATACTAATCCTTAGGGTTAGGCGTGTGGGAAATGGGTTCAGAAGAACATCTGAACTTGGAAAGGTAAGTTTTTCCAAGTCGGTGCAGCGAATAGCAGGCATGAAGCAAGCACGTAATCAGGCACTACAGCAACCTAGCTCGTTTACAGCAGTATATAGCATGGCAATATTAACAGTACTAAACAGAAGTAACATGTAATTGAAAGCAGATAGTGTAGTGACCCGAACTTTTCCATGTTTATATATATTAATTGAGATTGATGTTTACATGATTAAATGTTTCCAACATGTTAAGCAATCAAACTTGTTAAGACTTGATTAATTGAAATAGGTTTCATATAGACAATTGACCACCCAAGTTGACCGGTGATTCACGAACGTTAAAACTTGTAAAAAAAACTATATGATGACATATATATGGTTATATATATAGTTAACATGATATTATGATAAGTAAACATATCATTAATTATATTAACAATGAACTACATATGTAAAAACAAGACTACTAACTTAATGATTTTGAAACGAGACATATATGTAACGTTTATCGTTGTAACGACATTTAATGTATATATATCATATTAAGAGATATTCGTACATCATAATATCATGATAATATAATAATTTAAAATCTCTTTTGTTATTATAAACATTGGGTTAACAACATTTAACAAGATCGTTAACCTAAAGGTTTCAAAACAACACTTACATGTAACGACTAACGATGACTTAACGACTCAGTTAAAATGTATATACATGTAGTGTTTTAATATGTATTTATACACTTTTGAAAGACTTCAATACACTTATCAAAATACTTCTACTTAACAAAAATGCTTACAATTACATTCTCGTTCAGTTTCATCAACAATTCTACTCGTATGCACCCGTATTCGTACTCGTACAATACACAACTTTTAGATGTATGTACTATTGGTATATACACTCCAATGATCAGCTCTTAGCAGCCCATGTGAGTCACCTAACACATGTGGGAACCATCATTTGGCAACTAGCATGAAATATCTCATAAGATTACAAAAATATGAGTAATCATTCATGACTTATTTACATGAAAACAAAATTACATATCCTTTATATCTAATCCATACACCAACGACCAAAAACACCTACAAACACTTTCATTCTTCAATTGTCTTCATCTAATTGAACTCTCTCAAGTTCTATCTTCAAGTTCTAAGTGTTCTTCATAAATTCCAAAAGTTCTAGTTTCATAAAATCAAGAATACTTTCAAGTTTGCTAGCTCACTTCCAATCTTGTAAGGTGATCATCCAACCTCAAGAAATCTTTGTTTCTTACAGTAGGTTATCATTCTAATACAAGGTAATAATCATATTCAAACTTTGGTTCAATTTCTATAACTATAACAATCTTATTTCAAGTGATGATCTTACTTGAACTTGTTTTCGTGTCATGATTTTGCTTCAAGAACTTTGAGCCATCCAAGGATCCATTGAAGCTAGATCCATTTTTCTCTTTTCCAGTAGGTTCATCCAAGGAACTTAAGGTAGTAATGATGTTCATAACATCATTCGATTCATACATATAAAGCTATCTTATTCGAAGGTTTAAACTTGTAATCACTAGAACATAGTTTAGTTAATTCTAAACTTGTTCGCAAACAAAAGTTAATCCTTCTAACTTGACTTTTAAAATCAACTAAACACATGTTCTATATCTATATGATATGCTAACTTAATGATTTAAAACCTGGAAACACGAAAAACACCGTAAAACCGGATTTACGCCGTCGTAGTAACACCGCGGGCTGTTTTGGGTTAGTTAATTAAAAACTATGATAAACTTTGATTTAAAAGTTGTTATTCTGAGAAAATGATTTTTATTATGAACATGAAACTATATCCAAAAATTATGGTTAAACTCAAAGTGGAAGTATGTTTTCTAAAATGGTCATCTAGACGTCGTTCTTTCGACTGAAATGACTACCTTTACAAAAACGACTTGTAACTTATTTTTCCGACTAGAAACCTATACTTTTTTTGTTTAGATTCATAAAATAGAGTTCAATATGAAACCATAGCAATTTGATTCACTCAAAACGGATTTAAAATGAAGAAGTTATGGGTAAAACAAGATTGGATAATTTTTCTCATTTTAGCTACGTGAAAATTGGTAACAAATCTATTCCAACCATAACTTAATCAACTTGTATTATATATTATGTAATCTTGAGATACCATAGACACGTATACAATGTTTCGACCTATCATGTCGACACATCTATATATATTTCGGAACAACCATAGACACTCTATATGTGAATGTTGGAGTTAGCTATACAGGGTTGAGGTTGATTCCAAAATATATATAGTTTGAGTTGTGATCAATACTGAGATACGTATACACTGGGTCGTGGATTGATTCAAGATAATATTTATCGATTTATTTCTGTACATCTAACTGTGGACAACTAGTTGTAGGTTACTAACGAGGACAGCTGACTTAATAAACTTAAAACATCAAAATATATTAAAAGTGTTGTAAATATATTTTGAACATACTTTGATATATATGTATATATTGTTATAGGTTCGTGAATCAACCAGTGGCCAAGTCTTACTTCCCGACGAAGTAAAAATCTGTGAAAGTGAGTTATAGTCCCACTTTTAAAATCTAATATTTTTGGGATGAGAATACATGCAGGTTTTATAAATGATTTACAAAATAGACACAAGTACGTGAAACTACATTCTATGGTTGAATTATCGAAATCGAATATGCCCCTTTTTATTAAGTCTGGTAATCTAAGAATTAGGGAACAGACACCCTAATTGACGCGAATCCTAAAGATAGATCTATTGGGCCTAACAAACCCCATCCAAAGTACCGGATGCTTTAGTACTTCGAAATTTATATCATATCCGAAGGGTGTCCCGGAATGATGGGGATATTCTTATATATGCATCTTGTTATTGTCGGTTACCAGGTGTTCACCATATGAATGATTTTTATCTCTATGTATGGGATGTGTATTGAAATATGAAATCTTGTGGTCTATTGTTACGATTTGATATATATAGGTTAAACCTATAACTCACCAACATTTTTGTTGACGTTTTAAGCATGTTTATTCTCAGGTGATTATTAAGAGCTTCCGCTATCGCATACTTAAATAAGGACAAGATTTGGAGTCCATGCTTGTATGATATTGTGTAAAAACTGCATTCAAGAAACTTATTTTGTTGTAACATATTTGTATTGTAAACCATTATGTAATGGTCGTGTGTAAACAGGATATTTTAGATTATCATTATTTGATAATCTACGTAAAGCTTTTTAAACCTTTATTGATGAAATAAAGGTTATGGTTTGTTTAAAAATGAATGCAGTCTTTGAAAAACGTCTCATATAGAGGTCAAAACCTCGCAACGAAATCAATTAATATGGAACGTTTTTAATCAATAAGAACGGGACATTTCAGTTGGTATCAGAGCGTTGGTCTTAGAGAACCAGAAAATTTGCATTAGTGTGTCTTATCGAGTTTGTTAGGATGCATTAGTGAGTCTGGACTTAGACCGTGTTTTCTTTAAAAATGATTGCTTTACATTTTTGTTGGAAACTATATATTTTTAACATATGAATATTATGTGATATATTAATCTCTTAACGTGTTTGATATTATGTGATAGATGTCTACCTCTAGAACAAGTCCCATTGACTCACCTAATAATAATGAAGAGTCAAATGTAAATTGGAATGATTTGTGGACTGATTCACAAGTTCCCGAAGAGGAACCGGAAGAAGAGTCGGAACCGGAAGAAGAATCGGAACCGGAAGAAGAATCGGAACCGGATGAAGAAATAGAACCGGTGGGGGAAATAATAAAACGGTTAAGTAAAAGAAAATCCTCAACCAACCGACCAAAGTTAATTATGGTCAATGGTGTTTCCGCCAAGGAAGCAAAATATTGGGAGGATTACCAATTCTCCGATAAATCGGATTCCGACGAGAATTCCGATGATGTTATAGAAATTACCCCAACTGAATTTAAAAAGGCAAAAGAAAATAATAAGGGAAAGGGCATAAAAATAGAGAAATCTAATTCCAACCCCGATGAACTTTATATGTATCATCAACCCCCGAAGTCCTTAAGTTGTAACAATGACCCGGGAACCTCTAAACCACCAGGTTTTTCTAAACCAATGTGGACAACGACGGCTCGTATTAGGGGAACATCATATATCCCTAGAAACTTGGCAAAACGAACCAAAACCGAAGAAGAAGAAACGAGCGAGTCAGAATAAGATAGTTGTATTCGTGTGGTGTAATATATGGAATATAGTGTTCTTATGCTTTATGATATATGTAAAAATTGCTTGTATTAATAAGTATTTTTTTTATGAATCTAACTCTTGTCTATTTTACAGTTTAAAAACACAAAATGGATAGACAACCCAATATTTTAAGAGACCTACCCGGAGACATGATTGATGAAATCTTGTCTAGAGTCGGCCAGAATTCTTCGGCACAACTATTTAAGGCGAGATCAGTTTGTAAGACATTCGAAGAACGTTCCAAGAATGTCTTGGTTTATAAGAGACTTTCGTTTGAAAGATGGGGGATATCACATTGGGAAACCCATAAGTTACGATGTGTTTACTTTGACGCATATATTGCGGGGAACCCAAATGCTATTTTACGCAACGGGTTAAGAAATTATTTTGACTCAATATATCCGAATATTGGACTTCGTGATTTAGAAAAAGCGGCTAACATGCAACATAAAGAAGCATGTTATGCTAACGGATTAGTAATGTTCGCTTCTCACCAAAGTGAGAACAAGAACATCGGGCTACAACTATTAAACAAAACGTTTCCACAAGTGACGGAGTCGGTAATTGGGGTAAGAAATGAGGTTTTTAGATTATTACGGGACTGTTGGACATTACGTAACCCTCGTCCCTTTGATGACGTTACAACACGCTGTCTTATCAACGGCCATAACGGTTATGTTGCACAAGACCAAGGATGGGAAGTAGTCCTAGTAAAACCAGAATGCATGACTTGTTTCTGGACGTATGAATTACGTGTCTTTATTGCCTTTGCTGAACGACTTGTGTACTAGCTAGAATTGTCTTCACAACTATCTTGTATCAAAGTTATTGTGTGCTATATTTCATGCTTTATGTAAAATAAGCGGTATTGTAAGTTTGTAAAATATTGTATAAAAGTTTGAACGCGAAATATTATTATAATCAGTTTTTCATATAGAATTGTAGTAGTTGAATTGTATATTAGCTACTAAGTATGAACTTAACGGGTAGGTACTACCCGAATTTAAACTTATAAAACGCTAATATGAAGAAAAAGCTTTTATAAATGAGTTCATATTATGCTACAAAATACTATTAACTACTCTTAATATTCTGTATGATTAACTTGTTCCATTTAACTATTTTGAAGGAAATGGCACCGACTACTCGACACACCGTGAATATGAATGAAGAGGAATTCCGTACTTTTCTAGCTTCAAACATAGCCGCAGTACAGGCTGCGCTACATACCAACAATAACCTTGGATCTAGCAGTACAGGAAATCGTGTAGGATGCACCTACAAAGAATTCACTGCCTGCAAACCTTTGGAATTTGATGGAACCGAAGGACCGATCGGATTGAAACGGTGGACCGAGAAGGTTGAATCGGTGTTTGCCATAAGTAAGTGTACTGAAGAGGACAAAGTGAAGTACGCTACGCATACCTTCACAGGTTCTGCGTTAACATGGTGGAATACCTATCTAGAGCAAGTGGGACAAGATGATGCGTACGCACTACCGTGGTTAGCATTCAAGCACTTGATGAACGAGAAGTACCGTCCCAGAACCGAGGTCAATAAGCTCAAGACAGAACTTAGAGGGTTACGAACCCAAGGATTTGATATTACCACGTACGAAAGACGATTCACAGAATTGTGCCTATTGTGTCCGGGAGCATTCGAAGATGAGGAAGAGAAGATCGACGCGTTTGTGAAAGGATTACCGGAAAGAATCCAAGAAGATATAAGTTCACACGAGCCCGCCTCCATACAACAGGCATGTAGAATGGCTCACAAACTCGTGAACCAGATTGAAGAAAGAATTAAACAACAGACTGCTGAAGAGGCCAATGTGAAGCAAGTCAAAAGAAAGTGGGAGGAAAACGGTGATAAGAATCACCAATACAACAACAACAGCAATTACAACAATAATCGCAACAATTATCCCAACAATCGCAACATAAATCGCAACTACAACAAACGGCCCAACAACAACAACAACAACAGCAACTACAACAATCATCCCAACAACAATAATAATCGCAACAACAACAACAATCAGAAGCAACTATGCCAAAGGTGTGAAAAGAATCACTCGGGGTTCTGCACCAAATTTTGCAACAAGTGTAAAAGAAATGGTCATAGCGCGGCGAAATGTGAGGTCTACGGACCAGGGGTTAATAGAACGAAAGGAACAAATGGTGTCGGAACGAGTAATGGCGGAGCAAGTAGTGTCGGAGCAAGTTATGCCAATGTAGTTTGTTATAAATGTGGAAAACCAGGCCACATTATTAGAAATTGCCCGAACCAGGAGAACACGAATGGACAAGGCCGTGGAAGAGTTTTCAATATTAATGCGGTAGAGGCACAGGAAGACCCGGAGCTTGTTACGGGTACGTTTCTTATTGACAATAAATCTGCTTACGTTTTATTTGATTCGGGTGCGGATAGAAGCTATATGAGTAGAGATTTTTGTGCTAAATTAAGTTGTCCATTGACGCCTTTGGATAGTAAATTTTTACTCGAATTAGCAAATGGTAAATTAATTTCAGCAGATAATATATGTCGGAATCGAGAAATTAAACTGGTTAGCGAAACATTTAAGATTGATTTGATACCAGTAGAGTTAGGGAGTTTTGATGTGATAATCGGTATGGACTGGTTGAAAGAAGTGAAAGCGGAGATCGTTTGTTACAAAAATGCAATTCGCATTATACGAGAAAAAGGAAAACCCTTAATGGTGTACGGAGAAAAGGGCAACACGAAGCTACATCTTATTAGTAATTTGAAGGCACAAAAACTAATAAGAAAAGGTTGCTATGCTGTTCTAGCACACGTCGAGAAAGTACAAACTGAAGAAAAGAGCATCAATGATGTTCCCATTGCAAAAGAATTTCCCGATGTATTTCCGAAAGAATTACCGGGATTACCCCCACATCGATCCGTTGAATTTCAAATAGATCTTGTACCAGGAGCTGCACCAATAGCTCGTGCTCCTTACAGACTCGCACCCAGCGAGATGAAAGAACTGCAAAGCCAATTACAAGAACTTTTAGAGCGTGGTTTCATTCGACCAAGCACATCACCGTGGGGAGCTCCTGTTTTGTTTGTCAAGAAGAAAGATGGTACATTCAGGTTGTGTATCGACTACCGAGAGTTGAACAAACTTACCATCAAGAACCGCTACCCACTACCGAGAATCGACGACTTATTTGATCAATTACAAGGCTCGTCTGTTTATTCAAAGATTGACTTACGTTCCGGGTATCATCAAATGCGGGTGAAAGAAGATGATATTCCAAAGACTGCTTTCAGAACACGTTACGGTCATTACGAGTTTATGGTCATGCCGTTTGGTTTAACTAATGCACCAGCTGTGTTCATGGACCTTATGAACCGAGTGTGTGGACCATACCTTGACAAGTTTGTCATTGTTTTCATTGATGACATACTTATTTACTCAAAGAATGACCAAGAACACGGTGAACATTTGAGAAAGGTGTTAGAAGTATTGAGGAAGGAAGAATTGTACGCTAAGTTTTCAAAGTGTGCATTTTGGTTGGAAGAAGTTCAATTCCTCGGTCACATAGTGAACAAAGAAGGTATTAAGGTGGATCCGGCAAAGATAGAAACTGTTGAAAAGTGGGAAACCCCGAAAACTCCGAAACACATACGCCAGTTTTTAGGACTAGCTGGTTACTACAGAAGGTTCATCCAAGACTTTTCCAGAATAGCAAAACCCTTGACTGCATTAACGCATAAAGGGAAGAAATTTGAATGGAATGATGAACAAGAGAAAGTGTTTCAGTTATTGAAGAAAAAGCTAACTACGGCACCTATATTGTCATTGCCTGAAGGGAATGATGATTTTGTGATTTATTGTGACGCATCAAAGCAAGGTCTCGGTTGTGTATTAATGCAACGAACGAAGGTGATTGCTTATGCGTCTAGACAATTGAAGATTCACGAACAAAATTATACGACGCATGATTTGGAATTAGGCGCGGTTGTTTTTGCATTAAAGACTTGGAGGCACTACTTATATGGGGTCAAAAGTATTATATATACCGACCACAAAAGTCTTCAACACATATTTAATCAGAAACAACTGAATATGAGGCAGCGTAGGTGGATTGAATTATTGAATGATTACGATTTTGAGATTCGTTACCACCCGGGGAAGGCAAATGTGGTAGCCGATGCCTTGAGCAGGAAGGATAGAGAACCCATTCGAGTAAAATCTATGAATATAATGATTCATAATAACATTACTACTCAAATAAAGGAGGCGCAACAAGGAGTTTTAAAAGAGGGAAATTTAAAGGATGAAATACCCAAAGGATCGGAGAAGCATCTTAATATTCGGGAAGACGGAACCCGGTATAGGGCTGAAAGGATTTGGGTACCAAAATTTGGAGATATGAGAGAAATGGTACTTAGAGAAGCTCATAAAACCAGATACTCAATACATCCTGGAACGGGGAAGATGTACAAGGATCTCAAGAAACATTTTTGGTGGCCGGGTATGAAAGCCGATGTTGCTAAATACGTAGGAGAATGTTTGACGTGTTCTAAGGTCAAAGCTGAGCATCAGAAACCATCAGGTCTACTTCAACAACCCGAAATCCCGGAATGGAAATGGGAAAACATTACCATGGATTTCATCACTAAATTGCCAAGGACTGCAAGTGGTTTTGATACTATTTGGGTAATAGTTGATCGTCTCACCAAATCAGCACACTTCCTACCAATAAGAGAAGATGACAAGATGGAGAAGTTAGCACGACTGTATTTGAAGGAAGTTATCTCCAGACATGGAATACCAATCTCTATTATCTCTGATAGGGATGGCAGATTTATTTCAAGATTCTGGCAGACATTACAGCAAGCATTAGGAACTCGTCTAGACATGAGTACTGCCTATCATCCACAAACTGATGGGCAGAGCGAAAGGACGATACAAACGCTTGAAGACATGCTACGAGCATGTGTTATTGATTTCGGAAACAGTTGGGATCGACATCTACCGTTAGCAGAATTTTCCTACAACAACAGCTACCATTCAAGCATTGAGATGGCGCCGTTTGAAGCACTTTATGGTAGAAAGTGCAGGTCTCCGATTTGTTGGAGTGAGGTGGGGGATAGACAGATTACGGGTCCGGAGATTATACAAGAAACTACCGAGAAGATCATCCAAATTCAACAACGGTTGAAAACCGCCCAAAGTCGACAAAAGAGCTACGCTGACATTAAAAGAAAAGATATAGAATTTGAAATTGGAGAGATGGTCATGCTTAAAGTTTCACCTTGGAAAGGCGTTGTTCGATTTGGTAAACGAGGGAAATTAAATCCAAGGTATATTGGACCATTCAAGATTATTGATCGTGTCGGACCAGTAGCTTACCGACTTGAGTTACCTCAACAACTCGTGGCTGTACATAACACTTTCCACGTCTCGAATTTGAAGAAATGTTTTGCTAAAGAAGATCTCACTATTCCGTTAGATGAAATCCAAATCAACGAAAAACTCCAATTCATCGAAGAACCCGTCGAAATAATGGATCGTGAGGTTAAAAGACTTAAGCAAAACAAGATACCAATTGTTAAGGTTCGATGGAATGCTCGTAGAGGACCCGAGTTCACCTGGGAGCGTGAAGATCAGATGAAGAAGAAATACCCGCATCTATTTCCAGAAGATTCGTCAACACCTTCAACAGCTTAAAATTTCGGGACGAAATTTATTTAACGGGTAGGTACTGTAGTGACCCGAACTTTTCCATGTTTATATATATTAATTGAGATTGATGTTTACATGATTAAATGTTTCCAACATGTTAAGCAATCAAACTTGTTAAGACTTGATTAATTGAAATAGGTTTCATATAGACAATTGACCACCCAAGTTGACCGGTGATTCACGAACGTTAAAACTTGTAAAAAAAACTATATGATGACATATATATGGTTATATATATAGTTAACATGATATTATGATAAGTAAACATATCATTAATTATATTAACAATGAACTACATATGTAAAAACAAGACTACTAACTTAATGATTTTGAAACGAGACATATATGTAACGTTTATCGTTGTAACGACATTTAATGTATATATATCATATTAAGAGATATTCGTACATCATAATATCATGATAATATAATAATTTAAAATCTCTTTTGTTATTATAAACATTGGGTTAACAACATTTAACAAGATCGTTAACCTAAAGGTTTCAAAACAACACTTACATGTAACGACTAACGATGACTTAACGACTCAGTTAAAATGTATATACATGTAGTGTTTTAATATGTATTTATACACTTTTGAAAGACTTCAATACACTTATCAAAATACTTCTACTTAACAAAAATGCTTACAATTACATTCTCGTTCAGTTTCATCAACAATTCTACTCGTATGCACCCGTATTCGTACTCGTACAATACACAGCTTTTAGATGTATGTACTATTGGTATATACACTCCAATGATCAGCTCTTAGCAGCCCATGTGAGTCACCTAACACATGTGGGAACCATCATTTGGCAACTAGCATGAAATATCTCATAAGATTACAAAAATATGAGTAATCATTCATGACTTATTTACATGAAAACAAAATTACATATCCTTTATATCTAATCCATACACCAACGACCAAAAACACCTACAAACACTTTCATTCTTCAATTGTCTTCATCTAATTGAACTCTCTCAAGTTCTATCTTCAAGTTCTAAGTGTTCTTCATAAATTCCAAAAGTTCTAGTTTCATAAAATCAAGAATACTTTCAAGTTTGCTAGCTCACTTCCAATCTTGTAAGGTGATCATCCAACCTCAAGAAATCTTTGTTTCTTACAGTAGGTTATCATTCTAATACAAGGTAATAATCATATTCAAACTTTGGTTCAATTTCTATAACTATAACAATCTTATTTCAAGTGATGATCTTACTTGAACTTGTTTTCGTGTCATGATTTTGCTTCAAGAACTTTGAGCCATCCAAGGATCCATTGAAGCTAGATCCATTTTTCTCTTTTCCAGTAGGTTCATCCAAGGAACTTAAGGTAGTAATGATGTTCATAACATCATTCGATTCATACATATAAAGCTATCTTATTCGAAGGTTTAAACTTGTAATCACTAGAACATAGTTTAGTTAATTCTAAACTTGTTCGCAAACAAAAGTTAATCCTTCTAACTTGACTTTTAAAATCAACTAAACACATGTTCTATATCTATATGATATGCTAACTTAATGATTTAAAACCTGGAAACACGAAAAACACCGTAAAACCGGATTTACGCCGTCGTAGTAACACCGCGGGCTGTTTTGGGTTAGTTAATTAAAAACTATGATAAACTTTGATTTAAAAGTTGTTATTCTGAGAAAATGATTTTTATTATGAACATGAAACTATATCCAAAAATTATGGTTAAACTCAAAGTGGAAGTATGTTTTCTAAAATGGTCATCTAGACGTCGTTCTTTCGACTGAAATGACTACCTTTACAAAAACGACTTGTAACTTATTTTTCCAACTAGAAACCTATACTTTTTTTGTTTAGATTCATAAAATAGAGTTCAATATGAAACCATAGCAATTTGATTCACTCAAAACGGATTTAAAATGAAGAAGTTATGGGTAAAACAAGATTGGATAATTTTTCTCATTTTAGCTACGTGAAAATTGGTAACAAATCTATTCCAACCATAACTTAATCAACTTGTATTATATATTATGTAATCTTGAGATACCATAGACACGTATACAATGTTTCGACCTATCATGTCGACACATCTATATATATTTCGGAACAACCATAGACACTCTATATGTGAATGTTGGAGTTAGCTATACAGGGTTGAGGTTGATTCCAAAATATATATAGTTTGAGTTGTGATCAATACTGAGATACGTATACACTGGGTCGTGGATTGATTCAAGATAATATTTATCGATTTATTTCTGTACATCTAACTGTGGACAACTAGTTGTAGGTTACTAACGAGGACAGCTGACTTAATAAACTTAAAACATCAAAATATATTAAAAGTGTTGTAAATATATTTTGAACATACTTTGATATATATGTATATATTGTTATAGGTTCGTGAATCAACCAGTGGCCAAGTCTTACTTCCCGACGAAGTAAAAATCTGTGAAAGTGAGTTATAGTCCCACTTTTAAAATCTAATATTTTTGGGATGAGAATACATGCAGGTTTTATAAATGATTTACAAAATAGACACAAGTACGTGAAACTACATTCTATGGTTGAATTATCGAAATCGAATATGCCCCTTTTTATTAAGTCTGGTAATCTAAGAATTAGGGAACAGACACCCTAATTGACGCGAATCCTAAAGATAGATCTATTGGGCCTAACAAACCCCATCCAAAGTACCGGATGCTTTAGTACTTCGAAATTTATATCATATCCGAAGGGTGTCCCGGAATGATGGGGATATTCTTATATATGCATCTTGTTATTGTCGGTTACCAGGTGTTCACCATATGAATGATTTTTATCTCTATGTATGGGATGTGTATTGAAATATGAAATCTTGTGGTCTATTGTTACGATTTGATATATATAGGTTAAACCTATAACTCACCAACATTTTTGTTGACGTTTTAAGCATGTTTATTCTCAGGTGATTATTAAGAGCTTCCGCTATCGCATACTTAAATAAGGACAAGATTTGGAGTCCATGCTTGTATGATATTGTGTAAAAACTGCATTCAAGAAACTTATTTTGTTGTAACATATTTGTATTGTAAACCATTATGTAATGGTCGTGTGTAAACAGGATATTTTAGATTATCATTATTTGATAATCTACGTAAAGCTTTTTAAACCTTTATTGATGAAATAAAGGTTATGGTTTGTTTAAAAATGAATGCAGTCTTTGAAAAACGTCTCATATAGAGGTCAAAACCTCGCAACGAAATCAATTAATATGGAACGTTTTTAATCAATAAGAACGGGACATTTCAGATAGTAGCATGCAGTAGCTAGAATAAGCAAAAGCATGCAGCAAATTTACATAGCAGTAAAAGGAAACGGTAGCATGCAGTAAGTTCATACGGTAGTAAAAGTAAGCAGTGGCATGCAGTAGTAGTAAGCAGTAACATGTAGTAATATAATACAGTAGCATGCAGCAGGTTCCGCAGAAACAAGTAAACTAGCAAGTTGTAGATTAGTCCTATTAGTGAATCCTACTTGGGTCGGTTCTAGACTCACTAATGCAACCTAATTCCCTACAACCAATGCTCTGATACCAACTGTGACGCCCCGTACAAAATCATCGTGTACGGTACATCAACAACAGGATCATTACAAGGTCAAACACTATATGCTGTTTGAAAACCAGTTTTGCATTCATGAACAGATAACGTTTTACAAAAGATGAATAGGAAACATTAACATGAGTACATGATACTAAGGTCATTACAAAGCTATTTTTTTGAAAATAACATAAGTTGGGAATGCAAAGTAAAAGTTTCATGCTTGAGACATCTCTAATTAATGCAGCGGAAGTCTAACACAGCAAGTCTGTAACAGCAAGTCTATACACTGAGACTGGAACAACAAGGCTAACAGCAGAAGCAACAACGTCTAAACACCTGAGAAATACATGCTTAAAAAGTCAACACGAATGTTGGTGAGCTATAGTTTGTTTGTATTCAGTAATGTAATGTAGGCCACGAGATTTCAGTGCTTCAAACAAGCGTTTCAAATCAGTAATTCAAATCAGTATGATAAAGTATATGTATAACCGTGGGCACTCGGTAACTAACTTAACGTTTATACCCCCTGAAAGTACACTTGGCAAGTGCGTATGTCTACGAAGTATTAAACACTCGTTAAATGCTAGCGCGACTAGCCCGAGTGGGGATGTCAAACCCTATGGATCCATATCTAAGATTCGCGTTCATGGTTCAAAAACCAATGATTAAACGTTACCGAGCTAAAGGGAATGTTTATGCCGTTGTATAACCCACACATATATAAGTTTAAGTACTCGTGCCTAGTATGTAAAACATAAAATCCGCATGTATTCTCAGTTCCCAAAATAAGTTAAAGTAAAAAGGGAATGCTATAACTCACAGTGATAAAAGCGGTAAAGTCGGTAATGAAAGTACGCAAGTAGTAAGTCGGTCCGAAAGGTCGTCAACAAGCAATACTAGAAAGGGAAGAAAGAAAGAACAAGTGTGTGTGAAAACCAAATGAGCAAGTGATTTGAATGAGAGGTAAATGGCTAGTATTTATAAGCAAGGAATTTGACAAGGATTGATGACATGGACAAGGGCTAGTATTTATAAGCAAGGAATTTGACAAGGATTGATGACATGTACAAGGGCTAGTATTTATAAGTAAGGAATTTGACAAGGATTGATGACATGGACAAGGGCTAATTAATTGGGTCACTAGCTAGAGTAGGGTGGGCTTGAGCCCAACAAGGTAGAAAGTCCAACAAGACTAACTATTGTGCATAATTAAATTACTACGCGTAATTAAGCATCCAAAAACCCAGGTAATTATTATTATAAAATAATAATTAATATTTCGCAGTCATAATATTCCGATTATGACAAAAGTTAAACGTGCGCGCAAGTTCGCGGTTTATTCGAAACGTCAAATAACACTAACTGTTATAAAGGCTTCCAATGATCAAGTTATGTATCCTACGTACTCTAAGGCACGTTTTAACATATAAATGGAAGTAAACCACGTAAATCAAGTTTCCAGAGTATAAAGTAACACAGTACGCACAAATACGCAGTTTCGCAAAAACACAAGGCACAAAAGCAAGTCGAAAAAGCCGGGTCGTTACACCGGGTCTTCCTGTGCCTCTGCCGCATTAATATTGAAAACTCTTCCACGGCCTTGTCCATTCGTGTTCTCCTGGTTCGGGCAATTTCTAATAATGTGGCCCAGTTTTCCACATTTATAACAAACTACATTGGCATAACTTGCTCCGACACTACTTGCTCCGCCATTACTCGTTCCGACACCATTTGTTCCTTTCGTTCTATTAACCCCTGGTCCGTAGACCTCACACTTCGCCGCGCTATGACCATTTATTTTACACTTGTTGCAAAATTTGGTGCAGAACCCCGAGTGATTCTTTTCACACCTTTGGCATAGCTGCTTCTGATTGTTGTTGTTGTTGCGGTTATTATTGTTGTTGGGATGATTGTTGTAGTTGATGTTGTTGTTGTTGTTGTTGTTGTTGGGCTGTTTGTTGTAGTTGCGATTGATGTTGCGATTATTGGGATAATTGTTGCGATTATTGTTGTAATTGCTGTTGTTGTTGTATTGGTGATTCTTATCACCGTTTTCCTCCCACTTTCTTTTGACTTGCTTCACATTGGCCTCTTTAGCAGTCTGTTCTTTAATTCTTTCTTCAATCTGGTTCACGAGTTTGTGAGCCATTCTACATGCCTGTTGTATGGAGGCGGGCTCGTGTGAACTTATATCTTCTTGGATTCTTTCCGGTAATCCTTTCACAAATGCGTCGATCTTCTCTTCCTCATCTTCGAATGCTCCCGGACACAATAGGCACAATTCTGTGAATCGTCTTTCGTACGTGGTAATATCATATCCTTGGGTTCGTAACCCTCTAAGTTCTGTCTTGAGCTTATTGACCTCGGTTCTCGGACGGTACTTCTCGTTCATCAAGTGCTTGAATGCTGACCACGGTAGTGCGTACGCATCTTCTTGTCCCACTTGCTCTAGATAGGTATTCCACCACGTTAACGCAGAACCTGTGAAGGTATGCGTAGCGTACTTCACTTTGTCCTCTTCAGTACACTTACTTATGGCAAACACCGATTCGACCTTCTCGGTCCACCGTTTCAATCCGATCGGTCCTTCGGTTCCATCAAATTCCAAAGGTTTACAGGCAGTGAATTCTTTGTAGGTGTATCCTACACGATTTCAAGTACTGCTAGATCCAAGGTTATTGTTGGTATGTAGCGCAGCCTGTACTGCGGCTATGTTTGAAGCTAGAAAAGTACGGAATTCCTCTTCATTCATATTCACGGTGTGTCGAGTAGTCGGTGCCATTTCCTTCAAAATAGTTAAATGGAACAAGTTAATCATACAGAATATTAAGAGTAGTTAATAGTATTTCGTAGCATAATATGAACTCATTTATAAAAGCTTTTTCTTCATATTAGCGTTTTATAAGTTTAAATTCGGGTAGTACCTACCCGTTAAGTTCATACTTAGTAGCTAATATACAATTCAACTACTACAATTCTATATGAAAAACTGATTATAATAATATTTCGCGTTCAAACTTTTATACAATATTTTACAAACTTACAATACCGCTTATTTTACATAAAGCATGAAATATAGCACACAATAACTTTGATACAAGATAGTTGTGAAGATAATTCTAGCTAGTACACAAGTCGTTCAGCAAAGGCAATAAAGACACGTAATTCATACGTCCAGAAACAAGTCATGCATTCTGGTTTTACTAGGACTACTTCCCATCCTTGGTCTTGTGCAACATAACCGTTATGGCCGTTGATAAGACAGCGTGTTGTAACGTCGTCAAAGGGACGAGGGTTACGTAATGTCCAACAGTCCCGTAATAATCTAAAAACCTCATTTCTTACCCCAATTACCGACTCCGTCACTTGTGGAAACGTTTTGTTTAATAGTTGTAGCCCGATGTTCTTGTTCTCACTTTGGTGAGAAGCGAACATTACTAATCCGTAAGCATAACATGCTTCTTTATGTTGCATGTTAGCCGCTTTTTCTAAATCACGAAGTCCAATATTCGGATATATTGAGTCAAAATAATTTCTTAACCCGTTGCGTAAAATAGCATTTGGGTTCCCCGCAATATATGCGTCAAAGTAAACACATCGTAACTTATGGGTTTCCCAATGTGATATCCCCCATCTTTCAAACGAAAGTCTCTTATAAACCAAGACATTCTTGGAACGTTCTTCGAATGTCTTACAAACTGATCTCGCCTTAAATAGTTGTGCCGAAGAATTCTGGCCGACTCTAGACAAGATTTCATCAATCATGTCTCCGGGTAGGTCTCTTAAAATATTGGGTTGTCTATCCATTTTGTGTTTTTAAACTGTAAAATAGACAAGAGTTAGATTCATAAAAAAATACTTATTAATACAAGCAATTTTTACATATATCATAAAGCATACGAACACTATATTACATATATTACACCACACGAATACAACTATCTTATTCCGACTCGCTCGTTTCTCCTTCTTCGGTTTTGGTTCGTTTTGCCAAGTTTCTAGGGATATATGATGTTCCCCTAATACGAGCCGTCGTGATCCACATTGGTTTAGAAAAACCTGGTGGTTTAGAGGTTCCCGGGTCATTGTTACAACTTAAGGACTTCGGGGGTTGACGATACATATAAAGTTCATCGGGGTTGGAATTAGATTTCTCTATTTTTATGCCCTTTCCCTTATTATTTTCTTTTGCCTTTTTAAATTCAGTTGGGGTAATTTCTATAACATCATCGGAATTCTCGTCGGAATCCGATTCATCGGAGAATTGGTAATCCTCCCAATATTTTGCTTCCTTGGCGGAAACACCATTGACCATAATTAACCTTGGTCGGTTGGTTGAGGATTTTCTTTTACTTAACCGTTTTATTATTTCCCCCACCGGTTCTATTTCTTCATCCGGTTCCGATTCTTCTTCCGGTTCCGATTCTTCTTCCGGTTCCGACTCTTCTTCCGGTTCCTCTTCGGGAACTTGTGAATCAGTCCACGAATCATTCCAATTTACATTTGACTCTTCATTATTATTAGGTGAGTCAATGGGACTTGTTCTAGAGGTAGACATCTATCACATAATATCAAACGCGTTAAGAGATTAATATATCACATAATATTCACATGTTAAAAATATATAGTTTCCAACAAAATTTGTTAAGCAATCATTTTTCATGTAAACACGGTCGAAGTCCAGACTCACTAATGCATCCTAACAAACCCGATACGACACACTAATGCAAAATTCTGGTTCTCTAAGACCAACGCTCGGATACCAACTGAAATGTCCCGTTCTTATTGATTAAAAACGTTCCATATTAATTGATTTCGTTGCGAGGTTTTGACCTCTATATGAGACGTTTTTCAAAGACTGCATTCATTTTTAAACAAACCATAACCTTTATTTCATCAATAAAGGTTTAAAAAGCTTTACGTAGATTATCAAATAATGATAATCTAAAATATCCTGTTTACACACGACCATTACATAATGGTTTACAATACAAATATGTTACAACAAAATAAGTTTCTTGAATGCAGTTTTTACACAATATCATACAAGCATGGACTCCAAATCTTGTCCTTATTTAAGTATGCGACAGCGGAAGCTCTTAATAATCACCTGAGAATAAACATGCTTAAAACGTCAACAAAAATGTTGGTGAGTTATAGGTTTAACCTATATATATCAAATCGTAACAATAGACCACAAGATTTCATATTTCAATACACATCCCATACATAGAGATAAAAATCATTCATATGGTGAACACCTGGTAACCGACAATAACAAGATGCATATATAAGAATATCCCCATCATTCCGGGACACCCTTCGGATATGATATAAATTTTGAAGTACTAAAGCATCCGGTATTTTGGATGGGGTTTGTTAGGCCCAATAGATCTATCTTTAGGATTCGCGTCAATTAGGGTGTCTGTTCCCTAATTCTTAGATTACCAGACTTAATAAAAAGGGGCATATTCGATTTCGATAATTCAACCATAGAATGTAGTTTCACGTACTTGTGTCTATTTTGTAAATCATTTATAAAACCTGCATGTATTCTCATCCCAAAAATATTAGATTTTAAAAGTGGGACTATAACTCACTTTCACAGATTTTTACTTCGTCGGGAAGTAAGACTTGGCCACTGGTTGATTCACGAACCTATAACAATATATACATATATATCAAAGTATGTTCAAAATATATTTACAACACTTTTAATATATTTTGATGTTTTAAGTTTATTAAGTCAGCTGTCCTCGTTAGTAACCTACAACTAGTTGTCCACAGTTAGATGTACAGAAATAAATCGATAAATATTATCTTGAATCAATCCACGACCCAGTGTATACGTATCTCAGTATTGATCACAACTCAAACTATATATATTTTGGAATCAACCTCAACCCTGTATAGCTAACTCCAACATTCACATATAGAGTGTCTATGGTTGTTCCGAAATATATATAGATGTGTCGACATGATAGGTCGAAACATTGTATACGTGTCTATGGTCTCTCAAGATTACATAATATACAATACAAGTTGATTAAGTTATGGTTGGAATAGATTTGTTACTAATTTTCACGTAGCTAAAATGAGAAAAATTATCCAATCTTGTTTTACCCATAACTTCTTCATTTTAAATCCGTTTTGAGTGAATCAAATTGCTATGGTTTCATATTGAACTCTATTTTATGAATCTAAACAGAAAAGTATAGGTTTATAGTCGGAAAAATAAGTTACAAGTCGTTTTTTGTAAAGGTAGTCATTTCAGTCGAAAGAACGACGTCTAGATGACCATTTTAGAAAACATACTTCCACTTTGAGTTTAACCATAATTTTTGGATATAGTTTCATGTTCATAATAAAAATCATTTTCTCAGAATAACAACTTTTAAATCAAAGTTTATCATAGTTTTTAATTAACTAACCCAAAACAGCCCGCGGTGTTACTACGACGGCGTAAATCCGGTTTTACGGTGTTTTTCGTGTTTCCAGGTTTTAAATCATTAAGTTAGCATATCATATAGATATAGAACATGTGTTTAGTTAATTTTAAAAGTCAAGTTAGAAGGATTAACTTTTGTTTGCGAACAAGTTTAGAATTAACTAAACTATGTTCTAGTGATTACGAGTTTAAACCATCGAATAAGATAGTTTTATATGTATGAATCGAATGATGTTATGAACATCATTACTACCTTAAGTTCCTTGGATAAACCTACTGGAAAAGAGAAAAATGGATCTAGCTTCAATGGATCCTTGGATGGCTCGAAGTTCTTGAAGCAGAATCATGACACGAAAACAAGTTCAAGTAAGATCATCACTTGAAATAAGATTGTTATAGTTATAGAAATTGAACCAAAGTTTGAATATGATTATTACCTTGTATTAGAATGATAACCTACTGTAAGAAACAAAGATTTCTTGAGGTTGGATGATCACCTTACAAGATTGGAAGTGAGCTAGCAAACTTGAAAGTATTCTTGATTTTATGAAACTAGAACTTTTGGAATTTATGAAGAACACTTAGAACTTGAAGATAGAACTTGAGAGAGATCAATTAGATTAAGAAAATTGAAGAATGAAAGTGTTTGTAGGTGTTTTTGGTCGTTGGTGTATGGATTAGATATAAAGGATATGTAATTTTGTTTTCATGTAAATAAGTCATGAATGATTACTCATATTTTTGTAATTTTATGAGATATTTCATGCTAGTTGCCAAATGATGGTTCCCACATGTGTTAGGTGACTCACATGGGCTGCTAAGAGCTGATCATTGGAGTGTATATACCAATAGTACATACATCTAAAAGCTGTGTATTGTACGAGTACGAATACGGGTGCATACGAGTAGAATTGTTGATGAAACTGAACGAGGATGTAATTGTAAGCATTTTTGTTAAGTAGAAGTATTTTGATAAGTGTATTGAAGTCTTTCAAAAGTGTATAAATACATATTAAAACACTACATGTATATACATTTTAACTGAGTCGTTAAGTCATCGTTAGTCGTTACATGTAAGTGTTGTTTTGAAACCTTTAGGTTAACGATCTTGTTAAATGTTGTTAACCCAATGTTTATAATATCAAATGAGATTTTAAATTATTATATTATCATGATATTATCATGTATGAATATCTCTTAATATGATATATATACATTAAATGTCTTTACAACGATAATCGTTACATATATGTCTCGTTTAAAAATCATTAAGTTAGTAGTCTTGTTTTTACATATGTAGTTCATTGTTAATATACTTAATGATATGTTTACTTATCATAGTATCATGTTAACTATATATATATCCATATATATGTCATCATATAGTTTTTACAAGTTTTAACGTTCGTGAATCACCGGTCAACTTGGGTGGTCAATTGTCTATATGAAACATATTTCAATTAATCAAGTCTTAACAAGTTTGATTGCTTAACATGTTGGAAACATTTAATCATGTAAATATCAATATCAATTAATATATATAAACATGGAAAAGTTCGGGTCACTACAGTTTACTCCCGACGAAGTAAAAATCTGTGAAAGTGAGTTACAGTCCCACTTTTAAAATCTAATATTTTGGTATGAGAATACATGCAGTTTTATAAATGTTTTATGAAATAGACACAAGTAAATGAAACTACATTATATGGGTGAATGATCGAAGCCGAATATGCCCATTTTTCTTGGTAACCTAAGAATTAGTAAACCGATCTACTAATTGACACGAATCCTAAAGATAGATCTATTGGGCCTAACGAACCCCATCCAAAGTACAGGATGCTTTAGTACTTCGAATTCATTTTTATCATGTCCGAAGGATTTCCCGGAATGATAGGGGATATTCTTATATGCATCTTGTTAATGTCGGTCACCAGTGTTCACCATATGAATGATTTTTATCTCTATGTATGGGATGTATATTGAAATATGAAATCTTGTGGTCTATTATTATGATTTGATAATATATAGGTTAAACCTATAACTCACCAACATTTTTGTTGACGTTTTAAGCATGTTTATTCTCAGGTGATTATTAAGAGCTTCTGCTGTTGCATACTAAAATAAGGACAAGATTTGGAGTTCATGCTTGTATGATATTATGTAAAAACTGCATTCAAGAAACTTATTTTTGATGTAATATATTCTTATTGTAAACCATTATGTAATGGTCGTGTGTAAACGGTATATTTTAGATTATCATTATTTGATAATCTACGAAATGCTTTTTAAACCTTTATAGATAAAATAAAGGTTATGGTTGTTTTAAAAATGAATGCAGTCTTTGAAAAACGTCTCATATAGAGGTCAAAACCTCGCAACGAAATCAATTAATATGAAACATTTATAATCAATATGAACGGGACATTTCAATTACTATTAAAGTATATAAAAATTTAATAATTATTATTATATAATATGTATTATGTAGTTATATTATATGTAATACCAATATATTAAATATAGTTATTGTAATAATATTGTATTTACTTCTAATATTAATATCAATACAAATGTAATTAATAAATATGAAATTTGATATATATATATATATATATATGTATATATATGTTTATATATATGTATATATATGTATATATATATATATATATACATATATATATATATATATATATATATATATATATATATATATATATATATATATATATATTATTACTATCAATATTAATCTAATTAGTATTATTATTATAATTATCATTAATAATATTATTATTATCATGACTTTTATTCTAATTATTGTTAGTATGAATTTTGATAAAAATCTTATTAAAACAATTATTATTATTATTATTATTAATTATATTATTATTATTAGTATTCTTATTAAGATTAATAATATTAATGGAATCTATTAATAAAATTTATATCATTGATTTATGTTATAAAATTTAATATAACATATATATAATAAATACAGTTATACTTCGTATATATATATATATATATATATATATATATATATATATATATATATATATATATATATATATATATATATATATATATATATATATATATATATATATATATATATATATATATGTATGAAAATATAGATGAACTCCGTATATATAGGTAAAACGTATATAACCTGCTTGAATTCAACAGCTAATGGAAACAAACTGTTGGACATCAAAGTCCTAATTTGATACGAATCAGTTTTGTATGTCACTATCTGTTTAGTTTTTTTTTTCTCTTTTCCTTCCTGATGGTACTAACCTGTCTCCATTCTTGTTAGACGTCCGACTCACTTGGCAATACAGACAATCAAGGTTACTGTAATCCAATATTCGACTCTATCTATATACAATTCTATCTTCACAAAGCAATTAGAATTAAATCAGCAAAAATCAATAAAAGTTAGTCGCTACCTCTGATCTTCTTACTTTTTCACCATAATACTATTTCAAACGATTTTTAAAAATGTAATAATGCAATTTTTCTTGTAACCTTTCACTCAAACTATCTGGAAAATCTTGTGTCCCAATTCTTCCTATCGAATTTCAATTTTGAGGTCAAACCTTAAATTCAAAAAGTCAACTATTTTGTTCGTTGAGAAATTCGTAATCATAGTGATGTTTCTGGGTCAATTGATGATTATAATGTATTCTAATATCGATTTGAAAGGTATTTCATGAAGGAATTTAGGTCTCAAAACACCCCAATCTCAAAAATCAATTTTGTGTTCTTTACATTTTTTTTTTCTTTTCCTTCGACAACAGCTGCTGCTGTTCTATTAATTTTTTTTCTCTCTACTATGTAATATCACGTTTACCAGTGGTTTTGGATTAAGTTTCAATGCTAAAAATATAAATAAATAACTCAATGTTAGGATTAGTCATGGTCGATGATTGCTGAAGGAGGAGAAGAGGATAACAGATGGATATATGATGTATTAATATAAGATGGAATTAAATCAGATAGACATGCAACAGATCAATGGTTAAGGGTTATTTGTGGGAAGCAAGAGGTCTTGGGTTCGAGTCCGGGCTGTGACATATTTTTTTAGAGCGTGTCTTCAAAGGTTGTAATTATTTTTTCTGATTATGATTATGATTATTATTATTATTATTATTATTATTATTATTATTATTATTATTATTATTATTATTATTATTATTATTATTATTATTATTATTATTATTATTATTATTATTATTTTTATTATGATTATTATTATCAATATTGAATTGTTTAAAAGGTTATTAATATTATTGTTATGAACATAAAATCTAAGTACACATAAATTTTTTTTTAGTTTTACTATTATTATGATTAAGTGTTACTAAAATTATTAAATTGTTAAAATTTTGATTAATATGATATCTGATACATTTAGGATGTAAGCATAACACAGTATTGATTAATTTCTTATCCTCTAAGAGGTAACAATATGGATTAAGAAGCATTAGTATAATGATAGTATTAAGAATAATATGATGATGGTCATAAGCATTAAAATATTAATTATAAAGTTAATTACAAGTATAAGTTATTAAGATATATATATATATATATATATGTATATACTTATGAGAAAACTAACAATTAAATTATGATTAAATGATATAATTATTATTATTATTATTACTAGTATTATAATTATTATTAGTATTATAATTATCATTATAAGTACCATAGTTATTATTATTATCGTTATAAGTATTATTATTTAGGTTATCATGAGTATTGTTATGTAGTTACTAAAATCATTATCATAATTAGCAATAACAATAAAATTAATATTTTTACATTCACTATCATTAATATTATTACTAATAGAACTAATAGAACTATTAACATTATTATCTTATTAATAAAATTAAGTATTATAAACATTTTTATCACTAATAATATTATTTTTGGTATTATTATAACTACTATTATTAATATACAAATAATATATTTAATACATATAACATAACAGAAATTAATATTTTTTAAACAAGGTGAACATATGAAACATATACATATTATTAATATAAAAAGGATATAACTAATAAATTGATATATATATTTATTCGATTACAATTATATATATTAATAAATATATAAATGATATAGGTTCGTGAATCCGAGGCCAACCCTGCATTGTTCAATATTGTCATATGTATTTTTACTACAAAATACATTAGTGTGAGTTTCATTTGCTCCCTTTTTAAATGCTTTTGCGATATATATTTTTAGAACTGAGAATACATGCGCTATTTTTATAACTGTTTTACGAAATAGACACAAGTAATTGAAACTACATTATATGGTTGAATGGATCGAAGCCGAATATGCCCCTTTTAGCCTGGTAATATAAGAATTAGGGAACATCACTAATTTTGAGAATTAGTGCACCCCTAATTGACGCGAATCCTAAAGGTAGATCTACGAGAACTAACAACCCCCATTCTGGAATTTAGAATGCTTTAGTACTTCGAATTTATCATGTCTGAAGGGAGTCCCGGAATGATGGGGATATTCTATATGCATCTTGTTAAGGTCGGTTACCAGGTGTTCACCATATGAATGATTATTATCTCTATGCAGTTTGCGAAATGCCTGATACGAGAATGATGTTTATGAAAAATGAAATCTTGTGGTCTATTAAAATATTAGAAATGATTGTTTATGATAAACTAATGAACTCACCAACCTTTTGGTTGACACTTGAAAGCATGTTTATTCTCAGGTATGAAAGAAATCTTCCGCTGTGCATTTGCTCATATTAGAGATATTACTTGGAGTCATTCATGATATATTTCAAAAGACGTTGCATTCGAGTCGTTGAGTTCATCAAGATTATTAGTAAGTCAATTATAGTTAGATATATTATGAAATGGTATGCATGCCATCAACTGTCGATGTAATGAAAGTTTTTCTTTTAAAAACGAATGTAATGTTTATAAAATGTATCATATAGAGGTCAAGTACCTCGCGATGTAACCAAATGTAATGTATTCATCCAGATGGATTAGGACAGGTCGTTAGAGTTGGTATCAGAGTGGTGGTTTTAGCAAACCAGGTCTTGCATTAATGTGTCTAACTAGTAGTTGTTAGGATGCATTAATGAGTCTGGACTTCAACCATGTCTGCATGTCAAAAGTTTTGCTTATCATTTCTAGTCGGAAATCATCTGCTTATCATCCTTATGAAATTACATGCTTATCATTCTTAGTCTAGACACATCTTACTGCATTGAGTGCATCGATAGTGTATAGACAAAATTCATATCTTGGCGTATCTGATAATTCATATCTTAGCGTATCTGTTACTGTAGAGGTGCTTGACATATTCCGTAAATTCCTCTGTAATCTACGAAACCTTTTGTTCTATATATATAGATATTCTATGTAATTAGAATATCATTCGATAGCCAGAAATCATTTTATATCGAAAAATCCTCTATTCAATCGTACGAAATGGAACTAGCCACTAGTTTAAGTTCTTTGGAACTTGACAGCTAATTCGACATGGATGTTCGCCTAAGCTCCGGAAGAAGCGTCACCCGAATGAAACAGCCAATCAGCCATCCTCAATTCATCTGATGGGTTCGTAGTCTACTAAATCACTGGAGACAAGAAGAAGGTGATCCCTTCCATCCACAACATTCCCCTCTTGGCGAAGGACCTGAAGCACTTACTGGAGAACCCGTTCGAAACACCATTTTCACCCTTATTTCCTGAATATCTCGCCATGATTATATTCTATCCACAATTCTAAACCTTATTCATCCGCGATGTAACCAAATGTAATGTATTCATCCAGATGGATTAGGACAGGTCGTTAGAGTTGGTATCAGAGTGGTGGTTTTAGCGAACCAGGTCTTGCATTAATGTGTCTAACTAGTAGTTGTTAGGATGCATTAATGAGTCTGGACTTCAACCATGTCTGCATGTCAAAAGTTTTGCTTATCATTTCTAGTCGGAAATCATCTGCTTATCATCCTTATGAAATTACATGCTTATCATTCTTAGTCTAGACACATCTTACTGCATTGAGTGCATCGATAGTGTATAGACAAAATTCATATCTTGGCGTATCTGATAATTCATATCTTAGCGTATCTGTTACTGTAGAGGTGCTTGACATATTCCGTAAATTCCTCTGTAATCTACGAAACCTTTTGTTCTATATATATAGATATTCTATGTAATTAGAATATCATTCGTTAGCCAGAAATCATTTTATATCGAAAAATCCTCTATTCAATCGTACGAAATGGAACTAGCCACTAGTTTAAGTTCTTTGGAACTCGACAGCTAATTCGACATGGATGTTCGCCTAAGCTCCGGAAGAAGCGTCACCAGAATGAAACAACCAATCAGCCATCCTCAATTCATCTGATGGGTTCGTAGTCTACTAAATCACTGGAGACAAGAAGAAGGTGATCCCTTCCATCCACAACATTCCCCTCTTGGCGAAGGACCTGAAGCACTTACTGGAGAACCCGTTCGAAACACCATTTTCACTCTTATTTCCTGAATATCTAGCCATGATTATATTCTATCCACAATTCTAAACCTTATTCATCCGCTCGTTCCGACCAACAATCGTCCCGGAGTAATGGAAGAAGTCAACGAGCTTCCCGCTCTAGTAATCAATTTGGAAAACGTGGTGCAAAACCTACCAGCTTCAACAACAGCACCGGCAACACCAGTACCACCAACAACAACATCCGCAGTACAAGCCTCAACACTACACATCTCAAACTCACAGTCTGTACCTCCAGCATAATCATCATACTACATGATGTCCTGCATCGATTATCTTCGTTCTACATGACGTTCTACATCATTTATCTTCGTACGAAATGGCGATTATGTAATCTCTAATGTTTTAGAGATTATATATTCTTGTTCTAACGGTAAATCAAATGAGTTAATATCATATTAACTCATTAAATCCATTATTACATCTAAAGAAAATATATATGTATATATGTTTTCATAAAAATTATAATTAAAATTTTTTTTGTACAAATTGTCAATGGTGAAAATATTTTAACGGGTAGGTAATACCCGAGGAATATTTAGATTTCACATTAATAAGTTACACTATACATTCTTTCAATTCCGATTCAACAGTCATTTACTATCCTACCTACATCCACATATATACGAATTTGTTTACCGCAGAATAACTATTTTCATCCAATTTCATATTTGTATTTTAATTTATCAGAATCTAACAAGTGGCATAATGAAGAAAACATTGGACAAAATAAAATTTGTTAGAAATAAACAAATTAACTATGAGAAATTTTGTTAAGAATCCACGCTAACTGTTCCTAGCTAACTGTTCCTAGCTAACTGTTAATTCTGTATTACCTTTTATTTATCGCAATTTATTTATCGCAATTTATTTATCGCATTTTATTTATCGCAATTTTAATTATCACAATTTTATTTATCGTCATTTAATTTCTGTTATTTACTTTACGCATTTTAAATATCAGGACACGTATACAAGATTTTGACATATCATATCGACGCATCTATATATATTATTTGGAATAACCATAGACACTCTATATGCAGTAATGCTTGAGTTAGCTATACAGGGTTGAGGTTGATTCTACAATAATATATATACTTTGAGTTATGATCGAGTCTGAGACATGTATATAACGGGTCACGATACGTATTAATTAATTCGAATATTATATAATAAACTATATATGAATTGTTGAACTACAAATTGTGGACTACTAATTGAGGACTGTCAATATTGGACAATTAAAATGAATTAAAATATTGATTATAACATATGAAACTAAACAATTCTTCAAGGTTGCCACTTGATTTCATCTTAAACCTCGTTTGTATCTTGACGATTACAATCTGCGTTCAAATCTTTCATGATTCTTGAAAACATCTCAACCGAGAGGATGAACCAACCGTACTACATCTACGGAATAAAAGATTGATGCATATACTTATGCACCTGAAAACACTCGGAACCTGAGTAAACGTTTAACACGTATCTGTGCTAATTCCTTTAGTGTTATTATTACCCAAAATAACTTGGTGATTCCTTTCAAAGTAGCAAATTTTGTCACAGCTCCAGCAAGTCAACTTCGAATTTTTGTTCGAAACAATCTTATTAACATCTTGATATATATGTGTGCTCTTTTATTGTTACCGGGAAACCTTTTATATTCCACCATATTACCATCAGCGTTTAATCATCTAAAAACACAATTCTCTTGATGTAGTGACCCGAACTTTTCCATGTTTATATATATTAAATGAAATTGTTATTTACATGATTAAGTGTTTTCAACATGTTAAGCAATCAAACTTGTTAAGACTTGATTAATTGAAATAGGTTTCATATAGACAATTGACCACCCAAGTTGACCGGTGATTCACGAACGTTAAAACTTGTAAAAACTATATGATGTCATATATATGGATATATATATATATATATATATATATATATATATATATATATATATATATATATATATATATATAGTTAACATGGTATTATGATAATTAAACATATCATTAAGTATATTAACAATGAACTACATATGTAAAAATAAGACTACTAACTTAAGGATTTCGAAACGAGGCACATATGTAACGATTATCGTTGTAACGACATTTAATTGTATATATATCATATTAAGATATATTAATACATCATAATATCATGATAATGTAATAATTTAACATCTCTTTAGATATAATAAACAATGGGTTAACAACATTTAACAAGATCGTTAACCTAAAGGTTTCAAAACAACACTTACATGTAACGACTAACGATGACTTAACGACTCAGTTAAAATGTATATACATGTAGTGTTTTAATATGTATTCATACACTTTTGAAAGACTTCAAGACACTTATCAAAGTACTTCTACTTAACAAAAATGCTTACAATTACATCCTCATTCATTTTCATCAACAATTCTACTCGTATGCACTCGTATTCATACTCGTACAATACCCAGCTTCTAAATGTATTTACTATTGGTAGATACACTCTAATGATCAGCTCTTAGCAGTCTTTATGAATCACCTAACACATGTAGGAACTATCATTTGGCAACTAGCATGAAATATCTCATAAAATTACAAAAATATTAGTAATCATTCATGACTTATTTACAAGTAAACAAAATTACACATCCTTTATATATAATCCATATACCAATGACCAAAAACACCTACAAACACTTTCATTCTTCAATTTTCTTCATCTAATTGATCTCTCTCAAGTTCTATCTTCAAGTTCTAAGTGTTCTTCATAAATTCTATAAGTTCTAGTTTCATAAAATCAAGAATACTTCCAAGTTTGCTAGCTTACTTCCAATCTTGTAAAGTGATCATCCAACCTCAAGAAATCTTTCTTATTTAAAGTAAGATATCTTTCTAATACAAGGCAATACTCATATTCAAACTTTGATTCAATTTCTATAACTATAACAATCTTATTTCGAGTGAAAATCTTACATGAACTTGTTTTCGTGTCATGATTCTGCTTCAAGAAATTTCAAGCCATCTAAGGATCCTTTGAAGCTAGATCTATTTTTCTCATTTCCAGTAGGTTTACCTACTAAAATTAAGGTAGTAATGATGTTCATAACATCATTCGATTCATACATATAAAACTATCTTATTCGAAGATTTAAACTTGTAATCACTAGAACATAGTTTAGTTAATTCTAAACTTGTTCGCAAATAAAGTTAATCCTTCTAACTTGACTTTTAAAATCAACTAAACACATGTTCTATATCTATATGATATGCTAACTTAATGATTTAAAACCTGAAAACACGAAAAACAACGTAAAACCGGATATACGCCGTCGTAGTAACACCACGGGCTGTTTTGGGTTAGTTAATTAAAAACTATGATAAACTTTGATTTAAAAGTTGTTCTTCTGAGAAAATGATTTTTCTTATGAACATGAAACTATATCCAAAAATCATGGTTAAACTCAAAGTGGAAGTATGTTTTTCAAAATGGTCATATAGACGTCGTTCTTTCGACTGAAATGACTACCTTTACAAAAACGTCTAATATAGAGGTCAAAACCTCGCAACGAAATCAATTAATATGGAACATTTATAATCAATATGAACGGGACATTTCAGTTGGTATCCGAGCGTTGGTCTTAGAGAACCAGAATTTTTGCATTAGTGTGTCTTACCGAGTATGTTAGGATGCATTAGTGAGTCTGGACTTCGACCGTGTTTTTCTTCAAAAAAAAAAAACGATTGCTTAACTTTTTTGTTGGAAACTATATATTATTAACATGTAAATATTATGTGATATATTAATCTCTTAACGTGTTTGATATTTGTGTGATAGATGTCTACCTCTAGTACAAATCCCATCGACTCACCTAATAATAATGAAGAGTCGAATATACTTTGGGAAGATTCACAAATTCCCGAAGAGGAACTGGAAGAAGAGGAACAAGAAGAAGAGGAAACGAAAGAGGAGGAACCGGAAGAGGAGGAACCAGAAGAAGAAGAGGTTTCGGAGGAAGAAATATTGATACCTACAGTAAATCGGTTAAATAAAAGAAAATCCTCAACCAACGGACCAAAGTCAATAATGGTCAATGGTGTTTTCGCTGAGGAAGCAAAATATTGAGAAGATTACCAATTTTCTGATGAATCGGATCCCAATGAGGATTCCGATGATGTTATAGAAATTACCTCGACCCAAATTAATAAAGCAAAAGAAAATAATAAGGGAAAAGGTATAAAAATAGAGAAACCTGATTCCAACCCCGATGAACTTTATATGTATCGGCAACATTCGTATTTCCTAAAATGTAACAATAACCTGGGAACCTCTAAACCTCCAGGTTTTTCTAAACCATTGTGGAAAACGATAGCTCGTATTAGGGGAGCATCATATATCCCTAGGAAATTAGCAAAACGAACCAAGTCCGAAGAAGAAGAAACGAGTGAGTCGGATTAAAGAGTTGTAATCATGTTGTGTAATATATGTAATATAGTGTGCTTGTGCTTTTGTGATAAATGTAAAATTGCTTGTATTGTTTGTTAATTATCTTTTATGAATCTAACCCTCGTCTATTTTTACAGTATAAAAACACAAAATGGACGTTAAGGGTAAACAACCGAATATTTTATGAAATGTCCCGTTCATATTGATTATAAACGTTCCATATTAATTGATTTCGTTGCGAGGTTTTGACCTCTATATGAGACGTTTTCAAAGACTGCATTCATTTTTAAAACAACCATAACCTTTATTTTATCAATAAAGGCTTTAAAAATATTACGTAGATTATCAAATAATGATAATCTAAAATATACCGTTTACACACGACCATTACATAATGGTTTACAACAGAAATATATTACATCGACATATGTTTCTTGAATGCAGTTTTTACACAATATCATACAAACATGGACTCCAAATCTTGTCCTTATTTTAGTATGCAACAGCGGAAGCTCTTAATATTCACCTGAGAATAAACATGCTTTAAATGTCAACAAAAAATGTTGGTGAGTTATAGGTTTAACCTATATATATTAAATCGTAACAATAGACCACAAGATTTCATATTTCAATACACATCCCATACATAGAGATAAAAATCATTCATATGGTGAACACCTGGTAACCGACATTAACAAGATGCATATATAAGAATATCCCATCATTCCGGGACACCCTTCGGATAAGATATAAATTTCGAAGTACTAAAGCATCCGGTACTTTGAATGGGGTTTGTTAGGTCCAATAGATCTATCTTTAGGATTCGCGTCAATTAGGGTGTTTGTTCCCTAATTCTTAGATTACCAAACTTAATAAAAAGGGGCATATTCGATTTCGATAATTCAACCATAGAATGTAGTTTCACGTACTTGTGTCTTTCTTGTAAATCATTTATAAAACCTACATGTATTCTCATCCCAAAAATATTAGATTTTAAAAGTGGGACTATAACTCACTTTCACAGATATTTCCTTCCTCGGAAATAAGACTTGGCCACAGATCGATTCACGAACCTATACAAATATGTACATATATATCAAAGTATGATCAAAATATAATTACAACCATTTTTATTATGTTTTAAAGATTTGAGTGTATTAAGTCAGCTGTCCTCGTTAGTAACCTACAACTAGTTGTCCACAGTTAGATGTACAGAAATAAATCGATATATATTATCTTGAATCAATCCACGACCCAGTGTATACACGTCTCAGGCTAAATCACAACTCAAAGTATATATATTTCTGGAATCAACCTCAACCCTGTATAGCTAACTCCAACATTACTGCATATAGAGTGTCTATGGTTGTTCCAAATAATATATATACATGGGTCGATATGATATGTCAAAAATATTTGCATACGTGTCTATGGTATCCCAAGATTATATAATATATTAGAATACATGTATAATACAATATAAGTTAGCTAGGATATGATTTGTATAGATTGTTAAACATTTCCCGTAGCTAAAAAGATCAAAAATATCCAATCTTCTTTTACCCATAACTTCTTCATTTTAAATCCGTTTTGAGTGAATCAAATTGCTATGGTTTCATATTGAACTCTAATTTAAGAATCCAAACAGAAAAAGTATAGGTTTATAGTCGGAAATTTAAGTTACATGTCAATTACTAAAGAGGTAGTCATTTCCGTCGAAAGAACGACATCTTGATGACCATTTTGAAAAACATACTTTCACAGTTTAACCAAGATTTTTGGATATAGTTTCATGTTCATATGAAAAATCATTTTCCAAGAAGACAACTTTTAAATCAAAGTTTATCATAGTTTTTAATTATCCAAACCAAAACAGCCCCCGGTTTCACTACGACGGCGTATATCCGATTTTATGGTGTTCATCGTGTTTCCAGGTTTTAAATCATTAAGTTAGCATATCATATAAATATAGAACATGTGTTTAGTTGATTTTAAAAGTCAAGTTAGAATAATTAACTTTTGTTTGTGAACAAGTTTAGAATTAACTAAACTATGTTCTAGTGATTACAAGTTTAAACCTTCGAATAAGATAGCTTTATATGTATGAATCGAATGATGTTATCAACATCATTACTACCTCAATTTTTCTGGATAAAACTACTGGAAATGAGAAAAATGGATGTAGCTTCAAAGGATCCTTGTATGGCTTGAAAGTTCTTGAAGCAGAATCATGACACGAAAACAGGTCAAGTAAGATTTTCACTAGAAATAAGATTGTTATAGTTGTAGAAATTGAATCAAAGTTTGAATATGAATATTACCTTGAATTAGAAAGATAACCTACTGTAAATAACAAAGTTTCCTTGATCTTAGATGATTACTTGGAATGGATTAGAAAGCTTGGAAGTAAACTTGCAAACTTGGTAGTATTCTTGATTTTTATGAAACTATACTTATGGAATTTATGAAGAACACTTAGAACTTGAAGATGGAACTTGAGAGAGATCAATTATGTAGTGACCCAAACTTTTCCATGTTTATATATATTAATTGAGATTGATATTTACATGATTAAATGTTTCCAAGATGTTAAGCAATCAAACTTGTTAAGACTTGATTAATTGAAATATGTTTCATATAGACAATTGACCACCCAAGTTGACCGGCGATTCACGAACGTTAAAACTTGTAAAAATGACATGACGATATATATATGGATATACATATGGTTAACATGAGATTATGATAAGTAATTATCTCCATAAGTATATTAACAATGAGTTATATACATATAAACAAGACTACTAACTTAAGGATTTCGAAACGAGACATATATGTAACGATTATCATTGTAACGACATTTAAATGTATATATATCATATTAAGATATATTAATATATCATAATATCATGATAATATAATAATTTAACATCTCATTAGATATAATAAACAATGGGTTAACAACATTAATTGAGATCGTTAACTTAAAGGTTTCAAAACAACACTTACATGTAACGACTAACGATGACTTAACGACTAAGTTAAAATGTATATACATGTAGTGTATTTAGATGTATTAAAATACTTTTGGAAGACTTCAAGACATATATCAAAACACTCATACTTAACGAAAATGGTTACAGTTACTTTTCCATTCTTTTCTTTCATCAATAATTCTAGTCGTATTCTTACCCGTATTATACACAGCTTCAAAATGTACTTACTATGAGTATATACCAATAGGAACTAGCATGGGATTCCACTCTTGATTATGTCATGTATGACTAATCAATTTTAACTTCTACCATGAGCTAGTCAACTAAATAGAACTCCTTTTAACCCCACTCACCACTCACCAATTACCACTCATCATTCACTCCATTTCACTCCATTTCACTTCCAATTCTCTTTCTAATTCTCTCTCAACACACACACACTATTATGAACGTATTTTTCCAGTAGTTAATCATCATCTTCATCAAAAATCACTTCAAGAATCAAGCTATAATCATCATAGGAAGAACACTTCAAGAACACTTCAAAAATCCCTTCAAGTTTACTAATTTACTTCCAAGCTTTATAATCCATTCCAAGTAATCATCTAAGATCAAGAAAACTTTGTTTTATACAGTAGGTTATCTTTCTTATTCAAGGTAATATTCATATTCAAACTTTGATTCAATTTCTATAACTATAAACTATCTTAATTCGAGTAAAAATCTTACTTGAACTTGTTTTTGTGTCATGATCCTACTTCAAGAACTTTCAAGCCATCCAAGATCCTTTGAAGCTAGATCATTTCTTGTCACTTCTAGTAGGTTTACCTACTAAACTTTAGGTAGTAATGATGTTCATAACATCATTCGTTTCATATATATAAAACTATCTTATTCGAAGGTTTAAACTCGTAATCACTAGAACATAGTTTAGTTAATTCTAAACTTGTTCGCAAACAAAAGTTAATCCTTCTAACTTGACTTTTAAAATTAACTACACACATGTTCTATATCTATATGATACGCTAACTTAATGATTTAAAACCTGGAAACACGAAAAACACCGTAAAACCGGATTTACGCCATCGTAGTAACACCGCGGGCTGTTTTGGGTTAGTTAATTAAAAACTATGATAAACTTTGATAGAAAAGTTGTTATTCTGAGAAAATGATTTTTATTATGAACATGAAACTATATCCAAAAATTATGGTTAAACTCAGAGTGGAAGTATGTTTTCTAAAATGGTCATCTAGACGTCGTTCTTTCGACTGAAATGACTACCTTTACAAAAACGACTTGTAACTTATTTTTCTGACTATAAACCTATACTTTTTCTGTTTAGATTCATAAAATAGAGTTCAATATGAAACCATAGCAATTTGATTCACTCAAAACGGATTTAAAATGAAGAAGTTATGGGTAAAACAAGATTGGATAATTTTTCTCATTTTAGCTACGTGAAAATTGGTAACAAATCTATTCCAACCATAACTTAATCAACTTGTATTGTATATTATGTAATCTTGAGATACCATAGACACGTATACAATGTTTCGACCTATCATGTCGACACATCTATATATATTTCGGAACAACCATAGACACTCTATATGTGAATGTTGGAGTTAGTTATACATGGTTGAGGTTGATTCCAAAATATATATAGTTTGAGTTGTGATCAATACTGAGATACGTATACACTGGGTCGTGGATTGATTCAAGATAATATTTATCGATTTATTTCTGTATATCTAACTGTGGACAACTAGTTGTAGGTTACTAACGAGGACAACTGACTTAATAAACTTAAAACATCAAAATATATTAAAAGTGTTGTAAATATATTTTAAACATACTTTGATATATATGTATATATTGTTATAGGTTCGTGAATCAACCAGTGGCCAAGTCTTACTTCCCGACGAAGTAAAAATCTGTGAAAGTGAGTTATAGTCCCACTTTTAAAATCTAATATTTTTGGGATGAGAATACATGCAGGTTTTATAAATGATTTACAAAATAGACACAAGTACGTGAAACTACATTCTATGGTTGAATTATCGAAATCGAATATGCCCCTTTTTATTAAGTCTGGTAATCTAAGAATTAGGGAACAGACACCCTAATTGACGCAAATCCTAAATATAGATCTATTGGACCTAACAAACCCCATCCAAAGTACCGGATGCTTTAGTACTTCGAAATTTATATCATATCCGAAGGGTGTCCCGGAATGATGGGGATATTCTTATATATATATGGGTAGTGACCCGAACTTTTCCATGTTTATATATATTAATTGAGATTGATATTTACATGATTAAATGTTTCCAACATGTTAAGCAATCAAACTTGTTAAGACTTGATTAATTGAAATATGTTTCATATAGACAATTGACCACCCAAGTTGACCGGCGATTCACGAACGTTAAAACTTATAAAAAAATGACATGACGATATATATATGGATATACATATGGTTAACATGAGATTATGATAAGTAAGTATCTCCATAAGTATATTAACAATGAGTTATATACATATAAACAAGACTACTAACTTAAGGATTTCGAAACGAGACATATACGTAACGATTATCGTTGTAACGACATTTAAATGTATATATATCATATTAAGATATATTAATATATCATAATATCATGATAATATAATAATTTAACATCTCATTAGATATAATAAACAATGGGTTAACAACATTAATTGAGATCGTTAACTTAAAGGTTTCAAAACAACACTTACACGTAACTACTAACGATGACTTAACGACTCAGTTAAAATGTATATACATGTAGTGTATTTAGATGTATTAAAATACTTTTGGAAGACTTCAAGAAATATATCAAAACACTCATACTTAACGAAAATGGTTACAGTTACTTTTCCATTCTTTTCTTTCATCAAGAATTCTAGTCGTATTCTTACCCGTATTATACACAGCTTCAAAACGTACTTACTATGAGTATATACCAATAGGAACTAGCATGGGATTCCACTCTTGATTATGTCATGTATGACTAATCAATTTTAACTTCTACCATGAGCTAGTCAACTAACTAGAACTCCTTTTAACCCCACTCACCACTCACCAATTACCACTCATCATTCACTCCATTTCACTTCCAATTCTCTTTCTAATTCTCTCTCAACACACATACACACTATTATGAACGTATTTTTCCAGTAGTTAATCATCATCTTCATCAAAAATCACTTCAAGAATCAAGCTATAATCATCATAGGAAGAACACTTCAAGAACACTTCAAAAATCCCTTCAAGTTTACTAATTTACTTCCAAGCTTTCTAATCCATTCCAAGTAATCATCTAAGATCTAGAAACCTTTGTTATATACAGTAGGTTATCTTTCTTATTCAAGGTAATATTCATATTCAAACTTTGATTCAATTTCTATAACTATAAACTATCTTAATTCGAGTAAAAATCTTACTTGAACTTGTTTTTGTGTCATGATCCTACTTCAAGAACTTTCAATCCATCCAAGATCCTTTGAAGCTAGATCATTTCTTGTCACTTCCAGTAGGTTTACCTACTAAACTTGAGGTAGTAATGATGTTCATAACATCATTCGATTCATATATATATAACTATCTTATTCGAAGGTTTAAACTCGTAATCACTAGAACATAGTTTAGTTAATTCTAAACTTGTTCGCAAACAAAAGTTAATCCTTCTAACTTGACTTTTAAAATTAACTACACACATGTTCTATATCTATATGATATGCTAACTTAATGATTTAAAACCTGGAAACACGAAAAACACCGTAAAACCGGATTTACGCCGTCGTAGTAACACCGCGGGCTGTTTTGGGTTAGTTAATTAAAAACTATGATAAACTTTGATTTAAAAGTTGTTATTCTGAGAAAATGATTTTTATTATGAACATGAAACTATATCCAAAAATTATGGTTAAACTCAAAGTGGAAGTATGTTTTCTAAAATGGTCATCTAGACGTCGTTCTTTCGACTGAAATGACTACCTTTATAAAAACGACTTGTAACTTATTTTTCCGACTATAAACCTATACTTTTCTGTTTAGATTCATAAAATAGAGTTCAATATGAAACCATAGCAATTTGATTCACTCAAAACGGATTTAAAATGAAGAAGTTATGGGTAAAACAAGATTGGATAATATTTCTCATTTTAGCTACGTGAAAATTGGTAACAAATCTATTCCAACCATAACTTAATCAACTTGTATTGTATATTATGTAATCTTGAGATACCATAGACACGTATACAATGTTTCGACCTATCATGTCGACACATCTATAAATATTTCGGAACAACCATAGACACTCTATATGTAAATATTGGAGTTAGCTATACAGGGTTGAGGTTGATTCCAAAATATATATAGTTTGAGTTGTGATCAATACTGAGATACGTATACACTGGGTCGTGGATTGATTCAAGATAATATTTATCGATTTATTTCTGTACATCTAACTGTGGACAACTAGTTGTAGTTTACTAACGAGGACAGCTGACTTAATAAACTTAAAACATCAAAATATATTAAAAGTGTTGTAAATATATTTTAAACATACTTTGATATATATGTATATATTGTTATAGGTTCGTGAATCAACCAGTGGCCAAGTCTTACTTCCCGACGAAGTAAAAATCTGTGAAAGTGAGTTATAGTCCCACTTTTAAAATCTAATATTTTTGGGATGAGAATACATGCAGGTTTTATAAATGATTTACAAAATAGACACAAGTACGTGAAACTACATTCTATGGTTGAATTATCGAAATCGAATATGCCTCTTTTTATTAAGTCTGGTAATCTAAGAATTAGGGAACAGACACCCTAATTGACGCGAATCCTAAAGATAGATCTATTGGGCCTAACAAACCCCATCCAAAGTACCGGATGCTTTAGTACTTCGAAATTTATATCATATCCGAAGGGTGTCCCGGAATGATGGGGATATTCTTATATATATGCATCTTGTTAATGTCGGTTACCAGGTGTTCACCATATGAATGATTTTTATCTCTATGTATGGGATGTGTATTGAAATATGAAATTTTGTGGTCTATTGTTACGATTTGATACATATAGGTTAAACCTATAACTCACCAACATTTTTGTTGACGTTTAAAGCATGTTTATTCTCAGGTGAATACTAAGAGCTTCCGCTGTTGCATACTAAAATAAGGACAAGATTTGGAGTCCATGTTTGTATGATATTGTGTAAAAACTGCATTCAAGAAACTGATTTAGATGTAACATATTTGTATTGTAAACCATTATGTAATGGTCGTGTGTAAACAGGATATTTTAGATTATCATTATTTGATAATCTACGTAAAGCTTTTAAACCTTTATTTATGAAATAAAGGTTATGGTTTGTTTTAAAAATGAATGCAGTCTTTGAAAAACGTCTCATATAGAGGTCAAAATCTCGCAACGAAATCAATTAATATGGAACGTTTTTAATCAATAAGAACGGGACATTTCAGTTGGTATCAGAGCGTTGGTCTTAGAGAACCAGAAAATTTGCATTAGTGTGTCTTATCGAGTTTGTTAGGATGCATTAGTGAGTCTGGACTTCGACCGTGTTTTCTTTAAAAATGATTGCTTAACATTTTTGTTGGAAACTATATATTTTTAACATATGAATATTATGTGATATATTAATCTCTTAACGTGTTTGATATTATGTGATAGATGTCTACCTCTAGAACAAGTCCCATTGACTCACCTAATAATAATGAAGAGTCAAATGTTAATTGGAATGATTCGTGGACTGATTCACAAGTTCCCGAAGAGGAACCGGAAGAAGAGTCGGAAACGGAAGAAGAATCGGAACCGGAAGAAGAATCGGAACCGGAAGAAGAAATAGAACAGGTGGGGGAAATAATAAAACGGTTAAGTAAAAGAGAATCCTCAACCAACCGACCAAGGTTAATTATGGTCAATGGTGTTTCCGCCAAGGAAGCAAAATATTGGGAGGATTACCAATTCTCCGATGAATCGGATTCCGACGAGAATTCCGATGATGTTATAGAAATTACCCCAACTGAATTTAAAAAGGCAAAAGAAAATAATAAAGGAAAGGGAATAAAAATAGAGAAATCTAATTCCAACCCCGATGAACTTTATATGTGTCGTCAACCCCCGAAGTCCTTAAGTTGTAACAATGACCCGGGAACCTCTAAACCACCAGGTTTTTCTAAACCAATGTGGACAACGACGGCTCGTATTAGGGGAATATCATATATCCCCAGAAACTTGGCAAAATGAACCAAAACCGAACAAGAAGAAACGAGCAAGTCGGAATAAGATAGTTATATTCGCGTGGTGTAATATATGTAATATAGTGTGCTTATGCTTTATGATATATGTAAAAATTGCTTGTATTAATAAGTATTTTTTTTTATGAATCTAACTCTTGTCTATTTTACAGTATAAAAACACAAAATGGATAGACAACCAAATATTTTAAGAGACCTACCCGGAGACATGATTGATGAAATCTTGTCTAGAGTCGGTCAGAATTCCTCGGCACAACTATTTAAGGCGAGATCAGTTTGTAAGACATTCGAAGAACGTTCCAAGAATGCCTTGGTTTATAAAAGGCTTTCGTTCGGAAGATGGGGGATATCACATTGGGAAATCCATAAGTTACGATGTGTTTACTTTGAGACATATATTGCGGGGAACCCAAATGCTATTTTACGCAACGGGTTAAGAAATTATTTTGACTCAGTATATTCGAATATAGGACTTCGTGATTTAGAAAAAGCGGCTAACATGCAACATAAAGAAGCATGTTATGCTTACGGGTTAGTAATGTTCGCTTCTCACCAAAGTGAGAACAAGAACATCGGGCTACAACTATTAAACAAAACGTTCCCACAAGTGACGGATTCGGTAATTGGGGTAAGAAATGAGGTTTTTAGGTTATTACGAGAATGTTGGTCATTACGTAACCCTCGTCCCTTTGACGACGTTACAACACGCTGTTTTATCAACGGCCATAACGGTTATGTTCCACAAGACCAAGGATGGGAAGTAGTCCTAGTAAAACCAGAATGCATGACTTGTTTCTGGACGTATGAATTACGTGTCTTTATTGCCTTTGCTGAACGACTTGTGTACTAGCTAGAATTATCTTCACAACTATCTTGTATCAAAGTTATTGTGTGCTATATTTCATGCTTTATGTAAAATAAGCGGTATTGTAAGTTTGTAAAATATTGTATAAAAGTTTGAACGCGAAATATTATTACAATCAGTTTTTCATATAGAATTGTAGTAGTTGAATTGTATATTAGCTACTAAGTATGAACTTAACGGGTAGGTACTACCCGAATTTAAACTTATAAAACGCTAATATGAAGAAAAAGCTTTTATAAATGAGTTCATATTATGCTACGAAATACTATTAACTACTCTTAATATTCTGTATGATTAACTTGTTCCATTTAACTATTTTGAAGGAAATGGCACCGACTACTCGACACACCGTGAATATGAATGAAGAGGAAATCCGTACTTTTCTAGCTTCAAACATAGCCGCAGTACAGGCTGCGCTACATACCATCAATAACCTTGGATCTGGCAGTACAGGAAATCGTGTAGGATGCACCTACAAAGAATTCACTGCATGCAAACCTTTGGAATTTGATGGAACCGAAGGACCGATCGGATTGAAACGGTGGACCGAGAAGGTCGAATCGGTGTTTGCCATAAGTAAGTGTACTGAAGAAGACAAAGTGAAGTACGCTACGCATACCTTCACAGGTTCTACGTTAACATGGTGGAATACCTATCTAGAGCAAGTGGGACAAGATGATGCGTACGCACTACCGTGGTCAGCATTCAAGCACTTGATGAACGAGAAGTACCGTCCCAGAACCGAGGTCAATAAGCTCAAGACAGAACTTAGAGGGTTACGAACCCAAGGATTTGATATTACCACGTACGAAAGACGATTCACATAATTGTGCCTATTGTGTCCGGGAGCATTCGAAGATGAGGAAGAGAAGATCGACGCGTTTGTGAAAGGATTACTGGAAAGAATCCAAGAAGATATAAGTTCACACGAGCCCGCCTCCATACAACAGGCATGTAGAATGGCTCACAAACTAGTGAACCAGATTGAAGAAAGAATTAAAGAACAGACTGCTGAAGAGGCCAATGTGAAGCAAGTTAAAAGAAAGTGGGAGGAAAACGGTGATAAGAATCACCAATACAACAACAACAGCAATTACAACAATAATCGCAACAATTATCCCAACAATCGCAACATCAATCGCAACTACAACAAACGGCCCAACAACAACAACAACAACAACAGCAACTACAACAATCATCCCAACAACAATAATAACCGCAACAACAACAACAATCAGAAGCAGCTATGCCAAAGGTGTGAAAAGTATCACTCGGGGTTCTGCACCAAATTTTGCAACAAGTGTAAAAGAAATGGTCATAGCGCGGTGAAGTGTGAGGTCTACGGACCAGGGGTTAATAGAACGAAAGGAACAAATGGTGTCGGAACGAGTAATGGCGGAGCAAGTAGTGTCGGGGCAAGTTATGCCAATGTAGTTTGTTATAAATGTGGAAAATCGGGCCACATTATTAGAAATTGCCCGAACCAGGAGAACACGAATGGACAAGGCCGTGGAAGAGTTTTCAATATTAATGCGGCAGAGGCACAGGAAGACCCGGAGCTTGTTACGGGTACGTTTCTTATTGACAATAAATCTGCTTACGTTTTATTTGATTCGGGTGCGGATAGAAGCTATATGAGTAGAGATTTTTGTGCTAAATTAAGTTGTCCATTGACGCCTTTGGATAGTAAATATTTACTCGAATTAGCAAATGGTAAATTAATTTCCGCAGATAATATATGTCGGAATCGAGAAATTAAACTGTTTAGCGAAACATTTAAGATTGATTTGATACCAGTAGAGTTAGGGAGTTTTGATGTGATAATCGGTATGGACTAGTTGAAAGAAGTGAAATCAGAGATCGTTTGTTACAAAAATGCAATTCGCATTATACGAGAAAAAGGAAAACCCTTAATGGTGTACGGAGAAAAGGGCAACACGAAGCTACATATTATTAGTAATTTGAAGGCACAAAAACTAATAAGAAAAGGTTGGGCTGTTCTAGCACACGTCGAGAAAGTACAAACTGAAGAAAAGAGCATCAATGATGTTCCCATTGCAAAAGAATTTCCCGATGTATTTCCGAAAGAATTACCGGGATTACCCCCACAGCGATCCGTTGAATTTCAAATAGATCTTGTACCAGGAGCTGCACCAATAGCTCGTGCTCCTTACAGACTCACACCCAGCGAGATGAAAGAACTACAAAGCCAATTACAAGAACTTTTAGAGCGTGGTTTCATTCGACCAAGCACATCACCGTGGGGAGCTCCTGTTTTGTTTGTCAAGAAGAAAGATGGTACATTCAGGTTGTGTATCGACTACCGAGAGTTGAACAAACTTACCATCAAGAACCGCTACCCACTACCGAGAATCGACGACTTATTTGATCAACTACAAGGCTCGTCTGTTTATTCAAAGATTGACTTACGTTCCGGGTATCATCAAATGCGGATGAAAGAAGATGATATTCCAAAGACTGTTTCAGAACACGTTACAGTCATTACGAGTTTATGGTCATGCCGTTTGGTTTAACTAATGCACCAGCTGTGTTCATGGACCTTATGAACCGAGTGTCTGGACCATACCTTGACAAGTTTGTCATTGTTTTCATTGATGACATACTTATTTACTCAAAGAATGACCAAGAACACGGTGAACATTTGAGAAAGGTGTTAGAAGTATTGAGGAAGGAAGAATTGTACGCTAAGTTTTCAAAGTGTGCATTTTGGTTGGAAGAAGTTCAATTCCTCGGTCACATAGTGAACAAAGAAGGTATTAAGGTGGATCCGGCAAAGATAGAAACTGTTGAAAAGTGGGAAACCCCGAAAACTCCGAAACACATACGCCAGTTTTTAGGACTAGCTGGTTACTACAGAATGTTCATCCAAGACTTTTCCAGAATAGCAAAACCCTTGACTGCATTAACGCATAAAGGGAAGAAATTTGAATGGAATGATGAACAAGAGAAAGCGTTTCAGTTATTGAAGAAAAAGCTAACTACGGCACCTATATTGTCATTGCCTGAAGGGAATGATGATTTTGTGATTTATTGTGACGCATCAAAGCAAGGTCTCGGTTGTGTATTAATGCAATGAACGAAGGTGATTGCTTATGCGTCTAGACAATTGAAGATTCACGAACAAAATTATACGACGCATGATTTGGAATTAGGCGCGGTTGTTTTTGCATTAAAGACTTGGAGGCACTACTTATATGGGGTCAAAAGTATTATATATACCGACCACAAAAGTCTTCAACACATATTTAATCAGAAACAACTGAATATGAGGCAGCGTAGGTGGATTGAATTATTGAATTATTACGACTTTGAGATTCGTTACCACCCGGGGAAGGCAAATGTGTTAGCCGATGCCTTGAGCAGGAAGGACAGAGAACCCATTCGCGTAAAATCTATGAATATAATGATTCATAATAACCTTACTACTCAAATAAAGGAGGCGCAACAAGGAGTTTTAAAAGAGGGAAATTTAAAGGATGAAATACCCAAAGGATCGGAGAAACATCTTAATATTCGGGAAGACGGAACCCGGTATAGGGCTGAAAGGATTTGGGTACCAAAATTTGGAGATATGAGAGAAATGGTACTTAGAGAAGCTCATAAAACCAGATACTCAATACATCCTGGAACGGGGAAGATGTACAAGGATCTCAGGAAATATTTTTGGTGGCTGGGTATGAAAGCCGATGTTGCTAAATACGTAGGAGAATGTTTGACGTGTTCTAAGGTCAAAGTTGAGCATCAGAAACCATCAGGTCTACTTCAACAACCCGAAATCCCGGAATGGAAATGGGAAAACATTAACATGGATTTCATCACTAAATTGCCAAGGACTGCAAGTGGTTTTGATACTCTTTGGGTAATAGTTGATCGTCTCACCAAATCAGCACATTTCCTGCCAATAAGAGAAGATGACAAGATGGAGAAGTTAGCACGACTGTATTTGAAGGAAGTCGTCTCCAGACATGGAATACCAATCTCTATTATCTCTGATAGGGATGGCAGATTTATTTCAAGATTCTGGCAGACATTACAGCAAGCATTAGGAACTCGTCTAGACATGAGTACTGCTTATCATCCACAAACTGATGGGCAGAGAGAAAGGACGATACAAACGCTTGAAGACATGCTACGAGCATGTGTAATTAATTTCGAAAACAGTTGGGATCGACATCTACCATTAGCAGAATTTTCCTACAACAACAGCTACCATTCAAGCATTGAGATGGCGCCATTTGAAGCACTTTATGGTAGAAAGTGCAGGTCTCCGATTTGTTGGAGTGAAGTGAAGGATAGACAGATTATGTAGTGACCCGAACTTTTCTATGTTTATATATATTAATTGAGATTGATATTTACATGATTAAATGTTTCCAACATGTTAAGCAATCAAACTTGTTAAGACTTGATTAATTGAAATATGTTTCATATAGACAATTGACCACCCAAGTTGACCGGTGATTCACGAACGTTAAAACTTGTAAAAACTATATGATGACATATATATGGATATATATATATAGTTAACATGATACTATGATAAGTAAACATATCATTAAGTATATTAACAATGAACTACATATGTAAAAACAAGACTACTAACTTAATGATTTTTAAACGAGACATATATGTAACGATTATCGTTGTAAAGACATTTAATGTATATATATCATATTAAGAGATATTCATACATGATAATATCATGATAATATAATAATTTAAAATCTCATTTGATATTATAAACATTGGGTTAACAACATTTAACAAGATCGTTAACCTAAAGGTTTCAAAACAACACTTACATGTAACGACTAACGATGACTTAACGACTCAGTTAAAATGTATATACATGTAGTGTTTTAATATGTATTTATACACTTTTGAAAGACTTAAATACACTTATCAAAATACTTCTACTTAACAAAAATGCTTACAATTACATCCTCGTTCAGTTTCATCAACAATTCTACTCGTATTCACCCGTATTCGTACTCGTACAATACACAGCTTTTAGATGTATGTACTATTGGTATATACACTCCAATGATCAGCTCTTAGCAGCCCATGTGAGTCACCTAACACATGTGGGAACCATCATTTGGCAACTAGCATGAAATATCTCATAAAATTACAAAAATATGAGTAATCATTCATGGCTTATTTACATGAAAACAAAATTACATATCCTTTATATCTAATCCATACACCAACGACCAAAAACACCTAAAAACACTTTCATTCTTCAATTTTCTTCATCTAATTGATCTCTCTCAAGTTCTATCTTCAAGTTCTAAGTGTTCTTCATAAATTCCAAAAGTTCTAGTTTCATAAAATCAAGAATACTTTCAAGTTTGCTAGCTCACTTCCAATCTTGTAAGGTGATCATCCAACCTCAAGAAATCTTTGTTTCTTACAGTAGGTTATCATTCTAATACAAGGTAATAATCATATTCAAACTTTGGTTCAATTTCTATAACTATAACAATCTTATTTCAAGTGATGATCTTACTTGAACTTGTTTTCGTGTCATGATTCTGCTTCAAGAACTTCGAGCCATCCAAGGATCCATTGAAGCTAGATCCATTTTTCTCTTTTCCAGTAGGTTTATCCAAGGAACTTAAGGTAGTAATTATGTTCATAACATCATTCGATTCATACATATAAAGCTATCTTATTCGAAGGTTTAAACTTGTAATCACTAGAACATAGTTTAGTTAATTCTAAACTTGTTCGCAAACAAAAGTTAATCCTTCTAACTTGACTTTTAAAATCAACTAAACACATGTTCTATATCTATATGATATGCTAACTTAATGATTTAAAACCTGGAAACACGAAAAACACCGTAAAACCGGATTTACGCCGTCGTAGTAACACCGCAGGCTGTTTTGGGTTAGTTAATTAAAAACTATGATAAACTTTGATTTTAAAGTTGTTATTCTGAGAAAATGATTTTTATTATGAACATGAAACTATATCCAAAAATTATGATTAAACTCAAAGTGGAAGTATGTTTTCTAAAATGGTCATCTAGACGTCGTTCTTTCGACTGGAATGACTACCTTTACAAAAACGACTTGTAACTTATTTTTCCGACTATAAACCTATACTTTTCTGTTTAGATTCATAAAATAGAGTTCAATATGAAACCATAGCAATTTGATTCACTCAAAACGGATTTAAAATGAAGAAGTTATGGGTAAAACAAGATTGGATAATTTTTCTCATTTTAGCTACGTGAAAATTGGTAACAAATCTATTCCAACCATAACTTAATCAACTTGTATTGTATATTATGTAATCTTGAGATACCATAGACACGTATACAATGTTTCGACCTATCATGTCGACACATCTATATATATTTCGGAACAACCATAGACACTCTATATGTGAATGTTGGAGTTAGCTATACAGGGTTGAGGTTGATTCCAAAATATATATAGTTTGAGTTGTGATCAATACTGAGATACGTATACACTGGGTCGTGGATTGATTCAAGATAATATTTATCGATTTATTTCTGTACATCTAACTGTGGACAACTAGTTGTAGGTTACTAACGAGGACAGCTGACTTAATAAACTTAAAACATCAAAATATATTAAAAGTGTTGTAAATATATTTTGAACATACTTTGATATATATGTATATATTGTTATAGGTTCGTGAATCAACCAGTGGCCAAGTCTTACTTCCCGACGAAGTAAAAATCTGTGAAAGTGAGTTATAGTCCCACTTTTAAAATCTAATATTTTTGGGATGAGAATACATGCAGGTTTTATAAATGATTTACAAAATTGACACAAGTACGTGAAACTACATTCTATGGTTGAATTATCGAAATCGAATATGCCCCTTTTTATTAAGTCTGGTAATCTAAGAATTAGGGAACAGACACCCTAATTGACGCGAATCCTAAAGATAGATCTATTGGGCCTAACAAACCCCATCCAAAGTACTGGATGCTTTAGTACTTCGAAATTTATATCATATCCGAAGGGTGTCCCGGAATGATGGGGATATTCTTATATATGCATCTTGTTAATGTCGGTTACCAGGTGTTCACCATATGAATGATTTTTATCTCTATGTATGGGATGTGTATTGAAATATGAAATCTTGTGGTCTATTGTTACGATTTGATATATATAGGTTAAACCTATAACTCACCAACATTTTTGTTGACGTTTAAAGCATGTTTATTCTCAGGTGAATATTAAGAGCTTCCGCTGTTGCATACTAAAATAAGGACAAGATTTGGAGTCCATGTTTGTATGATATTGTGTAAAAACTGCATTCAAGAAACTGATTTCGATGTAACATATTTGTATTGTAAACCATTATGTAATGGTCGTGTGTAAACAGGATATTTTAGATTATCATTATTTGATAATCTACGTAAAGCTTTTTAAACCTTTATTTATGAAATAAAGGTTATGGTTTGTTTTAAAAATGAATGCAGTCTTTGAAAAATGTCTCATATAGAGGTCAAAACCTCGCAACGAAATCAATTAATATGGAACGTTTTTAATCAATAAGAACGGGACATTTCAGTTGGTATCCGAGCGTTGGTCTTAGAGAACCAGAATTTTTCATTAGTGTGTCTTATCGAGTTTGTTAGGATGCATTAGTGAGTCTGGACTTTGACCGTGTTTACGTGAAAAATGATTGCTTAACAAATTTTGTTGGAAACTATATATTTTTAACATGTGAATATTATGTGATATATTAATCTCTTAACGCGTTTGATATTATGTGATAGATGTCTACCTCTAGAACAAGTCCCATTGACTCACCTAATAATAATGAAGAGTCAAATGTAAATTGGAATGATTCGTGGACTGATTCACAAGTTCCCGAAGAGGAACCGGAAGAAGAGTCGGAACCGGAAGAAGAATCGGAACCGGATGAAGAAATAGAACCGGTGGGGGAAATAATAAAACGGTTAAGTAAAAGAAAATCCTCAACCAACCAACCAAGGTTAATTATGGTCAATGGTGTTTCCGCCAAGGAAGCAAAATATTGGGAGGATTACCAATTCTCCGATGAATCGGATTTCGACGAGAATTCCGATGATGTTATAGAAATTACCCCAACTGAATTTAAAAAGGCAAAAGAAAATAATAAGGGAAAAGGCATAAAAATAGAGAAATCTAATTCCAACCCCGATGAACTTTATATGTATCGTCAACGCCCGAAGTCCTTAAGTTGTAACAATGACCCGGGAACCTCTAAACCACCAGGTTTTTCTAAACCAATGTGGACAACGACGGCTCGTATTAGGGGAACATCATATATCCCTAGAAACTTGGCAAAACGAACCAAAACCGAAGAAGAAGAAACGAGCGAGTTGGAATAAGATAGTTGTATTCGTGTGGTGTAATATATGTAATATAGTGTTCGTATGCTTTATGATATATGTAAAAATTGCTTGTATTAATAAGTATTTTTTTATGAATCTAACTCTTGTCTATTTTACAGTTTAAAAACACAAAATGGATAGACAACCCAATATTTTAAGAGACCTACCCGGAGACATGATTGATGAAATCTTGTCTAGAGTCGGCCAGAATTCCTCGGCACAACTATTTAAGGCGAGATTAGTTTGTAAGACATTCGAAGAACGTTCCAAGAATGTCTTGGTTTATAAGAGACTTTCGTTTGAAAGATGGGAGATATCACATTGGGAAACCCATAAGTTACGATGTGTTTACTTTGACGCATATATTGCGGGGAATCCAAATGCTATTTTACGCAACGGGTTAAGAAATTATTTTGACTCAATATATCCGAATATTGGACTTCGTGATTTAGAAAAAGCGGCTAACATGCAACATAAAGAAGCATGTTATGCTTAAGGATTAGTAATGTTCGCTTCTCACCAAAGTGAGAACAAGAACATCGGGCTACAACTATTAAACAAAACGTTTTCACAAGTGACGGAGTCGGTAATTGGGGTAAGAAATGAGGTTTTTAGATTATTACGGGACTGTTGGACATTACGTAACCCTCGTCCCTTTGACGACGTTACAACACGCTGTCTTATCAACGGCCATAACGGTTATGTTGCACAAGACCAAGGATGGGAAGTAGTCCTAGTAAAACCAGAATGCATGACTTGTTTCTGGACGTATGAATTACGTGTCTTTATTGCCTTTGCTGAACGACTTGTGTACTAGCTAGAATTATCTTCACAACTATCTTGTATCAAAGTTATTGTGTGCTATATTTCATGCTTTATGTAAAATAAGCGGTATTGTAAGTTTGTAAAATATTGTATAAAAGTTTGAACGCGAAATATTATTATAATCAGTTTTTCATATAGAATTGTAGTAGTTGAATTGTATATTAGCTACTAAGTATGAACTTAACGGGTAGGTACTACCCGAATTTAAACTTATAAAACGCTAATATGAAGAAAAAGCTTTTATAAATGAGTTCATATTATGCTACGAAATACTATTAACTACTCTTAATATTCTGTATGATTAACTTGTTTCATTTGACTATTTTGAAGGAAATGGCACCGACTACTCGACACACCGTGAATATGAATGAAGAGGAATTCCGTACTTTTCTAGCTTCAAACATAGCCGCAGTACAGGCTGCGCTACATACCAACAATAACCTTGGATCTAGCAGTACAGGAAATCGTGTAGGATGCACCTACAAAGAATTCACTGCCTGCAAACCTTTGGAATTTGATGGAACCGAAGGACCGATCGGATTGAAACGGTGGACCAAGAAGGTCGAATCGGTGTTTGCCATAAGTAAGTGTACTGAAGAGGAAAAAGTAAAGTACGCTACGCATACCTTCACAGGTTCTACGTTAACATGGTGGAATACCTATCTAGAGCAAGTGGGACAAGACGATGCGTACGCACTACCGTGGTCAGCATTCAAGCACTTGATGAACGAGAAGTACCGTCCCAGAACCGAGGTCAATAAGCTCAAGACAGAACTTAGAGGGTTACGAACCCAAGGATTTGATATTACCACGTACGAAAGACGATTCACAGAATTGTGCCTATTGTGTCCGGGAGCATTCGAAGATGAGGAAGAGAAGATCGACGCGTTTGTGAAAGGATTACCGGAAAGAATCCAAGAAGATATAAGTTCACACGAGCCCGCCTCCATACAACAGGCATGTAGAATGGCTCACAAACTCGTGAACCAAATTGAAGAAAGAATTAAAGAACAGACTGCTGAAGAGGCCAATGTGAAGCAAGTCAAAAGAAAGTGGGAGGAAAACGGTGATAAGAATCACCAATACAACAACAACAGCAATTACAACAATAATCGCAACAATTATCCCAACAATCGCAACATCAATCGCAACTACAACAAACGGCCCAACAACAACAACAACAACAACAACAGCAGCAACTACAACAATCATCCCAACAACAATAATAACCGCAACAACAACAACAATCAGAAGCAGCTATGCCAAAGGTGTGAAAAGAATCACTCGGGGTTCTGCACCAAATTTTGCAACAAGTGTAAAAGAAATGGTCATAGCGCGGCGAAGTGTGAGGTCTACGGACCAGGGGTTAATAGAACGAAAGGAACAAATGGTGTCGGAACGAGTAATGGCGGAGCAAGTAGTGTCGGAGCAAGTTATGCCAATGTAGTTTGTTATAAATGTGAAAAACCGGGCCACATTATTAGAAATTGCCCGAACCAGGAGAACACGAATGGACAAGGCCGTGGAAGAGTATTCAATATTAATGCGGTAGAGGCACAGGAAGACCCGGAGCTTGTTACGGGTACGTTTCTTATTGACAATAAATCTTCTTACGTTTTATTTGATTCGGGTGCGGATAGAAGCTATATGAGTAGAGATTTTTGTGCTAAATTAAGTTGTCCATTGACGCCTTTGGATAGTAAATTTTTACTCGAATTAGCAAATGGTAAATTAATTTCAGCAGATAATATATGTCGGAATCGAGAAATTAAACTGGTTAGCGAAACATTTAAGATTGATTTGATACCAGTAGAGTTAGGGAGTTTTGATGTGATAATCGGTATGGACTGGTTGAAAGAAGTGAAAGCGGAGATCGTTTGTTACAAAAATGCAATTCGCATTATACGAGAAAAAGGAAAACCCTTAATGGTGTACGGAGAAAAGGGCAACACGAAGCTACATCTTATTAGTAATTTGAAGGCACAAAAACTAATAAGAAAAGGTTGCTATGCTGTTCTAGCACACGTCGAGAAAGTACAAACTGAAGAAAAGAGCATCAATGATGTTCCCGTCGCAAAAGAATTTCCTGATGTATTTCCGAAAGAATTACCGGGATTACCCCCACATCGATCCGTTGAATTTCAAATAGATCTTGTACCAGGAGCTGCACCAATAGCTCATGCTCCTTACAGACTCGCACCCAGCGAGATGAAAGAACTACAAAGCCAATTACAAGAACTTTTAGAGCGTGGTTTCATTCGACCAAGCACATCACCGTGGGGAGCTCCTGTTTTGTTTGTCAAGAAGAAAGATGGTACATTCAGGTTGTGTATCGACTACCGAGAGTTAAACAAACTTACCATCAAGAACCGCTACCCACTACCGAGAATCGATGACTTATTTGATCAACTACAAGGCTCGTCTGTTTATTCAAAGATTGACTTACGTTCCGGGTATCATCAAATGTGGGTGAAAGAAGATGATATTCCAAAGACTGCTTTCAGAACACGTTACGGTCATTACGACTTTATGGTCATGCCGTTTGGTTTAACTAATGCACCAGCTGTGTTCATGGACCTTATGAACCGAGTGTGTGGACCATACCTTGACAAGTTTGTCATTGTTTTCATTGATGACATACTTATTTACTCAAAGAATGACCAAGAACACGGTGAACATTTGAGAAAGGTGTTAGAAGTATTGAGGAAGGAAGAATTGTACGCTAAGTTTTCAAAGTGTGCATTTTGGTTGGAAGAAGTTCAATTCCTCGGTCACATAGTGAACAAAGAAGGTATTAAGGTGGATCCGGCAAAGATAGAAACTGTTGAAAAGTGGGAAACCCCGAAAACTCCGAAACACATACGCCAGTTTTTAGGACTAGCTGGTTACTACAGAAGGTTCATCCAAGACTTTTCCAGAATAGCAAAACCCTTGACTGCATTAACGCATAAAGGGAAGAAATTTGAATGGAATGATGAACAAGAGAAAGCGTTTCAGTTATTTAAGAAAAAGCTAACTACGGCACCTATATTGTCATTGCTTGAAGGGAATGATGATTTTGTGATTTATTGTGATGCATCAAAGCAAGGTCTCGGTTGTGTATTAATGCAACGAACGAAGGTGATTGCTTATGCGTCTAGACAATTGAAGATTCACGAACAAAATTATACGACGCATGATTTGGAATTAGGCGCGGTTGTTTTTGCATTAAAGACTTGGAGGCACTACTTATATGGGGTCAAAAGTATTATATATACCGACCACAAAAGTCTTCAACACATATTTAATCAGAAACAACTGAATATGAGGCAGCGTAGGTGGATTGAATTATTGAATGATTACGACTTTGAGATTCGTTACCACCCGGGGAAGGCAAATGTGGTAGCCGATGCCTTGAGCAGGAAGGACAGAGAACCCATTCGAGTAAAATCTATGAATATAATGATTCATAATAACATTACTACTCAAATAAAGGAGGCGCAACAAGGAGTTTTAAAAGAGGGAAATTTAAAGGATGAAATACCCAAAGGATCGGAGAAGCATCTTAATATTCGGGAAGACGGAACCCGGTATAGGGCTGAAAGGATTTGGGTACCAAAATTTGGAGATATGAGAGAAATGGTACTTAGAGAAGCTCATAAAACCAGATACTCAATACATCCTGGAACGGGGAAGATGTACAAGGATCTCAAGAAACATTTTTGGTGGCCGGGTATGAAAGCCGATGTTGCTAAATACGTAGGAGAATGTTTGACGTGTTCTAAGGTCAAAGCTGAGCATCAGAAACCATCAGGTCTACTTCAACAACCCGAAATCCCGGAATGGAAATGGGAAAACATTACCATGGATTTCGTCACTAAATTGCCAAGGACTGCAAGTGGTTTTGATACTATTTGGGTAATAGTTGACCGTCTCACCAAATCAGCACACTTCTTGCCAATAAGAGAAGATGACAAGATGGAGAAGTTAGCACGACTGTATTTGAAGGAAGTCATCTCCAGACATGGAATACCAATCTCTATTATCTCTGATAGGGATGGCAGATTTATTTCAAGATTCTGGCAAACATTACAGCAAGCATTAGGAACTCGTCTAGACATGAGTACTGCCTATCATCCACAAACTGATGGGCAGAGCGAAAGGACGATACAAACGCTTGAAGACATGCTACGAGCATGTGTTATTGATTTCGGAAACAGTTGGGATCGACATCTACCGTTAGCAGAATTTTCCTACAACAACAGCTACCATTCAAGCATTGAGATGGCGCCGTTTGAAGCACTTTATGGTAGAAAGTGCAGGTCTCCGATTTATTGGAGTGAAGTGGGGGATAGACAGATTACGGGTCCGGAGATTATACAAGAAACTACCGAGAAGATCATCCAAATTCAACAATGGTTGAAAACCGCCCAAAGTCGACAAAAGAGCTACGCTGACATTAAAAGAAAAGATATAGAATTTGAAATTGGAGAGATGGTCATGCTTAAAGTTGCACCTTGGAAAGGCGTTGTTCGATTTGGTAAACGAGGGAAATTAAATCCAAGGTATATTGGACCATTCAAGATTATTGATCGTATCGGACCAGTAGCTTACCGACTAGAGTTACCTCAACAACTCGCGGCTGTACATAACACTTTCCACGTCTCGAATTTAAAGAAATGTTTTGCTAAAGAAGATCTCACTATTCCGTTAGATGAAATCCAAATCAACGAAAAACTTCAATTCATCGAAGAACCCGTCAAAATAATGGATCGTGAGGTTAAAAGACTTAAGCAAAACAAGATACCAATTGTTAAGGTTCGATGGAATGCTCGTAGAGGACCCGAGTTCACCTGGGAGCGTGAAGATCAGATGAAGAAGAAATACCCGCATCTATTTCCAGAAGATTCGTCAACACCTTCAACAACTTAAAATTTCGGGACGAAATTTATTTAACGGGTAGGTACTGTAGTGACCCGAACTTTTCTATGTTTATATATATTAATTGAGATTGATATTTACATGATTAAATGTTTCCAACATGTTAAGCAATCAAACTTGTTAAGACTTGATTAATTGAAATATGTTTCATATAGACAATTGACCACCCAAGTTGACCGGTGATTCACGAACGTTAAAACTTGTAAAAACTATATGATGACATATATATGGATATATATATAGTTAACATGATACTATGATAAGTAAACATATCATTAAGTATATTAACAATGAACTACATATGTAAAAACAAGACTACTAACTTAATGATTTTTAAACGAGACATATATGTAACGATTATCGTTGTAAAGACATTTAATGTATATATATCATATTAAGAGATATTCATACATGATAATATCATGATAATATAATAATTTAAAATCTCATTTGATATTATAAACATTGGGTTAACAACATTTAACAAGATCGTTAACCTAAAGGTTTCAAAACAACACTTACATGTAACGACTAACGATGACTTAACGACTCAGTTAAAATGTATATACATGTAGTGTTTTAATATGTATTTATACACTTTTGAAAGACTTAAATACACTTATCAAAATACTTCTACTTAACAAAAATGCTTACAATTACATCCTCGTTCAGTTTCATCAACAATTCTACTCGTATTCACCCGTATTCGTACTCGTACAATACACAGCTTTTAGATGTATGTACTATTGGTATATACACTCCAATGATCAGCTCTTAGCAGCCCATGTGAGTCACCTAACACATGTGGGAACCATCATTTGGCAACTAGCATGAAATATCTCATAAAATTACAAAAATATGAGTAATCATTCATGACTTATTTACATGAAAACAAAATTACATATCCTTTATATCTAATCCATACACCAACGACCAAAAACACCTAAAAACACTTTCATTCTTCAATTTTCTTCATCTAATTGATCTCTCTCAAGTTCTATCTTCAAGTTCTAAGTGTTCTTCATAAATTCCAAAAGTTCTAGTTTCATAAAATCAAGAATACTTTCAAGTTTGCTAGCTCACTTCCAATCTTGTAAGGTGATCATCCAACCTCAAGAAATCTTTGTTTCTTACAGTAGGTTATCATTCTAATACAAGGTAATAATCATATTCAAACTTTGGTTCAATTTCTATAACTATAACAATCTTATTTCAAGTGATGATTTTACTTGAACTTGTTTTCGTGTCATGATTCTGCTTCAAGAACTTCGAGCCATCCAAGGATCCATTGAAGCTAGATCCATTTTTCTCTTTTCCAGTAGGTTTATCCAAGGAACTTAAGGTAGTAATGATGTTCATAACATCATTCGATTCATACATATAAAGCTATCTTATTCGAAGGTTTAAACTTGTAATCACTAGAACATAGTTTAGTTAATTCTAAACTTGTTCGCAAACAAAAGTTAATCCTTCTAACTTGAATTTTAAAATCAACTAAACACATGTTCTATATCTATATGATATGCTAACTTAATGATTTAAAACCTGGAAACACGAAAAACACCGTAAAACCGGATTTACGCCGTCGTAGTAACACCGCGGGCTGTTTTGGGTTAGTTAATTAAAAACTATGATAAACTTTGATTTTAAAGTTGTTATTCTGAGAAAATGATTTTTATTATGAACATGAAACTATATCCAAAAATTATGATTAAACTCAAAGTGGAAGTATGTTTTCTAAAATGGTCATCTAGACGTCGTTCTTTCGACTGGAATGACTACCTTTACAAAAACGACTTGTAACTTATTTTTCCGACTATAAACCTATAATTTTCTGTTTAGATTCATAAAATAGAGTTCAATATGAAACCATAGCAATTTGATTCACTCAAAACGGATTTAAAATGAAGAAGTTATGGGTAAAACAAGATTGGATAATTTTTCTCATTTTAGCTACGTGAAAATTGGTAACAAATCTATTCCAACCATAACTTAATCAACTTGTATTGTATATTATGTAATCTTGAGATACCATAGACACGTATACAATGTTTCGACCTATCATGTCGACACATCTATATATATTTCGGAACAACCATAGACACTCTATATGTGAATGTTGGAGTTAGCTATACAGGGTTGAGGTTGATTCCAAAATATATATAGTTTGAGTTGTGATCAATACTGAGATACGTATACACTGGGTCGTGGATTGATTCAAGATAATATTTATCTATTTATTTCTGTACATCTAACTGTGGACAACTAGTTGTAGGTTACTAACGAGGACAGCTGACTTAATAAACTTAAAACATTAAAATATATTAAAAGTGTTGTAAATATATTTTGAACATACTTTGATATATATGTATATATTGTTATAGGTTCGTGAATCAACCAGTGGCCAAGTCTTACTTCCCGACGAAGTAAAAATCTGTGAAAGTGAGTTATAGTCCCACTTTTAAAATCTAATATTTTTGGGATGAGAATACATGCAGGTTTTATAAATGATTTACAAAATAGACACAAGTACGTGAAACTACATTCTATGGTTGAATTATCGAAATCGAATATGCCCCTTTTTATTAAGTCTGGTAATCTAAGAATTAGGGAACAGACACCCTAATTGACGCGAATCCTAAAGATAGATCTATTGGGCCTAACAAACCCCATCCAAAGTACCGGATGCTTTAGTACTTCGAAATTTATATCATATCCGAAGGGTGTCCCGGAATGATGGGGATATTCTTATATATGCATCTTGTTAATGTCGGTTACCAGGTGTTCACCATATGAATGATTTTTATCTCTATGTATGGGATGTGTATTGAAATATGAAATCTTGTGGTCTATTGTTACGATTTGATATATATAGGTTAAACCTATAACTCACCAACATTTTTGTTGACGTTTAAAGCATGTTTATTCTCAGGTGAATATTAAGAGCTTCCGCTGTTGCATACTAAAATAAGGACAAGATTTGGAGTCCATGTTTGTATGATATTGTGTAAAAACTGCATTCAAGAAACTGATTTCGATGTAACATATTTGTATTGTAAACCATTATGTAATGGTCGTGTGTAAACAGGATATTTTAGATTATCATTATTTGATAATCTACGTAAAGCTTTTTAAACCTTTATTTATGAAATAAAGGTTATGGTTTGTTTTAAAAATGAATGCAGTCTTTGAAAAATGTCTCATATAGAGGTCAAAACCTCGCAACGAAATCAATTAATATGGAACGTTTTTAATCAATAAGAACGGGACATTTCAGATTACGGGTCCGGAGATTATACAAGAAACTACCGAGAAGATCATCCAAATTCAACAACGGTTGAAAACCGCCCAAAGTCGACAAAAGAGCTACGCTGACATTAAAAGAAAAGATATAGAATTTGAAATTGGAGAGATGGTCATGCTTAAAGTTGTACCTTGGAAAGGCGTTGTTCGATTTGGTAAACGAGGGAAATTAAATCCAAGGTATATTGGAGCATTCAAGATTATTGATCGTGTCGGACCAGTAGCTTACCGACTTGAGTTACCTCAACAACTCGCGGCTGTACATAACACTTTCCACGTCTCGAATTTGAAAAAATGTTTTGCTAAAGAAGATCTCACTATTCCGTTAGATGAAATCCAAATCAACGAAAAACTCCAATTCATCGAAGAACCCGTCGAAATAATGGATCGTGAGGTTAAAAGACTTAAGCAAAACAAGATACCAATTGTTAAGGTTCGATGGAATGCTCGTAGAGGACCCGAGTTTACCTGGGAGCGTGAAGATCAGATGAAGAAGAAATACCCGCATCTATTTCCAGAAGATTCGTCAACACCTTCAACAGCTTAAAATTTCGGGACGAAATTTATTTAACGGGTAGGTACTGTAGTGACCCGAACTTTTCCATGTTTATATATATTAATTGAGATTGATATTTACATGATTAAATGTTTCCAACATGTTAAGCAATCAAACTTGTTAAGACTTGATTAATTGAAATATGTTTCATATAGACAATTGACCACCCAAGTTGACCGGCGATTCACGAACGTTAAAACTTATAAAAAAACGACATGACGATATATATATGGATATACATATGGTTAACATGAGATTATGATAAGTAAGTATCTCCATAAGTATATTAACAATGAGTTATATACATATAAACAAGACTACTAACTTAAGGATTTCGAAACGAGACATATATGTAACGATTATCGTTGTAACGACATTTAAATGTATATATATCTTATTAAGTGTAACATCCCAAATATTTAAGGTATTATTTTATGTAAATTTTGTTGCCAAGAAATTAAATTGTAAAGGTTATTTTATGTTAAATGGATGAAGGTTAAGTTTATTGGTTAAGTTAAGAAGGACTAATGGTGCAAAGTTAAGATTAAGGACTTCCCTAACTATAGTTGTGGTGGGGAGGGTAGAAAGTGTCAATAGGCCAAAGTTATTTAATAAAAGAAGTTAAATTGCTGGAAATTAGTTAAAATTGCAAAAAAATTATACAGAACCTCCTGGTGAGTGTGTGTGTGTCGACTTGGGTAGAGGAGAAGGAGAAATCCATCATTTTGTGAAATTAAGAGCATGCAATTGAAGATTTGTGAAATCTAACACACCTTAATCACTCTAACAAGCTTCAATCTTCCATTTTCACTCTCTTGGTGCACAATTAGGGTTCTTAAACTCTAAAAGTCAAGGTATGAATTTTATGTTGATGTATTGTTTGTATTGTGTGTTAATGATGAGATTATGCTTAAGAAAGTTGCTATTTATTGAATTGTGCACATTTGAATGAGTTGGAATGGAATTGTTGATGATTTTAGAAGTAATTACATGTATGAACTTGCATTATAGATTTATGGCATGAATATGGTAAGATTGATGATGTTTTAGTTAAATTTCTAGTCATGCACACCAAGTGTTTGTTAAAATGTCTCAATGAGGTGATTATGTGTTCTAGCTAGAAATTATGATGAAGGATGTTCATATATGAACTATTGTTATAGTTGTAAGTTATAGAAATTGATAGTTTGATAATGTAATGGTGTTAGTAATGAAATTTGGATTGTATGCACATTTGTTAAATAATGAAAGGATTAAAGGAAAAGTTGCATATATTGCTAAAAGTGAAGAACTAGTAATTGTACTTGATTAAAGTGATGAATTTTGATGGGTAATAATCTTGTTTTAGAAAAGATGTGATCAAAGCTAGAATGTATGAATGTTGTGATTAGGGGGTAAAGTGTATGTGTAAGTATGAATGATGTAATGATTCAAGAAAGTTGTGATTTTGATTTAGTTATGTGATTAATGGGATTAGCTCATGTATAGGTGCTAATCAAGGAAAAGAGGTTACAAGTGACCAAGGAAATTCAATTAAGCAAGGTGAGTTTATAGGGGGTAATATGGGTGGGTCAAGAGTGGCTTAGTGTTCTCGGATTGCATCCGTGCAAGAGAGTAACGACTAAGTGCACTAGTTATGTAGCTTAGATAGAACTATGGGGTTAGCTCAATAGTTGTATCTATGGTTGATGTTTAGCTTAGGCAAGGTTATTACATTGCTAGTAATCTTGCCTATGGTTCATGTTAGCTTAGACACTTTGGGTGTCTATGTATGAGATGATGATAGCTTAGGCATATTTAGTATGTCTATGGTTAGCTTAGACTTGATTACTAGGTTCGGCCTAGTAAGTCATGTCTATGGTATGAATAATCGGATCCGAAAGTGTGCAAGCAACCTAAGGGTTGAAGGATAAGTGTTTGATTATGCCCAAATGATTTATGTTTTATGTTTTGTTGCCTTCCTATAACTCACTAAGTGTAAAAGCTTACCCCCATGATGTTTTATGTTTTAGGTGCTAAAGTCCATCGAGAAGGTAAGGAACCCGTGTGAAGAGCTTGAAGAGCATTGGCATTGTGTAAGTGGTATTGCAAGTCCCTTTTTGTAATCACGCTCTATAGTTACCGCTTACCAAACGCCAAGTATTTTGAAGTGTCAAGTTGTCATTGTTGAATTTGGGACCAAATGTTGGTTTTGATTCATGGAAACATATTTTATTGACTAAATGTTGTTTATGGATGGTTTAAGATATTAGAAACGGAATTTGTATGGTTGTGTATGAATTACGCTGTTTTGAAAGTGTTTGAAAATGATGAAAAGTGCAAAATTGGTTTAAGTTAATTGTTGCAGGTCTGGCACCCGGACAAGTGTTATGTCGCGCCGCGGCAAAGGGCTCCGCGCCGCGGCAAACAACTAATGTTCAAAACAGAAATGGAGTTAACAAGGTTAAAAAGTTAAGTGTTATGTCGCGCCGCGACAAGGCAGGCCGCGCCGCGGCAATTGCCTTGTCCGGCCAGTGACTTAACCTTTCAAAAAAAAAAAAAAAAAAAAAAAAAATTTTTTACTCGATTCAAGGCGTTAAAAGTTGGTATCAGAGCTGTGGTTTAAGGGACTTGGATAACCCACGATAGGGATTATCTAGGCTTAAACCATTGTTGTGAAGGATAAGCGGTTTAGGACTTGCATAAGTGTTAAAGTCGTATAGTTGTGCCATGCTCCATAGGGTAGAGTCATTGACGAGACCCGTAGTATAATGATTGATCTATGAAAGGAGTTTGATACCCGTTAGCCATGATGTCATAGTGGACTTAATGTGTAATGAAATGGTGTAATAACAACAGGCCATTGTTATTACTTCATTTTAGTACACATGAACGTCTACTATAGTCATGGTGAATCGAGTTAGGAATTCTTTCGAATGGTTTGGTTTGTTGAATAATGGTGTTACCGGTATTTGAACTAATGGGTTGAATGTAATTTTTTTAGAAATGGCTATTGTATCACCAAACCGAGGTCAAGATGAGGATGATGAGTACGTCCGCACCCCATCCGCGGAGTCTATAGAAGACTCTCAAAACGAATCGGAAGAAGTTAACATGCCAAATGACATTTCGGGGCAAATAGGGCAAGCCTTGATACGTTATACCCCAACCTTGTTAGAAAAGATCAAGACATTGATCAATGATCAATTAGATGAGAAGTTAAAGACTCTTATTGCTAATAACCCTACCTTAAGAGGTGAAGGCGGTAGTGGGGTAAGACAAGAAGAGGTAGAAGCCCCAAAGAAGAAGGATGATCGTTTTGAATACAAGAACTTTGCAAATTGCCATCCCCCCGAGTTTCATGGTAAGGTTGACCCAATCGTTAGTCAAAGGTGGATAGACGAAATTGAAGAAACTTTTATGTTATGTGAATGCCCCGAGCATTTAAAGGTAATTTACGCGGCACATCAAATGAAGGGTAGTGGTTATGAGTGGTGGAATTTTATAGTTAAGTCTCATGGGCGAGACGTGGCTACAAGTTTCTCATGGGACAAGTTCCGTGAAATGTTTATGAATCAATTTGCTCCACCCGCCGAGGTTAGTAGGTTGAAATCCGAGTTTATGAATATAGAGCATGGAAGTAAGTCGGTGACCGAGTTTAATGCCGAGTTCAATGATAAGTCTCGATTTTGTCCGGACTTTGTGTCGAGTCCCAAGTTGATGATGGATCATTATCATGAGAAGTTGAATCCCGAGATAAGTGAGTTTATCGACAAGAGCACGTATAAGACTTTGGCCGAAATGATGAATAGAGCACTTGTTAGAGAACACGAACTTAGGAAGAAGGCGGCGTTTAAGCGAAAATTAGATCAAGACTCCAAGGTAATGCAAAATGTTAGTCCGAAAAAGGGTAAGTTTGGTTTCGAATCCCCGCACAAGTCAAAAGGGGGTTTTGTGTCGGGTAAGAGCGGTGGGAAAGAAGCCAAGTTGTGTACTAGATGTGGTAAAAATCATACGGGTGAATGTAAAGCGGGTACCTCCGATTGTTACTCTTGTGGAAAGCCGGGACATAGGGCCGCCGAATGTCCTAAGAAAGGTAAGCAATGTTATTATTGTTTTGAGAAAGGTCACTTTCAAGCCGAATGTCCGGAATACAAGAAGGATTTAGCTAGTGGTAGTGTTAAGAAAGAGGTTAAGACGGAACTGAAGACTAGTGATAGCCGACCAAGGACCCGAGCTCATCAGATTACCGCACTCGAAGCGAAGGAGTCCCAAAATGTGGTGTCAGGTACCTTTATTGTAAACTCTTTACCTGCGCATGTTTTGTTTGATTCCGGTGCTACGCGGTCGTTTGTATCATATTCTTTTTGTAAGCATTTTAATATGACCCCTAGTATGTTAGAACACCCACTAGAGGTTGAAATAGCGGATAATAAGACTGTGATGGTGTATAGTATCATTAAAGGGTGTGAAATTATTTTGGATGATGAAAAGTTTGTCATTGATTTAATACCCATGCATATGGGGGAATTTCAAGTAATTGTGGGTATGGATTGGCTAGAGGACAATGAAGGGATAATTTTATGTCGTAAGAAAATTGTGTTAGTTCAATCACCTAGTGGAAAGGTTATATGGATTTATGGGGAACGAGCTAGGCGTGCTATACCTATATGCACGTATGCTAAAGCTAAAAGATTTTTATCTCATGGGTGTTGTGCGTTTTTGGCACATGTTGTTGATAATTCGAAAAAGGTTGTTGAATTAGATGATGTACCAATTGTTAACGAGTTTCCGGACGTGTTTCCAAGTGAATTGCCCGGTGTACCTCCCGAGCGTGAGGTAGAGTTTAGAATAGATTTGATACCCGGGGCCATGCCAATTGCCAAAGCTCCATATCGATTAGCCCCGTCGGAAATGAGAGAAATGATGACTCAATTGCAAGATTTGATAGATAAAGGTTTTATACGCCCTAGTAGTTCACCTTGGGGAGCTCCGGTTTTATTTGTGAAAAAGAAAGATGGGACTATGAGAATGTGCATTGATTATAGAGAATTGAACAAGGTCACTATTAAGAATAAGTATCCGTTGCCGAGGATAGACGATTTGTTTGATCAATTACAAGGTGCAAGTTTCTTTTCAAAGATAGATTTAAGGTCGGGTTACCATCAATTGAAAGTGAGGGAAGAAGATGTCCCTAAAACAGCTTTTCGAACAAGGTATGGTCATTACGAGTTTGTGGTTATGCCGTTTGGGTTAACGAATGCACCGGCCGCGTTTATGGATTTGATGAATAGAGTTTGTCGGCCTATGCTTGATAGGTTTGTGATTGTATTTATTGATGATATTTTGGTATATTCTAAGAGTGAAGAGGAGCATGCGGTACATTTGAGACAAGTATTAGAGACTCTAAGAAGAGAAAGATTGTTTGCGAAGTTCTCTAAGTGCGAGTTTTGGCTTCGTGAAGTTCAATTTTTGGGTCATGTCATTAATAGGAAGGGTATTTGTGTTGATCCGGTAAAGATAGAGGCAATTATGAGATGGGAACCACCTACGAATCCTACCGAAGTTAGGAGTTTTCTAGGTTTAGCGGGGTATTACCGACGGTTTATACAAGATTTCTCTAGAATAGCCACCCCACTCACCAAGTTGACTCGTAAAAGTGTGCCATGGAAATGGGAAGAAAAGCAAGAACAAGCGTTTCAACTCCTTAAAGAGAAACTTGTTCAAGCTCCCATATTGGTTTTACCGGAAGGGAATGAGAACATGACGGTTTATTGTGATGCTTCTAAGAAAGGCTTAGGGTGTGTATTGATGCAAAATGGGAAGGTCATAGCTTATGCTTCCCGACAATTGAAGGAACACGAGAAACGCTATCCTACGCATGATTTAGAATTGACGGCCGTGGTTTTTGCTCTAAAGATTTGGCGTCATTATCTTTATGGTGTTAAGTTTTCCATTTATACCGATCATAAGAACTTAAAGTATTTGTTTGATCAAAGGGATTTGAACGATAGGCAAAGGAGAGGTCTCGATTTGGTGAAAGATTATGATTGTGAGATCTTATATCACCCCGGAAAAGCGAATGTAGTAGCGGATGCTCTTAGTAGGAAGTCAAGTCATCAACCGATTAAGATAACAAGCTTGGCTATGGTAATATCACCTCAAATATTTGATGATATTCGTGTTGCACAAGGTGGAGCATTATCGCCCGAAAACGTGAGAAAAGAAAGAATCAAGGGGCAAGTTGACGATTTTGTGGTAGATTCTCGTGGTTTAAGGCTTAGATATGGGAGAATTTGGGTACCTTTGCAAAGTGATGTTAGAAGTGAGCTCCTTGACTTAGCTCACAAGTCTAAGTATTCGATTCACCCCGGTGCTACGAAAATGTATAGAGATTTAAGGAAAGACTATTGGTGGCCGGGAATGAAGAGGGATATAGTTAAGTATGTGCACAAGTGTCTTACTTGTCTTCAAGTGAAAGCCGATCATCAAATGCCCTACGGTAAAATGCAACCTTTAGAGGTACCGGTGTGGAAATGGGAGCATATTACGATGGATTTAGTGACTAAGTTGCCTAAGACCCCTAGACAACACGATGCAATTTGGGTTATTGTTGATAGATTGACTAAGAGTGCATTATTTTTGGCAATAAGAGAAGCTTCGTCGTCGGAAGCAATGTCAAAGTTATATATGAAAGAAGTTGTTGCAAGGCATGGAGTGCCGGTTTCCATAGTTTCGGATCGAGACACTCGATTTACATCTAGATATTGGAGAAAGTTTCAAGAGGAAATGGGTACTAAGTTACATATAAGTACCGCGTTTCACCCACAAACGGATGGTCAAAGTGAACGGACTATACAAACTCTTGAGGATATGTTAAGAGCATGTGTCATTGATTTTGGTGGAAGTTGGGATACTCATTTACCGTTAGTTGAATTTTCATACAACAATAGTTATCACTCTACGATTGGGATGGCACCATATGAAATGTTGTATGGAAGGAGGTGTAGAACCCCGATATGTTGGGGCGAAGTAGGTCAACGAGAATTAGGAAGCACGGAAATAGTACAACAAACCACCGAGATGATTGATCAAATTCGTGAAAGAATGAAGGCGGCACAAGATAGACAAAAGTCATATGTTGATAAGAGGAGAAAGCCGATAGAATTTCAAGTAGGTGATAAAGTGATGCTAAAAGTTTCTCCATGGAAAGGCATCATCCGTTTTAGAAAGAGGGGAAAATTGGGTCCAAGGTTCGTGGGACCATTTGAGATAGTGGCGAAAGTGGGGAAGGTAGCCTACCGTTTGGCTTTACCCGATGAATTAAGTAATATACATGACACGTTTCACGTGTCACAATTGAGAAAGTGTTTGGCGGATGATTCAACCTATGTTCCTTTGAATGAAATTGAGGTCGATAATAAGTTAAGATATGCGGAGAAGCCGATAAAGATTTTGGATCAAAAGGTTAAGCACTTGAGAAATAAGTCGGTTATATTGTTGAAGGTGTTATGGCAATTTAGAAAAGGTTCCGAATGTACATGGGAACCCGAAGAATGGCTCATGAAGTATTATCCGTCGTTGCATCAAGAATGGTTCGCGAGGACGCGAACGATCCAAGAGGGGGAGAGTTGTAACATCCCAAATATTTAAGGTATTATTTTATGTAAATTTTGTTGCCAAGAAATTAAATTGTAAAGGTTATTTTATGTTAAATGGATGAAGGTTAAGTTTATTGGTTAAGTTAAGAAGGACTAATGGTGCAAAGTTAAGATTAAGGACTTCCCTAACTATAGTTGTGGTGGGGAGGGTAGAAAGTGTCAATAGGCCAAAGTTATTTAATAAAAGAAGTTAAATTGCTGGAAATTAGTTAAAATTGCAAAAAAATTATACAGAACCTCCTGGTGAGTGTGTGTGTGTCGACTTGGGTAGAGGAGAAGGAGAAATCCATCATTTTGTGAAATTAAGAGCATGCAATTGAAGATTTGTGAAATCTAACACACCTTAATCACTCTAACAAGCTTCAATCTTCCATTTTCACTCTCTTGGTGCACAATTAGGGTTCTTAAACTCTAAAAGTCAAGGTATGAATTTTATGTTGATGTATTGTTTGTATTGTGTGTTAATGATGAGATTATGCTTAAGAAAGTTGCTATTTATTGAATTGTGCACATTTGAATGAGTTGGAATGGAATTGTTGATGATTTTAGAAGTAATTACATGTATGAACTTGCATTATAGATTTATGGCATGAATATGGTAAGATTGATGATGTTTTAGTTAAATTTCTAGTCATGCACACCAAGTGTTTGTTAAAATGTCTCAATGAGGTGATTATGTGTTCTAGCTAGAAATTATGATGAAGGATGTTCATATATGAACTATTGTTATAGTTGTAAGTTATAGAAATTGATAGTTTGATAATGTAATGGTGTTAGTAATGAAATTTGGATTGTATGCACATTTGTTAAATAATGAAAGGATTAAAGGAAAAGTTGCATATATTGCTAAAAGTGAAGAACTAGTAATTGTACTTGATTAAAGTGATGAATTTTGATGGGTAATAATCTTGTTTTAGAAAAGATGTGATCAAAGCTAGAATGTATGAATGTTGTGATTAGGGGGTAAAGTGTATGTGTAAGTATGAATGATGTAATGATTCAAGAAAGTTGTGATTTTGATTTAGTTATGTGATTAATGGGATTAGCTCATGTATAGGTGCTAATCAAGGAAAAGAGGTTACAAGTGACCAAGGAAATTCAATTAAGCAAGGTGAGTTTATAGGGGGTAATATGGGTGGGTCAAGAGTGGCTTAGTGTTCTCGGATTGCATCCGTGCAAGAGAGTAACGACTAAGTGCACTAGTTATGTAGCTTAGATAGAACTATGGGGTTAGCTCAATAGTTGTATCTATGGTTGATGTTTAGCTTAGGCAAGGTTATTACATTGCTAGTAATCTTGCCTATGGTTCATGTTAGCTTAGACACTTTGGGTGTCTATGTATGAGATGATGATAGCTTAGGCATATTTAGTATGTCTATGGTTAGCTTAGACTTGATTACTAGGTTCGGCCTAGTAAGTCATGTCTATGGTATGAATAATCGGATCCGAAAGTGTGCAAGCAACCTAAGGGTTGAAGGATAAGTGTTTGATTATGCCCAAATGATTTATGTTTTATGTTTTGTTGCCTTCCTATAACTCACTAAGTGTAAAAGCTTACCCCCATGATGTTTTATGTTTTAGGTGCTAAAGTCCATCGAGAAGGTAAGGAACCCGTGTGAAGAGCTTGAAGAGCATTGGCATTGTGTAAGTGGTATTGCAAGTCCCTTTTTGTAATCACGCTCTATAGTTACCGCTTACCAAACGCCAAGTATTTTGAAGTGTCAAGTTGTCATTGTTGAATTTGGGACCAAATGTTGGTTTTGATTCATGGAAACATATTTTATTGACTAAATGTTGTTTATGGATGGTTTAAGATATTAGAAACGGAATTTGTATGGTTGTGTATGAATTACGCTGTTTTGAAAGTGTTTGAAAATGATGAAAAGTGCAAAATTGGTTTAAGTTAATTGTTGCAGGTCTGGCACCCGGACAAGTGTTATGTCGCGCCGCGGCAAAGGGCTCCGCGCCGCGGCAAACAACTAATGTTCAAAACAGAAATGGAGTTAACAAGGTTAAAAAGTTAAGTGTTATGTCGCGCCGCGACAAGGCAGGCCGCACCGCGGCAATTGCCTTGTCCGGCCAGTGACTTAACCTTTCAAAAAAAAAAAAAAAAAAAATTTTTACTCGATTCAAGGCGTTAAATTAAGATATATTAATATATCATAATATCATGATAATATAATAATTTAACATCTCATTAGATATAATAAACAATGGGTTAACAACATTAATTGAGATCGTTAACTTAAAGGTTTCAAAACAACAATTACATGTAACGACTAACGATGACTTAACGACTCAGTTAAAATGTATATACATGTAGTGTATTTAGATGTATTAAAATACTTTTGGAAGACTTCAAGACATATATCAAAACACTTATACTTAACGAAAATGGTTACAGTTACTTTTCCATTCTTTTCTTTCATCAAGAATTCTAGTCGTATTCTTACCCGTATTATACACAGCTTCAAAACGTACTTACTATGAGTATATACCAATAGGAACTAGCATGGGATTCCACTCTTGATTATGTCATGTATGACTAATCAATTTTAACTTCTACCATGAGCTAGTCAACTAACTAGAACTCCTTTTAACCCCACTCACCACTCACCAATTACCACTCATCATTCACTCCATTTCACTTCCAATTCTCTTTCTAATTCTCTCTCAACACACACACACACACACTATTATGAACGTATTTTTCTAGTAGTTAATCATCATCTTCATCAAAAATCACTTCAAGAATCAATCTATAATCATCATAGGAAGAACACTTCAAGAACACTTCAAAAATCCCTTCAAGTTTACTAATTTACTTTCAAGCTTTCTAATCCATTCCAAGTAATCATCTAAGATCAAGAAACCTTTGTTATATACAGTAGGTTATATTTCTTATTCAAGGTAATATTCATATTCAAACTTTGATTCAATTTCTATAACTATAAACTATCTTAATTCGAGTAAAAATCTTACTTGAACTTGTTTTTGTGTCATGATCCTACTTCAAGAACTTTCAAGCCATCCAAGATCCTTTGAAGCTAGATCATTTCTTGTCACTTCCAGTAGGTTTACCTACTAAACTTGAGGTAGTAATGATGTTCATAACATCATTCGATTCATATATATAAAACTATCTTATTCGAAGGTTTAAACTCGTAATCACTAGAACATAGTTTAGTTAATTCTAAACTTGTTCGCAAACAAAAGTTAATCCTTCTAACTTGACTTTTAAAATTAACTACACACATGTTCTATATCTATATGATATGCTAACTTAATGATTTAAAACCTGGAAACACGAAAAACACCGTAAAACCGGATTTACGCCGTCGTAGTAACACCGCGGGCTGTTTTGGGTTAGTTAATTAAAAACTATGATAAACTTTGATTTAAAAGTTGTTATTCTGAGAAAATGATTTTTATTACGAACATGAAACTATATCCAAAAATTATGGTTAAACTCAAAGTGGAAGTATGTTTTCTAAAATGGTCATCTAGACGTCGTTCTTTCGACTGAAATGACTACCTTTACAAAAACGACTTGTAACTTATTTTTCCGACTATAAACCTATACTTTTCTGTTTAGATTCATAAAATAGAGTTCAATATGAAACCATAGCAATTTGATTCACTCAAAACGGATTTAAAATGAAGAAGTTATGGGTAAAACAAGATTGGATAATTTTTCTCATTTTAGCTACGTGAAAATTGGTAACAAATCTATTCCAACCATAACTTAATCAACTTGTATTGTATATTATGTAATCTTGAGATACCATAGACACGTATACAATGTTTCGACCTATCATGTCGACACATCTATATATATTTCGGAACAACCATAGACACTCTATATGTGAATGTTGGAGTTAGCTATACAGGGTTGAGGTTGATTCTAAAATATATATAGTTTGAGTTGTGATCAATACTGAGATACGTATACACTGGGTCGTAGATTGATTCAAGATAATATTTATCGATTTATTTCTGTACATCTAACTGTGGACAACTAGTTGTAGGTTACTAACGAGGACAGCTGACTTAATAAACTTAAAACATCAAAATATATTAAAAGTGTTGTAAATATATTTTAAACATACTTTGATATATATGTATATATTGTTATAGGTTCGTGAATCAACCAGTGGCCAAGTCTTACTTCCCGACGAAGTAAAAATCTGTGAAAGTGAGTTATAGTCCCACTTTTAAAATCTAATATTTTTGGGATGAGAATACATGCAGGTTTTATAAATGATTTACAAAATAGACACAAGTACGTGAAACTACATTCTATGGTTGAATTATCGAAATTGAATATGCCCCTTTTTATTAAGTCTGGTAATCTAAGAATTAGGGAACAGACACCCTAATTGATGCGAATCCTAAAGATAGATCTATTGGGCCTAACAAACCCCATCCAAAGTACCGGTTGCTTTAGTACTTCGAAATTTATATCATATCCGAAGGGTGTCCCGGAATGATGGGGATATTCTTATATATATGCATCTTGTTAATGTCGGTTACCAGGTGTTCACCATATGAATGATTTTTATCTCTATGTATGGGATGTGTATTGAAATATGAAATCTTGTGGTCTATTGTTACGATTTGATACATATAGGTTAAACCTATAACTCACCAATATTTTTGTTGACGTTTAAAGCATGTTTATTCTCAGGTGAATACTAAGAGCTTCCGCTGTTGCATACTAAAATAAGGACAAGATTTGGAGTCCATGTTTGTATGATATTGTGTAAAAACTGCATTCAAGAAACTGATTTCGATGTAACATATTTGTATTTTAAACCATTATGTAATGGTCGTGTGTAAACAGGATATTTTAGATTATCATTATTTGATAATCTACGTAAAGCTTTTAAACCTTTATTTATGAAATAAAGTTTATGGTTTGTTTTAAAAATGAATGCAGTCTTTGAAAAACGTCTCATATAGAGGTCAAAATCTCGCAACGAAATCAATTAATATGGAACGTTTTTAATCAATAAGAACGGGACATTTCAATATGCATCTTGTTAATGTCGGTTACCAGGTGTTCACCATATGAATGATTTTTATCTCTATGTATGGGATGTGTATTGAAATATGAAATCTTGTGGTCTATTATTACGATTTGATATATATAGGTTAAACCTATAACTCACCAACATTTTTGTTGACGTTTAAAGCATGTTTATTCTCAGGTGAATACTAAGAGCTTCCGCTGTTGCATACTAAAATAAGGACAAGATTTGGAGTCCATGTTTGTATGATATTGTGTAAAAACTGCATTCAAGAAACTGATTTCGATGTAACATATTTGTATTGTAAACCATTATGTAATGGTCGTGTGTAAACAGGATATTTTAGATTATCATTATTTGATAATCTACGTAAAGCTTTTTAAACCTTTATTTATGAAATAAATGTTATGGTTTGTTTTAAAAATGAATGCAGTCTTTGAAAAACGTCTCATATAGAGGTCAAAACCTCGCAACGAAATCAATTAATATGGAACGTTTTTAACCAATAAGAACGGGACATTTCAAATTAGATGAAGAAAATTGAAGAATAAAAGTGTTTGTAGGTGTTTTTGGTCATTGGTATATGGATTAGATATAAAGGATATGTAATTTTGTTTTCATGTAAATAAGTCATGAATGATTACTAATATTTTTGTAATTTTATGAGATATTTCATGCTAGTTGCCAAATGATGGTTCCCACATGTGTTAGGTGACTTACATGGGCTGCTAAGAGCTGATCATTGGAGTATATATACCAATAGTACATACATCTAAAAGCTGTGTATTGTACGAGTACGAATACAGGTGCATACGAGTAGAATTGTTGATGAAACTGAACGAGGATGTAATTGTAAGCATTTTTGTTAAGTAGAAGTACTTTGATATGTGTCTTTAAGTCTTTCAAAAGTGTAATAATACATATCAAAACACAACATGTATATACATTCTAATGGAGTCGTTAACTCTTCGTTAGTCGTTACATGTAAGTGTTGTTTTGAAACCTTTAAGTTAACGATCTCAATTAATGTTGTTAACCCAATGTTTATTATATCAAATGAGATTTTAAATTATTATATTATCATGATATTATAATGTATGAATATCTCTTAATATGATATATACATTAAAATATCGTTACAACGATAATCGTTACATATAAGTCTCGTTTCGTAATTCTTGAGTTAGTAGTCGTGTTTTTACATATGTAGTTCATTGTTAACACACTTAATGATATATTTAAATATCATTTTATCATGTTAAATATAGTGTATCAATATCTTAATATGATACATATGTATTTAGTAGACGTTATCATAACGATAATCGTTATATATATCATTTCGAGTTTCTTAACTTAGTAATCTCATTTCTTATCTATATCACACATTGTTAATATATTTAGTGAGATACTTACTCATCATAATCTTATGTCAACCATATATATGTCTATATATACCACAACATGTAGTTTTTACAATTTTGTAACGTTCGTGAATCGCCGGTCAACTTGGGTGATCAATTGTCTATATGAAACTTATTTCATTTAATCAAGTCTTAATAAGTTTGATTGCTTAACACATTGGAAACATTTAGTCATGTAAATATCAATCTCAATTAATATATATAAACATGGAAAAGTTTGGGTCACTACAGTACCTACCCGTTAAATAAATTTCGTCCCGAAATTTTAAGCTGTTGAAGGTGTTGACGAATCTTCTGGAAATAGATGCGGGTATTTCTTCTTCATCTGATCTTCACGCTCCCAGGTGAACTCGAGTCCTCTATGAGCATTCCATCAAACCTTAACAATTGGTATTTTGTTTTGCTTAAGTCTTTTAACCTCACGATCCATTATTTCGACGGGTTCTTCGATGAATTGAAGTTTTTCGTTGATTTGGATTTCGTTTAAAGGAATAGTGAGATCTTCTTTAGCAAAACATTTCTTCAAATTCGAGACGTGAAAAGTGTTATGTACAGCTGCAAGTTGTTGAGGTAACTCAAGTCGGTAAGCTACTGGTCCGACACGATCAATAATCTTGAATGGTCCAATATACCTTGGATTTAATTTCCCTCGTTTACCAAATCGAACAACGCCTTTCCAAGGTGCAACCTTAAGCATGACCATCTCTCCAATTTCAAATTCTATATCTTTTCTTTTAATGTCGGCGTAGCTCTTTTGTCGACTTTGGGCGATTTTCAACCGTTGTTGAATTTGGATGATCTTCTCGGTAGTTTCTTGTATTATCTCCGAACCCGTAATCTTTCTATCCCCCACTTCACTCCAACAAATCGGAGACCTGCATTTTCTACCATAAAGTGCTTCAAACGGCGCCATCTCAATGCTTGAATGGTAGCTGTTGTTGTAGGAAAATTCTGCTAATGGTAGATGTCGATCCCAACTGTTTCTGAAATCAATAACACATGATCGTAGCATGTCTTCAAGCGTTTGATCATCCTTTCGCTCTGCCCATCAGTTTGTGGATGATAGGCAGTACTCATGTCTAGACGAGTTCCTAATGCTTGCTGTAATGTCTGCCAGAATCTTGAAATAAATCTGCCATCCCTATCAGAGATAATAGAGATTGGTATTCCATGTTTGGAGATGACTTCCTTCAAATACAGTCGTGCTAACTTCTCCATCTTGTCATCTTCTCTTATTGGCAGGAAGTGTGCTGATTTGGTGAAACGATCAACTATTACCCAAATAATATCAAAACCACTTACAATCCTTGGCAATTTAGTGATGAAATCCATGGTAATGTTTTCCCATTTCCATTCCGGGATTTCAGGTTGTTGAAGTAGACCTGATGGTTTCTGATGTTCAGCTTTGACCTTAGAACACGTCAAACATTCTCCTACGTATTTAGCAATATCAGCTTCCATACCCGGCCACCAAAAATGTTTCTTGAGATCCTTGTACATCTTCCCCGTTTCAGGATGTATTGAGTATCTGGTTTTTTGAGCTTCTCTAAGTACCATTTCTCTCATATCTCCAAATTTTGGTACCCAAATTCTTTCAACCCTATACCGGGTTCCGTCTTCCCAAATATTAAGATGCTTCTCCGATTCTTTGGGTATTTCATCCTTTAAATTTCCCTCTTTTAAAACTCCTTGTTGCTCATCCTTTATTTGAGTAGTAAGGTTAGTGTGAATCATTATATTCATAGCTTTTACTCAAATGGGTTCTCTGTCCTTTCTGCTCAAGGCGTCGGCTACCACATTTGCCTTCTCCGGGTGGTAACGAATCTCAAAGTTGTAATTATTCAACAATTCAATCCACCTACGCTGCCTCATATTCAGTTGTTTCTGATTAAATATGTGTTGAAGACTTTTATGGTCGGTATATATAATACTTTTGACCCCATATAAGTAGTGACTCCAAGTCTTTAATGCAAAAACAACTGCGCCTAATTCCAAATCATGTGTCATATAATTCTGCTCGTGAATCTTCAATTGTCTAGACGCATAAGCAATTAACTTTGTTCATTGCATTAATACACAACCGAGACCTTCCTTTGAGGTGTCACAATATATCACAAAATCATCATTCCCTTCAGGTAATGACAATATAGGTGCCGTAGTTAACTTTTTCTTCAATAATTGAAACGCTTTCTCTTGTTCATCCTTCCATTCAAATTTATTCCCTTTATGTGTTAATGCAGTCAAGGGTTTTGCTATTTTGGAAAAATCTTGGATGAATCTCCTGTAATAACCAGTCAGCCCAAAAAATTGGCGTATGTGTTTCGGAGTTTTTGGGGTTTCCCACTTTTCAACGGTTTCAATCTTTGCTGGATCCACCTGAATACCTTCTTTGTTCACTATATGACCGAGGAATTGAACTTCTTCTAACCAAAATGCACACTTTGAAAACTTAGCGTACATTTTTTCTTTTCTCAGCAACTCTAGCACTTTTCTCAAATGTTCTTCGTGCTCTTGATCATTCTTCGAGTAAATAAGTATGTCATCAATGAAAACAATAACAAACTTGTCAAGATATGGCCCACACACTCGGTTCATGAGGTCCATGAACACAGCTGGTGCGTTAGTTAATCCAAACGGCATAACCATAAACTCGTAATGACCGTAACGCGTCCTAAAAGCAGTCTTTACAATATCATCCTCCTTCACCCGCATTTGATGATATCCAGAACGTAAATCGATCTTCGAATAAACCGACGAGCCTTGTAGTTAATTAAATAAGTCGTCGATTCTCGGTAATGGGTAACGGTTCTTGATGGTAAGTTTGTTCAACTCTCGGTAGTCGATACACAACCTGAATGTACCATCTTTCTTCTTTACAAACAGAACAGGAGCTCCCCATGGTGATGTACTTGGTCGAATGAAACCACGCTCTAAAAGTTCCTGTAACTGACTTTGTAATTCTTTCATTTCACTGGGTGCGAGTCTGTATGGAGCACGAGCTATTGGTGCAGCTCCTGGTACAAGGTCTATTTGAAATTCAACGGATCGATGTGGGGGTAATCCCGGTAATTCTTTCGGAAATGCATCGGAAAATTCTTTTGCGATGGGAACATCACTGATGTTCTTTTCTTCAGGTTTAACTTTCTTGACATGTGCTAGAATAGCATAGTAACCTTTTCTTATTAGTTTTTGCGCCTTTAAATTACTAATAAGATTTAGCTTCGCATTGCTCTTTTCTCCGTACACCATTAAGGGATTTCCTTTTTCTCGTACAATGCGAATTGCATTTTTTGTAACATACGATTTCTGCTCTATCCTTTATCAACCAATCCATGCCGATTATCACATCAAAACTCCCTAACTCTACTGGTATCAAATCAATCTTAAATGTTTTGCTAACCAAATTAATTTCTCGATTCTGACATATATTATCTGCTGTAATTAATTTACCGTTTGCTAATTCGAGTAAAAATTTGTTATCCAAAGGCGTCAGTGGACAACTTAGTTTAGCACAAAAATCTCTACTCATATAGGTTCTTTCCGCACCCGAATCAAATAAAACATAAGCAGATTTATTATCAATAAGAAACGTACCCGTAACAAGCTCCGGGTCTTCCTGCGCTTCTGCCGTATTAATATTGAAAACTCTTCTGTGGCCCTGCCCACTAGTATTCCCCTGATTCGGGCAATTTCTACTAATGTGGCCCGATTTTCCACATGCAAAGCAAACTATTGCGGCATTATCTGTTCCGACATTATTTGTTCTTTTAGTTCTGTTAAACTTTGGTCCGTATGCCTCACACTTTGCCGCACTATGACCATTTCTTCTACACCTAGTGCAAAATGTCGTGCAGAACCACTGGTGATTCTCTTCACACCTTTGGCATGACTGTTTTTAGTTTTTGTTGCCATTGTTGTTATTGAGATTGTTGTTGGGATTGTTATTGTTGCTATTGTTGTTGTTGTATTGGTGACTCTAGTCATTGATTTCTTCCCACTTTCTCTTGACTTGTTTCATGTTAGCCTCTTCAGTCGTCTGCTCTTTAATCCTTCCTTCGATCTGGTTCACTAATTTGTGAGCCATTCGACTTGCCTTTTGTATGGAGGCGGGCTCGTGTGAACTCACATCTTCTTGAATCCTTTCTGGTAACCCTTTTACAAATGCGTCGATCTTCTCTTCTTTGTCTTCGAACGTTCTGGGACACAATAGGCACAATTTGATGAATCGTCGTTCGTACGTGGTGATATCGAAACCTTGCGTTCGTAATCCTCTAAGCTCTACCTTGAGCTTGTTGACCTCGTTTCTGGGACGATACTGCTCGTTTATCAATTGCTTGAATGCTGACCACGGTAGTGCATAAGCAGCAACTTGTCCTACCTGCTCGAGATAGGTATTCCACCATGTTAGCGCCGTACCTGTGAAGGTATGCGTAGCGTACTTTACTTGGTCTTCTTCAGTACATTACTTATGGCAAACACCGATTCAACCTTCTCGGTCCACCGTTTCAATCCAATTGGACCCTCGGTTCCATCAAATTCCAAAGGTTTGCAGGCAGTGAATTCTTTGTAGGAGCATCCTACACAATTTCTTGTGGAATTAGTTCCACTGCTAGATCCAGAGTTATTGTTATATATATATATATATATATATATATATATATATATATATATATATATATATATATATATATACATATATATATATATATATATACATATATATATATATACATATATATACATATATATATATATATATATATACATATATATATATATATATATACACATATATATATATACACACACATATATATATATATATATATACATATATATATACACACATATATATATATATACATATATATATATATACACACACATATATATATATATACATATATATATATATATACATATATATATATATATACATATATATATAGGAAGTCTTCCTCACTCATGTTCAAGTTCCGACGAGTCGCCGGTGCCATTTCCTTCAAAAATAGCCAAAAGAATTGAGTTAATCATATAGAATTTAAGAGTAGTCAATAGTATTTCGTAGCATAATATGAACTTATTTATAAAAGCTTTTTCTTCATATTAGCATTTTATAGTTTTAATTCGGGTAGTACCTACCCGTTAAGTTCATACTTAGCAGCTATTATACAATTCAACTACTACGATTCTATATGAAAAACTTATTACAATAATATTTTGCGTTCAAACTTTATACAAAATTTACAAACTTACAATACCGCTATTATACATATAGGATGAAATATAGCACATAAAAACTTTGCTACTCGGCAGCTATAAAGGCAATTCTAGTTAATACACAAGTCGTTCAGCAAAAGAAATAAAGACATGTAATTCATAAGTCCAGAAACAAGTCATGCATTCTGGTTTTACTAAGACGACTTCCCATCCTTGGTCTTGTGAAAAGTAACCATTATGACCATTAGCTAGGCAGCATGTTGTAACGTCGTCAAAAGGACGAGGGTTTCGTAATGTCCAACAACCCCGTAATAATCTAAAAACCTTGTTTCTCACCCCAACTACTGAATCCGTCACTTGTGGGAAAATTTTATTTAAAAGTTGTAATCCGACGTTCTTTTTCTCACTTTGGTAAGAAGCGAACATCACTAACCTGTAAGTATAACATGCTTCTTTATGTTGCATGTTAGAAGCTATTTCTAACTCACGAAATCCTATGTTAGGATATGTTGAGTCAAAATAGGTTCTTAACCTGTAGCGTAAAATTGCATTTGGGTTCCCCGCATTTAACGCTTTAAAGAAAACACGGTGTAACTTACGGTCTCCCCAATGTGATATACCCCACCTATCAAAGGAAAGCCTTTTATAAACTAAGGCATTTCTAGAAAGTCTTTCAAATGTTTGACAAGTTAATTTTGCCATAACTAAATGTGCTGATGAATTCTGACTGACTCTAGACAAGATCTCCTCAATCATATCCTCTGGTAGGTCTTCTAAAATATTCGGTTGTCTACCCTTACTTTCCATTTTGTTTTTATACTATAAAATAGACAAGAATTAGATTCATAAAAGATAATTAACAAACAATACAAGCAATTTTTACATGGAACATAAAAGTACAAGCACACTACAATACATATAATACACAACATGATTACAACCCTCTAATCTGAATCACTGGTTTCTTCTTCTTCGGACTTGATTCATTTTTCTAATTTTCTAGGGATATATGGTGTTCCTCTAATACGAGCCGTCATTTTCCACAAAGGTTTAGAAAAACCTGGTTGTTTAGAGGTTCCCGGGTTATAGTTACAATTTAGGAAATACAGACGTTGCCGATACATATAAAGTTCATCGGGGTTGGAATCAGGTTTCTCTATTTTTATACCTTTTCCCTTATTATTTCATTTTGCTTTATTAAATTGGGTCGAGGTAATTTCTATAACATCATCGGAATCCTCATCGGGATCCGATTCATCAGAAAATTGGTAATCTTCCCAATATTTTGCTTCCTCGGCGGAAACACCATTGACCATTATTAACTTTGGTCCGTTGGTTGAGGATTTTCTTTTATTTAATCGAATTACTGTAGGTATCAATATTTCTTCCTCCAGAACCTCTTCTTCTTCTGGTTCCTCCTCTTCCTGTTCCTCTTCTTCCGGTTCCTCCTCTTTCGGTTCCTCCTCTTCCAGTTCTTCTTCCGGAATTTGTGAATCTTCCCAAAATATATTCGACTCTTCATTATTATTAGGTGAATTGATGGGATTTGTACTAGTGGTAGACATCTATCACACAATATCAAACACATTAAGAGGTTAATATATCACATAATATTTACATGTTAATAATATATAGTTTCCAACAAAAGTGTTAAGCAATCGTTTTTAAAGAAAACACGGTCGAAGTCCAGACTCACTAATGTATCCTAACAAACTCGATAAGACACACTAATGTAAATTTCTGGTTCTCTAAGACCAACACTCGGATACCAACTGAAATGTCCCGTTCATATTGATTATAAACGTTCCATATTAATTGATTTCGTTGCGAGGTTTTGACCTCTATATGAGACGTTTTTCAAAGACTGCATTCATTTTTAAAACAACCATAACCTTTATTTTATCAATAAAGGTTTTAAAAACATTATGTAGATTATCAAATAATGATAATCTAAAATATACTGTTTACACACGACCATTACATAATGGTTTACAATAGAAATATATTACATCGACATATGTTTCTTGAATGCAGTTTTTACACAATATCATACAAACATGGACTCCAAATCTTGTTCTTATTTTAGTATGCAACAGCGGAAGCTCTTAATATTCACCTGAGAATAAACATGCTTTAAACGTCAACAAAAAATGTTGGTGAGTTATAGGTTTAACCTATATATATCAAATCGTAACAACAGACCACAAGATTTCATATTTCAATACACATCCCATACATAGAGATAAAAATCATTCATATGGTGAACACCTGGTAACCGACATTAACAAGATGCATATATAAGAATATCCCTATCATTCTGGGACACCCTTCGGATATGATATAAATTTCGAAGTACTAAAGCATCCGGTACTTTGGATGGGGTTTGTTAGGCCCAATATATATATCTTTAGGATTCACGTCAATTAGGGTGTCTGTTCCCTAATTATTAGATTACCAGATTTAATAAAAAGGGGCATATTCGATTTTGATAATTCAACCATAGAATGTAGTTTCACGTACTTGTGTCTATTTTGTAAATCATTTATAAAACCTGCATGTATTCTCATCCCAAAAATATTAGATTTTAAAAGTGGGACTATAACTCACTTTCACAGATATTTCCTTCCTCAGAAATAAGACTTGTCCACAGATCGATTCACGAACCTATACAAATATGTACATATATATCAAAGTATGATCAAAATATAATTACAACCATTTTTATTATGTTTTAAATATTTGAGTGTATTAAGTCAGCTGTCCTCGTTAGTAACCTACAACTAGTTGTCCACAGTTAGATGTACAGAAATAAATCGATATATATTATATTAAATCAATCCATGACCCAGTGTATACACGTCTCAGGCTAAATCACAACTCAAAGTATATATATTTTTGGAATCAACCTCAACCCTGTATAGCTAACTCCAACATTACTGCATATAGAGTGTCTATGGTTGTTCCAAATAATATATATACATGGGTCTATATGATATGTCAAAACATTTGCATACGTGTCTATGGTATCCCAATATTACATAATATATTAGAATACATGTATAATACAATATAAGTTAGCTAGTATATGATTTGTATAGATTGTTAAACATTTCCCGTAGCTAAAAAGATCAAAAATATCCAATCTTGTTTTACCCATAACTTCTTCATTTTAAATCCGTTTTGAGTGAATCAAATTGCTATGGTTTCATATTGAACTCTAATTTAAGAATCCAAACATAAAAAGTATAGGTTTATAGTCGGAAATTAAAGTTACATGTCAATTACTAAAGAGGTAGTCATTTCCGTCGAAAGAACGACATCTTGATGACCATTTTGAAAAACATACTTTCACTTTGAGTTTAACCAAGATTTTTAGATATAGTTTCATGTTCATATGAAAAATCATTTTCCCAGAAGAACAACTTTTAAATCAAAGTTTATCATAGTTTTTAATTATCCAAACCAAAACAGCCCCCGGTTTCACTACGACGGCGTATATCCGATTTTATGGTGTTCATTGTGTTTCCAGGTTTTAAATCATTAAGTTAGCATATCATATAAATATAGAACATGTGTTTAGTTAATTTTAAAAGTCAAGTTAGAAGGATTAACTTTTGTTTGCGAACAAGTTTAGAATTAACTAAACTATGTTCTAGTGATTACAAGTTTAAACCTTCGAATAAGATAGCTTTATATGTATGAATCGAATGATGTTATGAACATCATTACTACCTCAATTTTTCTGGATAAAACTACTAGAAATGAGAAAAATATATCTAGCTTCAAAGGATCCTTGTATGGCTTGAAAGTTCTTGAAGCAGAATCATGACACGAAAACAGTTCAAGTAAGATTTTCACTAGAAATAAGATTGCTATAGTTGTAGAAATTGAATCAAAATTTGAATATGAATATTACCTTGAATTAGAAAGATAACCTACTATAAATAACAAAGTTTCCTTGATCTTGGATGATTACTTGGAATGGATTAGAAAGCTTGGAAGTAAACTTGCAAACTTGGTAGTATTCTTGATTTTTATGAAACTATACTTATGGAATTTATGAAGAACACTTAGAACTTGAAGATGGAACTTGAGAGAGATCAATTAGATGAATAAAATTGAAGAATAAAAGTGTTTGTAGGTGTTTTTGGTCATTGGTATATGGATTAGATATAAAGGATATGTAATTTTGTTTTCATGTAAATAAGTCATGAATGATTACTAATATTTTTGTAATTTTATGAGATATTTCATGCTAGTTGCCAAATTATGGTTCCCACATGTGTTAGGTGACTCACATGGGCTGCTAAGAGCTGATCATTGGAGTGTATATACCAATAGTACATACATCTAAAAGCTGTGTATTGTACGAGTACGAATACGGGTGCATACGAGTAGAATTGTTGATGAAACTGAACGAGGATGTAATTGTAAGTATTTTTGTTAAGTAGAAGTACTTTGATATGTGTCTTGAAGTCTTTCAAAAGTGTAAGAATACATATCAAAACACAACATGTATATACATTCTAATGGAGTCGTTAACTCTTCGTTAGTCGTTACATGTAAGTGTTGTTTTGAAACCTTTAAGTTAACGATCTCAATTAATGTTGTTAACCCAATGTTTATTATATCAAATGAGATGTTAAATTATTATATTATCATGATATTATGATGTATGAATATCTCTTAATATGATATATACATTAAAATATCGTTACAACGATAATCGTTACATATAAGTCTCGTTTCGTAATTCTTGAGTTAGTAGTCTTGTTTTTACATATGTAGTTCATTGTTAACACACTTAATGATATATTTAAATATCATTTTATCATGTTAAATATAGTGTATCAATATCTTAATATGATACATATGTATTTAGTAGACGTTATCATAACGATAATCGTTATATATATCATTTCGAGTTTCTTAACTTAGTAATCTCATTTCTTATCTATATCACACATTGTTAATATATTTAGTGAGATACTTACTCATCATAATCTTATGTCAACCATATATATGTCTATATATATCACAACATGTAGTTTTTACAATTTTGTAACGTTCGTGAATCGCCGGTCAACTTGGGTGATCAATTGTCTATATGAAACTTATTTCATTTAATCAAGTCTTAATAAGTTTGATTGCTTAACACGTTGGAAACATTTAGTCATGTAAATATCAATCTCAATTAATATATATAAACATGGAAAAGTTCGGGTCACTACATTTTAGAAGACCTACCAGAGGATATGATTGATGAAATCTTGTCTAGAGTCGGTCAGAATTCATCAGCACAATTAGTTATGGTGAAATTAACTTGTCAAACATTTGAAAGACTTTCCAGAAATGCCTTAGTTTATAAAAGGCTTTCCTTTGATAGGTGGGGTATATCACATTGGGGAGACCCTAAGTTACGCCGTGTTTTCTTTAAAGCGTTAAATGCGGGGACCCCAAATGCAATTTTTCGCTACGGGTTAAGAACCTATTTTGACTCAACATATCCCAACATAGGATTTCGTGAATTTGAAAGAGCTTCTAACATACAACATAAAGAAGCATGTTATGCTTACGGGTTAGTGATATTCGCTTCTCACCGAAGTGAGAAAAAGAACATCGGATTACATTATTAAATGAAACATTCCCACAAGTGACGGACTCAGTAGTTGGGATAAGAAACAAGGTTTTTAGATTGCTACGAGGCTGTTGGGCATTACGAAACCCTCGTCCTTTTGACGACATTACAACATGCTGCCTAGCCAATGGTCATAACGGTTACTTTCCACAAGATCAAGGATGGGAAGTCGTTTTAGTAAAACCAGAATGCATGACCTGTTTCTGGACTTATGAATTACGTGTCTTTATTGCCTTTGCTGAACAACTTGCGTATTAATTAGAATTACCTTTATAGCTGCCGTGTAGCAAGTTATTATGTGCTATATTTCATCATATATGTATAATAGTGGTATTGTATGTTTGTAAAATATTGTATAAAAGTTTGAACGCGAAATATTATTGTAATAAGTTTTTCATATAGAATCGTAGTAGTTGAATTGTATAATAGCTACTAAGTATGAACTTAACGGGTAGGTACTATCCGAATTAAAACTATAAAATGCTAATATGAAGAAAAAAATTTTATAAATAAGTTCATATTATGCTACGAAATACTATTGACTACTCTTAAATTCTATATGATTAACTCAATTCTTTTGGGCTATTTTTGAAGGAAATGACACCAGCGACTCGTCAGAATTTGAACATGAGCGAGGAAGACTTCCGTGTTTTCTTTGCAGCAAACATAGCCGCAGTACAGGCTGCGATGCAAAATAAAAATAACTCTAGATCTAGTACTGGAACTAATTCCACAAGAAATCGTGTAGGATGCTCCAACAAAGAATTCACTGCCTGCAAACCTTTGGAATTTGATGGAACTGAAGGACCAATTGGATTGAAACGGTGGACCGAGAAGGTCGAATCGGTGTTTGCCATAAGTAAGTGTACTGAAGAGGACAAAGTTAAGTACGCTACGCATACCTTCACAGGTACTGCATTAACGTGGTGGAACACCTATCTTGAACAGGTAAGACAAAATGCTGCTTACGCACTACCGTGGTCGGCATTCAAGCAATTGATGAACGAGCAGTACCGTCCTAGAAACGAAGTCAATAAGTTCAATGTAGAACTTAGAGAGTTACGAACATAAGGATTCGTGTAACATCCGTGTTACATCCGTTCCACATCGGTTGGAGAGGGGAACGAAGCATGCCTTATAAGGGTGTGGAGACCTTTCCTAGCATGACGCGTTTTGGGACCACAAGCGTAGCAGATCTCATGAGAACTCTGCAGTTAAGAGTGCTCAGGCGAGAGCACTACCAGGATGGGTGACCTCCTGGGAAAGTGCTCGTCGTGTGTGGTTGCCAAGAAAAATCCGTGCGCCTACGGGCAAAGCGGACAATATCATGCTACGGGGAACGTTTACCTGGGATGTTACAGATGGTATCAGAGCCAGGCCCCGGACCAAACGTGCACAGCGAGGACGCTGTGTCCCATTAGGGGGGAGGATTGTAACATCCGTGTTACATCCGTTCCACATCGGTTGGAGAGGGGAACGAAGCATGCCTTATAAGGGTGTGGAGACCTTTCCTAGCATGACGCGTTTTGGGACCACAAGCGCAGCAGATCTCATGAGAACTCTGCAGTTAAGAGTGCTCAGGCGAGAGCACTACCAGGATGGGTGACCTCCTGGGAAAGTGCTCGTCGTGTGTGGTTGCCAAGAAAAATCCGTGCGCCTACGGGCAAAGCGGACAATATCATGCTACGGGGAACGTTTACCTGGGATGTTACAATTCGACATTACCACATATGAATGACGATTCACAGAGTCGTGCCTATTGTGTCCGGGAGCGTTCGAAGATGAAGAAGAGAAGATCGACGCATTTGTAAAAGGGTTACCAGTAAGGATTCAAGAAGTTGTGAGTTCTTACGAGCCCGCTTCCATACAGAAGGCAACTCGAATGGCTCATAAACTCATAAATCAGATTGATGGGAGAATTAAAGAACAAGCGGCCCAAGAAGCCAACACGAAACAACTTAAGAGGAAGTGGGAGGAAAACGGTGACAAGAGTCACCAGTACAACAACAATAACAATTACAACCACAACCGCAACAACAATCGCAACAATAACCGCAATCCTAACAATAACTACAACAAACGTCCCAACAACAACAACAACAACTACAACAACCGTTTCAACAATAATAACAATCCCAACAACAACCTCAATAACAACAAACAACAGAAACAACCATGCTTCAGGTGTGCAGAGTACCATTCGAATGTGTTTTGCACAATAGTTTGCACCAAGTGTAAGAGAAGTGGTCATGGCGTGGCAAAATGTGAGATTTACGGACCAAAGAACAATTAAGGTCGGAACAAATAATGCCGACATAGTTTGTTATAAATGTGGAAAACCGAGCCACATTATTAGAAATTGCCCAAACCAAAGGAATACTAATGGGCAAGGCCGCGGAAGAGTTTTCAATATTAATGCGGCAGAAGCGCAGGAAGACCCGGAGCTTGTTACGGGTACATTTCTTATTGACAATACATCTACTTATGTTTTATTTGATTCGGGTGCGGATAGAACCTATATGAGTAGAGATTTTTGTGCTAAATTAAGTTGCCCATTGACGCCTTTAGATAGTAAATTTTTACTCGAATTAGCAAACGGTAAATTAATTTCAGCAGATAATATATGTCGGGAGAGAGAAATTAAACTGGGGGATGAAAAGTTTAAAATTGATTTAATACCAGTCGAGTTAGGGAGTTTTGATGTAATAATTAGCATGGACTGGTTTAAAAAGGTGAGAGCAGAGGTCGTTTGTTACAAAAATGCGATTCGTATTATGCGTGAAAAGGGAAAACCTTTAATGGTGTACAGAGAAAAGAACAATGCGAAATTAAATCTTATTAGTAGTTTGAAGGCGCAAAAACTAATAAGAAAAGGCTGTTACGTCATTCTAGCACACATCAAGGAAGTTAAACCTGAAGAAAAGAACATCAGTGATGTTCCCGTCGCAAAAGAATTTCCCGATGTATTTCCGAAAGAATTACCGGGATTACCCCCACATCGATCCGTTGAATTTCAAATAAATCTTGTACCAGGAGCTGCACCAATAGCTCGTGCTCCATACAGACTCGCACCCAGCAAAATGAAAGAACTGCAAAGTCAGTTGCAAGAACTTTTAGAGCGTGGTTTCATTCGACCAAGTACATCACCATGGGGAGCTCCTGTTTTGTTTGTCAAGAAGAAGGATGGTACATTTAGGTTGTGTATCGACTACCGCGAGTTGAACAAACTTACCATCAAGAACCGCTACCCACTACCGAGAATCGACGACTTATTTGATCAACTACAAGGCTCGTCGGTTTATTCGAAGATTGATTTACGTTCTAGGTATTATCAAATGCGGGTGAAGGAGGATGATATTCCAAAGACTGCTTTTAGGACGCGTTACGGTCATTACGAGTTTATGGTTATGCCGTTTGGGTTGACCAACGCACCAGCTGTGTTCATGGACCTCATGAACCGAGTGTGTGGACCATACCTTGACAAGTTTGTCATTGTTTTCATCGATGACATATTTATTTACTCAAAGAATGACCAAGAGCATGAGGAACATTTGAGAAATGTGCTAGAGTTGTTAAGGAAGGAAAAACTATACGCTAAGTTTTCAAAGTGTGCATTTTGGTTGGAAGAAGTTCAATTTCTCGGTCACATAGTGAACAAAGAAGGTATTCAGGTGGATCCAGCAAAGATTGAAACCGTTGAAAAGTGGGAAACCCCAAAAACTCCGAAGCATATACGCCAATTTTTAGGATTGGCTGGTTACTACAGAAGGTTCATCCAAGACTTTTCCAAAATAGCAAAACCCTTGACTGCATTAACGCATAAAGGGAAGAAATTTGAATGAAAAGATGAACAAGAAAAAGCGTTTTAATTGTTAAAGAAAAAGTTAACTACGGCACCTATATTGTCATTACCTGAAGGGAATGATGATTTTGTGATATATTGTGACGCCTCAAAGCAAGGTCTCGGTTGTGTATTAATGCAACGAACGAAAGTAATTGCTTATGCGTCTAGACAATTGAAGATTCACGAGCAGAATTATACGACGCATGATTTGGAACTAGGCAAAGACTTGGAGGCACTACTTATATGGGGTCAAAAGTATTATATATACCGACCACAAAAGTCTTCAACACATATTTAATCAGAAACAACTGAACATGAGGCAGCGCAGGTGGATTGAATTATTGAATGATTACGACTTTGAGATTCGTTACCACCCGGGGAAAGCAAATGTGGTAGCCAACGCCTTGAGCAGAAAGGACAGAGAACTCATTCGAGTAAAAGCTATGAATATAATGATTCATAATAACCTTACTACTCAAATAAAGGAGGCGCAACAAGGAGTTTTAAAAGAAGAAAATTTAAATGATGAAATACCCAAAGGATCGGAGAAGCATCTTAATATTCGGGAAGACGGAACCCGGTATAGGGTTGAAAGAATTTGGGTACCAAAATTTGGAGATATAAGAGAAATGGTACTTAGAGAAGCTCATAAAACTAGATACTCAATACATCCTGGAATGGGGAAGATGTACAAGGATCTCAAGAAACATTTTTGGTGGTCGGATATGAAAGCCGATGTTGCTAAATATGTAGGAGAATGTTTGACGTGTTCTAAGGTCAAAGCTGAGCATCAGAAACCATCAGGTCTACTTCAATAATCCGAAATCCCGGAATGGAAATGGGAAAATTACCATGGATTTCATCACTAAATTGCCAAGGACTGCAAGTGGTTTTGATACTATTTGGGTAATAGTTGATCGTCTCACCAAATCAGCACACTTCCTGCCAATAAGAGAAGATGACAAGATGGAGAAGTTAGCACGACTGTATTTGAAGGAAGTCGTCTCCAGACATGGAATACCAATCTCTATTATCTCTGATAGGGATGGAAGATTTATTTCAAGATTCTGGCAGACGTTACAGCAAGCATTAGGAACTCGTCTAGACATGAGTACTGCATATCATCCAAAAACTAATGGACAGAGCAAAAGGACGATTCAAATGCTTGAAGACATGCTACGTGCATGTGTTATTGATTTCGGAAACAGTTGGGATCGATATCTACCGTTAGCAGAATTTTCCTACAACAACAGCTACCATTCAAGCATTGAGATGGCACCGTTTGAAGCACTTTATGGTAGAAAGTGCAGGTCTCCGATTTGTTGGAGTGAAGTGGGGGATAGACAGATTACGGGTCCGGAGATAATACAAGAAACTACCGAGAAGATCATCCAAATTCAACAACGGTTGAAAACCGCCCAAAGTCGACAAAAGAGCTACGCTGACATTAAAAGAAAAGATATAGAATTTGAAATTGGAGAGATGGTCATGCTTAAAGTTACTCCTTGGAAAGGCGTTATTCAATTTGGTAAAAGAGGGAAATTAAATCCAAGGTATATTGGACCATTCAAGATTATTGATCGTGTCAGACCAGTAGCTTACCGACTTGAGTTACCTCAACAACTCGCGGCTGTACATAACACTTTCCACGTCTCGAATTTGAAGAAATGTTTTGTTAAAGAAGATCTCACTATTCCGTTAGGCGAAATCCAAATCAACAAAAAACTTCAATTCATCGAAGAACCCGTCGAAATAATGGACCGTGAGGTTAAAAGACTTAAGCAAAACAAGATACCAATTGTAGAGGTTCGATGGAATGCTCATAGAGGACCCGAGTTTACCTGGGAACGAGAAGATCAGATGAAGAATAAATACCCGCACTTATTTCCAGAAGATACGTCAACACCTCCAACTGCTTAAAATTTCGGGACGAAATTTATTTAACGGGTAGGTTCTGTAGTGACCCGAACTTTTCCATGTTTATATATATTAAATAAAATTGTTATTTACATGATTAATTGTTTCCAACATGTTAAGCAATCAAACTTGTTAAGACTTGATTAATTGAAATAGGTTTCATATAGACAATTGACCACCCAAGTTGACCGGTGATTCACGAACGTTAAAACTTGTAAAAACTATATGATGTCATATATATATGGATATATATATAGTTAACATGGTATTATGATAATTAAACATATCATTAAGTATATTAACAATGAACTACATATGTAAAAACAAGACTACTAACTTAAGGATTTCGAAACGAGGCATATATGTAACGATTATCGTTGTAACGACATTTAATTGTATATATATCATATTAAGATATATTAATACATCATAATATCATGATAATGTAATAATTTAACATCTCTTTAGATATAATAAACATTGGGTTAACAACATCTAACAAGATCGTTAACCTAAAGGTTTCAAAACAACACTTACATGTAACGACTAACGATGACTTAACGACTCAGTTAAAATGTATATACATGTAGTGTTTTAATGTGTATTCATACACTTTTGAAAGACTTCAAGACACTTATCAAAGTACTTCTACTTAACAAAAATGCTTACAATTACATCCTCATTCATTTTCATCAACAATTCTACTCGTATGCACGCGTATTCGTACTCGTACAATACCCTGCTTCTAAATGTATTTACTATTGGTATATACACTCCAATGATCAGCTCTTAGCAGCCCTTGTGAGTCACCTAACACATGTGGGAACCATCATTTAGCAACTAGCATGAAATATCTCATAAAATTACAAAAATATTAGTAATCATTCATGAATTATTTACAAGTAAACAAAATTACACATCCTTTATATCTAATCCATAAACCAATGACCAAAAACACCTACAAACACTTTCATTCTTCAATTTTCTTCATCTAATTGATCTCTCTCAAGTTCTATCTTCAAGTTCTAAGTGTTCTTAATAAATTCTATAAGTTCTAGTTTCATAAAATCAAGAATACTTCCAAGTTTGCTAGCTTACTTCCAATCTTGTAAAGTGATCATCCAACCTCAAGAAATCTTTCTTATTTAAAGTAAGATATCTTTCTAATACAAGGTAATACTCATATTCAAACTTTGATTCAATTTCTATAACTATAACAATCTTATTTCAAGTGAAAATCTTACTTGAACTTGTTTTCGTGTCATGATTCTGCTTCAAGAACTTTCAAGCCATTCAAGGATCCTTTGAAGCTATATCTATTTTTTTCATTTCCAGTAGGTTTACATACTAAAATTAAGGTAGTAATGATGTTCATAACATCATTCGATTCATACATATAAAACTATCTTATTCGAAGATTTAAACTTGTAATCACTAGAACATAGTTTAGTTAATTCTAAACTTGTTCGCAAATAAAGTTAATCCTTCTAACTTGACATTTAAAATCAACTAAACACATGTTCTATATCTATATGATATGCTAACTTAATGATTTAAAACCTGGAAACACGAAAAACACCGTAAAACCGGATATACGCCGTCGTAGTAACACCGCGGGCTGTTTTGGGTTAGTTAATTAAAAACTATGATAAACTTTGATTTAAAAGTTGTTCTTCTGAGAAAATAATTTTTCTTATAAACATGAAACTATATCCAAAAATCATGGTTAAACTCAAAGTGGAAGTATGTTTTCCAAAATGGTCATCTAGACGTCGTTCTTTCGACTGAAATGACTACCTTTACAAAAACGTCTCATATAGAGGTCAAAACCTCGCAATGAAATCAATTAATATGGAACGTTTATAATCAATATGAACGGAACATTTCACTTGAAACCACCTCGGATTGATTAACGATGATTCAGATATGGTAGCATTAAATGCAGAGGAAATAGAAAAATTGTAGATAGTCTAAACGGCCAAAAGTTTGATAATAAAGATTGAAGGGTTGGGAACGCTCGATAGAAAATTTGGTACTGAAAGACGGATTGAGCTAACCCTAAAGGAGAAGAAGGAAAAATACAAGGACCAAACCCTATATTCAAAGAATCCAGATAATTCTGTATCCGATGAAATCTTTAGAGAATATCTTGCTCCGTACTCATGTTAAAATCTTGCAGAAAATCTTTCTTCATCAACCATCAAACTTAGAAATTCCAAAATATCATCATAAATATCTTCGATATTTCTGAAGATATTTTCATAAATATTCTCGTCCAAAATTATTTATCTTTTCGTGCCATTTATATTACATTATAAAGGAAACTACTTTAGTTTCTAAATTTCTCTAAAATCCGAGTTTGAATTATGAATGATTTTGAAGTAGTGTTGGAAATTGATGCATGAGTTAGTATAATATAATGACACTTGATCAACGTGATTATATTACAGTAAGTCATGCTAAGTTTCTAATTGGAACGTGATGATTCACAGATCCTAACGTCATCATTTGCTATGTAACACGACTCTTACATTCTATCTAATATATAAACATATCAAGAATATAATTTCTTGATAGTTTTATCTTTCCTCTTGAATTCTAGTAATTTGACAAGTCAGATTGTGCTATTACCGTTTCTTTCCTAGAACATTAACTATGTTCATTCGAAACTTCATAACTATGAATTCTGGACCATTATTCGCTTGACTTAAAGTCAGGAAGAGAAAACGAAAGAATGGAACTCTAAAAATATAAAGAAAACGAAGGGGGTGGATTTATAGTGAAATATCCGACATAGCAATCAAAATGGATTATTGCATTTAAGCAAAGAGGATCTTAATTTTCTTAATTATCGAAGAATCAAATCTTTTAGATTTCGATGATTTTCTTTAAATCCCTTGAATTCCGGAAATCCACCATTACTACGTCAAAAGTTAAGACAAACTTGACTTTCCTCATTTCACTCTTTTGTGATAACTTCACTCGTACACTTCACATAATCGAATCGTTTTATCTATATTATTCAATGATGATAAAACTCTAATTTCTAGCTTGTATGCGTCATGAGAACATATTTATTGTCAGCCATGACGATCCCAATCAAATTTCGGGACGAAATTTCTTTAACGGGTAGGTACTGTGACGACCCGGAAACTTCCGACCAAATTTAAACTTAATCTTTATATGATTTCGACACGATAAGCAAAGTCTGTAATGTTGAGTCTTAAAATTTTAGAACTGATTAGATGGATTCAGCTAACCTCTGACTATGCCCGACGATTCACGAACATAAATGTATAAATAAATATGTAATTATATATATGAAATTTATACATATGTAATATTGTAATATTGTAATATATATATATATATATATATATATATATATATATATATATATATATATATATATATATATATATATATATATATATATATATATAATATATATATATATATAATTAATAAATATAAAAGATTCAGTAAACTATATAATCGGTAGATATTATATAATAGATGGTAATCTATTAAACCTAAATTATAAGTTGAATATAATTATTATATTAATACTATTATAAATATCAGTATTATTATTAGGCAATATTATCAACAATATTAAATAGATTGTTATTATTATAATTAGTATACATATTGTAATATATAAATATTAAATATTAATTGTATGATTACATAATTAATGAAGTATAATATTAAATGTAATTACAAGTTAAAAAATATATATTTGTCATAACAGTATTATTACTTTTACTATTAATATCAATATCAATATTATTAATAGTATTATATAAAAATAGAAACATGTAATTTGTTATATTTTCATTATTATTAGATGTTACTATTAAAGTATATAAAAATTTAATAATTAATATTATATAATATGTATTATGTAGTTATATTATATGTAATACCAATATATTAAATATAGTTATTGTAATAATATTGTATTTACTTCTAATATTAATATCAATACAAGTGTAATTAATAAATATGAAATTTGATATATATATATATATATATATATATATATATATATATATATATATATATATATATATATATATATATATATAAATATTATTACTATCAATATTAATCTAATTAGTATTATTATTATAATTATCATTAATAATATTATTATTATCATGAATTTTATTCTAATTATTGTTAGTATGATTTTTGATAAAAATCTTATTAAAACAATTATTATTATTATTATTATTAATTCTATTATTATTATTAGTATTCTTATTAAGATTAATAATATTAATGGATTCTATTAATAAAATTTATATCATTGATTTATGTTATAAAATTTAATATAACATATATATATATATATATATATATATATATATATATGAAAATATAGATGAACTCCGTATATATAGGTAAAACGTATATAACCTGCTTGAATTCAACAGCTAATGGAAACAAACTATTGGACATCAAAGTCCTAATTTGATACGAATCAGTTTTGTATGTCACTATCTGTTTAGTTTTTTTCTCTTTTCCTTCCTGATGGTACGAACCTGTCTCCATTCTTGTTAGACGTCCGACTCACTTGGCAATACAGACAATCAAGGTTACCGTAATCCAATATTCGACTCTATCTATATACAATTCTATCTTCACAAAGCAATTAGAATTAAATCAGCAAAAATCAATAAAAGTTAGTCGCTACCTCTGATCTTCTTACTTTTTCACCATAATACTATTTCAAACGATTTTTAAAAATGTAATAATGCAATTTTTCTTGTAACCTTTCACTCAAACTATCTGGAAAATCTTGTGTCCCAATTCTTCCTATCGAATTTCAATTTTGAGGTCAAACCATAAATTCAAAAAGTCAACAATTTTGTTCGTTGAGAAATTCATAATCATAGTGATGTTTCTAGGTCAATTGATGATTGTAATGTATTCTAATATCGATTTGAAATATATTTCATGAAGGAATTTAGGTCTCAAAACACCCCAATCTTAAAAATCGATTTTGTGTTCTTTACATTTTTTTTTCTTTTCCTTCGACAACAGCTGCTGCTGTTCTATTAAAAAAAAAAATTCTCTCTACTATGTAATATCACGTTTACTAGTGGTTTAGGATTAAGTTTCAATGCTAAAAATATAAATAAATAAATCAATGTTATGATTAGTCATGTCGATGATTGATGAAGGAGGAGAAGAGGATAACAGATGGATATATGATGTATTTGATAGAATTGATAAATCGTATAGTCTAACAACATGCACAACACATAAGTTCAAGAGTCTATCCTTTTCTAAAACCAATTGGTGATAGAGGGACTTTCCCTTTGACTTATATGCATACATTTATTTTTGTCCATGACCGATGTGGGATAACTTCCCAACACGCCCCCTCACATCGAGGCGTGGAACGGTTGTAGAGATGGCAGCAAGAAGAAGGCATGACTCAATCTCTTTGTAGCGACGGTGGCACACTCATGGGGGCCTGACTCAGACTCGCTTTAGAACTAACCGTCCACCTAAGCTCTGATACCATGATAGAATTGATAAATCGTATAGTCTAACAACATGCACAACACATAAGTCCAAGAGTCTATCCTTTTCTAAAACCAACTGGTGATAGAGGGACCTCCCATTTGACTTATATGCATACATTTGTTTTTGTCCATGACCGATGTGGGATAACTTCCCAACAGTATTAATATAAGATAGAATTAAATCAGATAGACAGGCGACAGATCAATGGTTAAGGGTTATTTGTAGGAAGCAAGAGGTCTCGGGTTCGAGTCCGGGCTGTGACATATTTTTTTAGAGCGTGTCTTCAAAGGTTGTAATTATTATTATTATTATTATTATTATTATTATTATTATTATTATTATTATTATTATTATTATTATTATTATTAATATTATTAATATTATTATTATTATTATTATTATTATTATTATTATTATTATTATCAATATTGAATTATTTAAAAGGTTATTAATATTATTGTTATGAACATAAAATCTAAGTACACTTATAATTTTTTTTTAGTTTTACTATTATGATTAAGTGTTACTAAAATTATTAAAGTGTTAAAATTTTGATTAATATGATATCTAATAAGTTTAGGATGTAAGCATAACACAGTATTGATTAATTTCTTATCCTCTAAGAGGTAGCAATATGGATTAAGAAGCATTAGTATAATGATAGTATTAAGAATAATATGATGATGGTCATAAGCATTAAAATATTAATTATAAAGTTAATTACAAGTATAAGTTATTAAGATATATATATATATATATATATATATATATATATATATATATATATATATATATATATATATATATATATATATATATATATAAGAAAACTAACAATTAAATTATGATTAAACGATATAATTATTATTATTATTACTACTAGTATTATAATTATTATTAGTATTATAATTATCATTATAAGTACCATAGTTATTATTATTATCGTTATAAGTATTATTATTTACGTTATCGTGAGTATTGTTATGTAGTTACTAAAATCATTATCATAATTAGCAATAACAATAAAATTAATATTTTTACATTCACTATCATTAATATTATTACTAATAGAACTAATAGAACTATTAACATTATTATCTGATTAATAAAATTAAGTATTATAAACATTTTTATCACTAATAATATTATTTTTGGTATTATTATAACTAATGTTATTAATATACAAATAATATATTTAATACATATAACATAACAGAAATTAATATTTTTTAAACAAGGTAAACATATGAAACATATACATATTATTAATATAAAAAGGATATAACTAATAAATTGATATATATATATATATATATATATATATATATATATATTCGATTACAATTATGTATATTAATAAACATACAAATGATATAGGTTCGTGAATCCGAGGACAACCCTGCATTGTTCAATATCGTCATATGTATTTTTACTACAAAATACATTAGTGTGAGTTTCATTTGCTCCCTTTTTAATTAAATGCTTTTGCATTATATATTTTTGGAACTAAGAATACATGCGCCATTTTTATAACTGTTTTACGAAATAGACACAAGTAATTGAAACTATATTATATGGTTGAATGGATCGAAGCCGAATATGCCCCTTTTAGCCTGATAATCTAAGAATTAGGGAACATCACTAATTTTGAGAATTAGTGCACCCCTAATTGACGCGAATCCTAAAGGTAGATCTACGGGAACTAACAACCCCCATTCTGAAATTTGGAATGCTTTAGTACTTCGAATTTATCATGTCCGAAGGGAGTCCCAGAATGATGGGGATATTCTATATGCATCTTGTTAAGGTCGGTTACCAGGTGTTCACCATATGAATGATTATTATCTCTATGCAGTTTGCGAAATGCCTGATACGAAAATGATGTTTATGAAAAATGAAATCTTGTGGTCTATTAAAATATTGAAAATGATTGTTTATGATAAACTAATGAACTCACCAACCTTTTGGTTGACACTTGAAAGCATGTTTATTCTCAGGTATGAAAGAAATCTTCCGCTGTGCATTTGCTCATATTAGAGATATTACTTGGAGTCATTCATGACATATTTCAAAAGACGTTGCATTCGAGTCGTTGAGTTCATCAAGATTATTATTAAGTCAATTATAGTTGGATATATTATGAAATGGTATGCATGCCGTCAACTGTCGATGTAATGAAAGTTTGTCTTTTAAAAACGAATGCAATGTTTGTAAAATGTATCATATAGAGGTCAAGTACCTCGCGATGTAACCAAATGTAATGTATTCGTCCAGATGGATTAAGACGGGTCGTTAGACGAATCTTAAACGGAAAACTTATTAATACAAGGACCGAGTCATTGTTTCTCGAAGCTTGTCATCTTAGTCGAGTCCACGTTTAATTCAAATCTAAATTTAAAAGAAAGCATAATGCAACAAGCTTATCAATACACTAAAGATAACTACTCGCTAATCATGGTAACAATATCATAAATCATAATAATAGAAGACATTATGTAAAGATAAAGGATAGAAATACCAGTAGATTAAACGAGTTCCGAATGTACAAAAGTGACAACTTCAAACTCCAGACCGCTCCTAGTACAATCTTCGGCGTTATTCTCCGGGTACTAAATTTTTTCTCTCGGAGTGGAAGACCTTGAAAGTATGACTCTAATTATTGTAGTAAGAGAGAGAGAGAGAGAGAGAGAGAGAGAGAGAGAGATGTGAATTGAAGTGTGTGTTGGAATGGTGTGACAAATGACCTATTTATAGGAATTTTTTGGCTGGAAACTGCTAGCAAGCCGGCGCCCATGCCCGGCGTGGGTGCTCGTTTTTGGGCAAGCCGGTGCTGGTGCCCGTTTCTTGGCTGATCTGGCAAGCTGGCCCAGATGGCAAGCCGTATGGAAAGCCGTATGGCAAGCTGTTTTTGGTGCTGGTTTGCATGATTTGCTTGGATTCTCTTGCTCGTTTTCGGGGTCGTAACTTGTCTTTCATCATTTTTGCTCTAGAATCTTCGTTTTAGCTCCATTTTACTTGATTCTTTTTGCATCGCATTAGTAATTACGTATACCTATATGTATAACTATATATTCATAAAGTTTAATTGTGATATTATTTTATCTAAATAAACTGATAAACCATCGTGGCATAGTGTTTATTTTGCTTCTCGTTATAATCATTCTAACTCTAACTCTAACTTTAATTCTTAATTATTATTTTTTTAACAGCAATTTGGAATCACCTAAGGAACTAAACCATCCACGCGATCATCTTCTACAGTTGTATAACCCACCTCAACTGCTGCCCTAGAGGACACCCGACCAATCCGAAGGCATGACAAGTAAAACCTCCTCCAGGTGCTCCCGCAATGCAATGTGCGAAAAACGACCTTGGGTGAATTTCAAGGTCATGTAATAACTTTGTGTGCAATATTGTAGTCTTCGAGAGTTCGACTCCTTACCTCTAATAAAAGGTATCAGACCACTACCAAGCAAAAAGTTTTAATTCTTAAATCCTAATTCAATTGACTAATTGGCCCGAGTGATATTTGCAACCATAATTAGGCCATCGACATCAGGCGCGGTAGGTGAGACCATATAAAAAGATTTGTGTTATAAAAACCACTCCATCATCTCTTATTTTTTTTAAAGTTCCCAAACTCAAACCCACTTCAAACCAATAATTCACCAACCCATTTTACCACCTTCTCTAAAATCTCTTAAACATTTCATCAAAACACCATTCATACCATATTTTCATTCCTTCAAAAGTAAAGATGAAGATCACAGTAAAAGAATCAACGATGGTGAGGCCGGCAGAAGAAACACCAAAGATTAATCTATGGAATTCAAATGTGGACCTGGTGGTCCCCAATTTTCACACACCAAGTGTGTATTTCTACCGGCCTAACGGCGCAACTAACTTTTTTGATCCAACGGTAATGAAAGAGGCGTTAAGTAAAGCGTTGGTTCCTTTTTATCCAATGGGAGGACGGTTGAAAAGAGACGAAGATGGTCGAATTGAAATTGATTGTCAAGGACAGGGCGTTTTGTTCGTTGAAGCGGAATCTGATGGCGTTGTGGATGATTTTGGTGATTTTGCGCCGACGTTGGAGCTTCGGAAACTTATTCCGGCTGTTGATTATTCACTAGGAATTGAATCATATCCACTGCTTGTCTTACAGGTATTACAAATTTACAAATGTTATGTTTACTCTGTATTAATTACTCCGTAATAGTATTTATTTATTAGTATTTTATTGATTTATTGAATAATGTAAGAAGTTGACTTAAAAGAAATTTAAGACTATTAAATTTTGCATGATCATTTACAGTTTTACAGCTGCATAAATAAAAGTAGTGAGTTGATCGTTACACCACCTTGTTTTTGTCATACACCACCAAAACAATTATTTAGACAGTTTTACCCTACATTTGAGAAGTTAGGGGGGAGTTGTTGGTGAACAAAAGGAAAGGTAAAAATGTTCAAAAAATTTATTTAGTGATGTAGGGTAAAATAGAGGTGGTGTACGGATCACTAAATTTGGGTTATTATTAAGTGACGATTTACAAATTTAACTGTCGAAACTGTCTCAATTTCAATTTAATTGGTTATTTATTTATTTTTTTTTTTTTTTGAGATATTTTAGATTAATTATTTGATTTTATAAATAGAGAAGGGATATGTTTGTAAATTTTCTTTTTATCATTTATTTATTTTTTATTTCTTTATGTATATAAGACAACACTAAAATTATCTTTTGGTTATATATATATATATATATATATATATATATATATATATATATATATATATATATATATATATATATCCATTCGAAGCCCAGCCGGAAGGCAAAACAATGCATTCCCCGCCTGTAAGACCATTTTTAACCCTGCCTGTGATGTCACAGTCAGATTGTCCACTTTTTGGTCAAAAAGTGCAATCTGACTCTGACGTGTCAGTGTTACACCCTCTGACACCAAAATAACCCTGACGCCCCTCCAGTGTCAAATAGGTCCTACCAGTTTTATTTTTTCTTTTTATTTTATATTTTATTATGCATACAAATTATATTACATATAATTAAAAAACATATAAAAATTAACCATTACATAAAATAAATAAAAACTATAATTAAATTTAAATTAATAAATAATAAATAATACTAACACTAATTGGGTTTCAGCCCAAAATAATAAAAATATGTTTAGCCCAAAAAAAAGAGTTTGGGCCTTCTTTAAATAAAAGAAACTAGTACTCCGTATAACCCTATCTATCTTTATATTCTTCTCCTTCATTTAGATCCATAGCAACCAGCCACCATTGTTCTACTTTTCTGGAAAAAAAAAATAAAAAATCAAAGTTAAATCAAGTTAAATGGAAGAATAACAATAAATCTCCAACCAATCAAAAGGCACCACAACTCCCTCACGCTCGTTTCCTTCTCCGTCAGGTTTTCGACTAACGCCGCGAAATCGTCACCTCTGACTCTGCGTTAATGGCGTCAGAGGGCGTCAACGAGTTCCAGCTGGTTTGACGGATTCGGTTTGACGCTGCGTTGTGTGTGGTCTAAATGGTCAAGCTTGGAGAACATAGTACTATGACTTACTAGATGAAAGACCTTGATTGGTGATATATATATATATATATATATATATATATATATATATATATATATATATATATATATATATTCGGTAATAAATAAAAAAATGTATACATAATATATAATATTTATAATAATAATAATGATTATACCATATATATACGGTAATAAATAAAAAAATGTATACATAATATATAATATTTATAATAATAATAATGATTATACCTATATTTTTAATTATAATTATATTTATAATTACAATTATATTATATATTATATTTGTAAGTATATTTATATTGATATTGATTGATAATTAACTTATACTCTATCCGTCCCATTATAAGTGCCCTACATTTGACTTTCAAAGTTTTCTTTATCAACTTTGACCGTAAATATATTTATTTGTGTAAACATTAATTGATAAAAATTTATATAATAAAACCACGGTTAAAACCAAATCCGTTCATATAAAATTAATCAAATATTATAACACAAATAAAGATATTTACGGTCAAAGTTAACATAGAAGGACTTTGAAAGTCAAATGTGGACACTTGTAGTGAGACGAAAGAAGTATTTATAGTAAATAGATCTTATAAGAACTAATTAGTGGAGATAACCCTGAGAACGATGGTCGAATAAATTTGATACAAGGGCGAACAATTTTGAGTATTGTCGTACGATTTTTAAAATGCATATGAAATCACGTTTCGTTTTACATTCTGTTCTACATTCTATTCTATATTCCGAATTCGAACAATTTTATGTATGGTCGAACAATTTTGTGTGAGTTCGAACATGTTTCGTTCTACAATTTGAAGTCGACAATCTCGTTTGTGTTCTACATCCCGAGTTCGAACAAAAAAATACACTTTGTTCGAACTTTTTTTTGTTCAACATTTTCTCGTTCTACAAATCTGAATTCGAACTAAAAATCTAAATTTTAATTTTCAGTGTTCTTACCAATATTGAGTTCTCACATGTATTTATATTTATATTTATATTTATATTTATATTTATATTTATATTTATATTTATATTTATATTTATATTTATATTTATATTTAACCACGCATGCTTACTTGAGTGACGATTGAGTTGACCAATGAAGCACACCACCCTGTTCAATTTCTGGCTATGCCAAATTGTTCAAAAGAGGAGTGTAAATAGAGGATGCGCATAATGCGCAATTCACCCGGTATCAGGTATCGCGCTCGGGAGACTTGATTACCCGAGTTTTTACCTTTTATGAAGAGCGAATGTGCTCGTTCATGGTAGGATTTCTTTGCTTACACATAAATATTTATATTTACAATTATAATTATATATTAAATATTAATATATTAATTATATTATTATATATTTTCTATAGCGTGTTTATGTGGGTACAATTATCTTGAGACGACCGAGTAAGATTGTAAGATGGGTCGTGACGTTTACAATACATCACATATTTTATTGAAAAAAAAGTCAATTTTTTTATTTTCCAATTTAATTTAGAGTTGTGGGCTCCACTTACCAACAACATAAGCTCCTTCAAACCATTGTTTCGTTAAATATTTGGTCAAATGTTTTTATTATCATCACATCCAATTCTTATTAATATGTATTACTCCGTAATTTTTTATTTTTAAATCCCAGTTGATATGTATGAAATAAGAAGTATTCGTTATTGATTTTTCTTATATACAAATGCAGGTCACTTACTTTAAATGTGGAGGAGTGTCACTAGGAGTTGGGATGCAACATCATGCTGCAGATGGTGCATCTGGGCTGCATTTCATCAACACTTGGTCCGATATGGCTCGTGGTCTTGACTTAACGATCCCACCCTTCATTGATCGAACCCTTTTACGAGCTCGTGATCCTCCCCAGCCCGAGTTTAAACACGTCGAGTACCTGCCTGCCCCTCCAATGAAAACCGCACCCACATCCACAGATGACCACACTGTTCCAGAAACCGCAGTCTCCATTTTCAAATTAACTCGAGACCAACTCAATGCACTAAAGGCCAAATCTAAGGAAGATGGCAACACAATCAATTACAGTTCTTATGAAATGCTTTCGGGACATGTTTGGAGGTCTGTATGTAAAGCTCGTGGCCTTCCCGAGGATCAGGACACGAAGCTTTACATAGCAACTGATGGGCGGGCCCGTCTCCGCCCATCACTACCACCCGGCTACTTCGGGAACGTCATATTCACGACGACCCCGATAGCTGTAGCTGGCGAGCTACAGTCAAAGCCTACGTGGTATGCCGCTAGTAAAATCCACGACGCTTTAGCAAAGATGGACAATGATTATCTAAGATCAGCACTCGATTACTTGGAACTCCAGCCCGATCTCAAGGCCTTAGTTCGTGGTGCACATACGTTTAAGTGTCCGAATCTTGGGATAACTAGCTGGGCTAGACTTCCTATTCATGATGCTGACTTTGGATGGGGTCGGCCCATATTCATGGGGCCTGGTGGGATTGCTTATGAAGGGTTGAGTTTTGTGTTACCAAGCCCAATCAATGATGGGAGTTTGTCAATTGCTATTTCGCTGCAAGCAGAACACATGAAGCTTTTTAGCAGATTCTTGTATGATATTTAAGTGGCTTTATTTATATTAATTACTCGAATATTATTATCAGTAAAACCTTCCAAGACACATTGTTTGTTGTAAGTCAATGGAGGGTGAAACAGTTTTTCTTCAGCTCATCTGTTTATTATGACTTTAGCCTTTATATCAATGTAAGTAACAAAGTATGGTCTTATACATAAATATATATCATCACACTTAAAGTTACAGACAAATTACCTTCTTAAGAAACAATCTCGAATTATAGTCTTAAAAATGTGAAACAGAGAAGAAAACAGAGTCCAAATGTGATACTTAAGGACCTTTTAAGCTTCAGTTGTGCATTGGTTCGTGGCACTGGAACACGATGACTACGATCAAAATTCTCACCGCCACCATGCCTTAGAATATAATCACTCTCATGTATTACTTCCTTCTTGTTGCGATGTAAGTTAGCAGTTACTTCCACCCCTGTAGATTATTATTTAGTATAAAATATGATGTATGCAAGTATAGGATTAAAAAAATGAAAAATGGATGACTAATTGCATACAAACCATGAAATTCTGGCTTGAGACTTGGACTATTTGATAGGAGAAGATCATTATTAGCATCAGAAAATGAAAATGCCTGATCACATATGAACACAAAGAAAAGATATATTATGATTTTTGATCTCATATTCATTTGGGATAAGATGCTAAATTAGAATAGTTGTGTACTATCATATACTGATACGTAAATCGCAAAAGTAGTGGATATCAATGTTTGAAGAAGAATAATGTAAAAGTAGTGGATATCAATGTTTGAAGAAGAATAATGTAAAAGCAAACTCTATTAGAGACTTCATTTTGAAGCTTTTACTTTTACTTTTTTCTTTCTTATGTATTTTATTAAATTATTAATTATTAATTATTAATATTGGTTGTTGGACAATGAAAAAGAAAGACTATTTAACTCTTTAGTGATCTTACTTTACAACTAGTAAACAACAAAATCCAATCCTATTTGGTGTATGAGGGAGATGACATGTAAATCAATCTTTGCTTATTTGGTGTATGAGGGAGATGACATGTAAATCAATCTTTGCTTTAATCTAGAATAAAAAGAAGTTATTTTCCACATAAAGTTAAACATTATTGTCTGTTCGACGGATAAAGATATTGCTTTCAACAGGATCTCTCGGCCAATCAGTAGGGAAAATAAAATTAAAACTTAAAAACTAAAAATTAAAAATAAAAATAAAATATAATAAATAAAAAATTAGGCGCCATGAAAATGGTTTAATCAAATTAGCATGAGTTTTAAATCCTCCACGAAATTCAATTTAGTGATCTTACTTTGTTGCTGAAAAAGACGATTTCACGAAATATATGATTACTTGCATTCATTACAGAATACCTTTCTCGGCCTTTTGGCTAAGATCAAGTGTAGTATATGTTATTACTCCCTATTAGTTTAAACCATTCGTTCACACGGTATTAATCTTATGTTTTACGTGAAAAGATTTACTCATCGCAATAGCTTGTTGTTGCGGTCTTTGCGAGTTACCTTGGTGCAGCATTATTGCCTTGGCTTGGCTACTCTAAAATTCTAGTTTAAAAGCCTTTTGTTAGCAGTGGCGATTCTAGGATGAAAATCCAATGGGGTCCCAAAAAACTTATTCGATAACTTACTTGCACAAATATTGAATGTCTCGGGTCAATCGGGTCGGGTTAAATTGGGTCGGGTCGGGATATTGGATAGTACTCACAAAAGGTTGTTCATATTTTTTTACTCGTACTATTGTCATTACAACAACCACCATACAAAATGATATCATTTATACAAAAAGGGAATTGATATTTCCACAAATATTAACCCCTATTCAAAAATATCATATATTTAATACAATCAACTCTAAAAGTAAGTTTTTACTTTTGTCTACGAGATTTCATACGATAAAATTCATCCATAATTGCATCAATGCTAATATAATCTAACACATATTTCTCAATATATGCAAGTAGATGATCATTCACAAATCGAAGTATCTTAACATGTTAATAATAGTTGTCAAATTCAAAACCAAAAGGCAATTTTATTGATACATCAGTACCAAAAATTTACGGTAAAAAAAGACAATTTTACTAATTACATTAGTACCAAAAAAGATTAATTATCTAAGAAAACTAATTACAAACATATATACATGATACACCAATAAAATAAAATATATAGATGATACATTAGTACTAAAAAAATTGCAATTATAAACATATATACTTAAATGAAAGATCAGTACTAAAAAGTTACAATTATAAACATAGACTAAAAAGGTGAGAACTGCGAGAACTATTTAATTTAATAATTTTTATGCGTTTAAATGCAACAAATTACATATAAATGTTAATTAATGCACATATCATTAACAAACATATGTTCATTAGCTCAAATTACATGTTAAATTGTTGACTATAAGAAACTGTTAACATGTTCGAAAACAATATGCACATGTGAAAGGAGAAACTATATATTTAATTATATAAGTAAAATATAATTGTTTTTCAACTATTTTATGTTCATTCATACTTTACATTAAGGTTTATGTGTGATTCAATCTAGTTACATGTGAAAATCTTTATAATTTAAAAGTTCTCGCATTTTTTATGATTCTCGTTTGAACTTTTGGCTATAAACATAAACTAAACATATATACTTAAATGAAAATCAATCATTTGAGAAACTAATTATAAACATGTATACATGATACATCATTAGTAAAAAAACTCAACTAAGTTACTTTTTTAGAAAGGCAATTTTATTGATATTAATTAGTAATATATATATATATATATATATATATATATATATATATATATATATATATATATATATATATATATATATATATATATATACACATCCATACAAAAGGAGTAGTGCAACCTTATGAATGTACATATACTTGCATAATAATGGATGACTCGGATGAAAATGGAAGGACACGAAATTAGGAATGACGGAATGAAATCACATATGATCATCGATGGTCGCTAGATACAAAGGAAATAGAAAATTGGATAACAACAACAACAACAAAACACAATCCCACAAAAGTGAGGTATAAATGAGGTAAGATGTAGGCAATCCTTCTCCTATCATAGAATAAAGACAAGTCATTTTTCTACCTAGAGTGAAACACCCCAAGAGTATTAAAAGTCATCCCTCTCAATGTTCTATGGATAGAGAGATTGCTTCCAAAAGCACTTCCAGCCCATAAGTAGGAAAACTTTAAAATAATAAAATAAATTTAATATTGAGACGTCATGAAAATAGTAGAATTAAATTTCCATTGGTTTTAAAACATGTCTGAAATTAAATTTAGGCTCTAAGTGGCAGTCAAGTCGCCAATAAATCGACACTTAATGTTCGACTCACTTAATAGAGTCAACTGAAAATTGGATTAAGGCTAAGTTTATTTTTGTTTAAATATATAAATTGCCCATACTATAAATTATAAGCGGGTTAATTTCAAATATTTTAATAGTTCAAACTATGAATTTATAAAATCTAAAAATATATGGGGTCACATTATTATAATCTTTCATATGGTGAAATATATCTCAACTTTGTTTGTGGGAGTCTGTTAATCACGTACGATGCCGTCCTCATACATTCTGCCCAAAATCTGCCTGGTACATTCTTACCATGAAGCATACTTCGACAAGTTTCAGCAAGGTGACGATTCTTGCGTTCTGCCACTCCATTCTGCTGTGGAGCATTGGGGCAAGTTAATTGCCTTCTGATCTTGTGCTTCTCAAGATAGATATTGAACTGAGTCGATAAACATTCTCTTCCATTATCTATGCGTAACCACCGAATCTTATAATTGAGCTCACTTTCTACCTTATTCTTGAACTCTTTAAACTTCAGAAAAGTCTCCGACTTTTCTTTCATGAAGTAAACCCACACATACCTTGAGAAGTCATCAATGAATGCCACCATATACTTCATGCCTCCAAGTGATGTTTGTTTCACTGGGCCGAAGACATCTGAGTGTATGAGCTCTAGTGGTGTCTTGGACTGATGCGCTGACTCCTTGAATGGCAATTGGTGAGCTTTGCCAAATTGACATCCATCACATATTGTATCTGTTTGGATATCAATTTGAGGAAGCCCATTTACTATGTGTTTCACCATCATCTCCTTTAACTTATTGTAGCCCACATGCCCAAGACGTTCATGCCAAAGATCATCCGTCACATTCTTTCGAGTCTTATCCACATATGCTGTTTCAGCAGATAGTACATAGACCGACTCTATTCTTCTTCCTTGCATAATTGGATTGCCAACCACCTTCACTCTCTTGAATACGGACACATATTTTGGTCCAAAGAGCACATAATTTCCTTCTGCTGTCAATTGTGGTACTGACAGTAAATTCTTCTTTAGGCCAGGGACAAGATACACCTTCTCGAGTTGGAGCTTATGAGATTCGCCGTCATTTGGAATTATTGTCTTTCCAATGTGAGAAATAGACAACCTTGAATTGTTGGCTGTCAACACGACTCTCTTTTTTTTGTAATCCTCCATTTCTTGCAGCTTCGTCCCGCCGTTGGCCATATGATTTGAGCACCCAGAATCGATGATCCAATCATCTCTGTAGTTTATTTTTGACTTTAAAGTTGTTGTAAGAGCTTGATCATCTATGTCAGCTTCAACAGAGAGTCCAGCTTCTGCTTCCCATGTTTCCTCATTAATGGTTGCTTCGAATGTGACCTCTTTCTTCTCATCTCTTGCGGCGGCCACATTTCCTTCGAAAGTTCGCCTTCCGGAGAATCTACAATCTCGAGTAAAATGACCCTTCTTGCTGAAGCGACCCGTCCTAATCCATCCGGACGAAGTCCATATCGATTATAAACGATTCACAACAGTTGATTACATCGCGAGGTACTTGACCTCTATATGATACATTTTACAACATTGCATTCGTTTTTGAAAAGACAATCTTTCATTACATCGAAAATTGACGGCATGCATACCATTTCATAATATATCTAACTATAATTGACTTAATAATAATCTTGATGAACTCAACGACTCGAATGCAACGTCTTTTGAAATATGCCATGAATGACTCCAAGTAATATCTTTAAAATGAGCAAATGCACAGCGAAAGATTTCTTTCATACCTGAGAATAAACATGCTTTAAAGTGTCAACCAAAAGGTTGGTGAGTTCATTAGTTTAACATAAATAATCATTTCATAATTTTAATAGACCACAAGATTTCATATTTCCATTTCTCATAAACATACGTCCCATGCATAGAGACTAAAAATATCATTCATATGGATTGAATACCTGGTAATCGACATTCACAATATGCATATAAGAATATCCCCATCATTCCGGGATCCTCCTTCGGACATGATATAATTTCGAAGTACTAAAGCATCAGGTACTTTGGATGGGGCTTGTTGGGCCCGATAGATCTATCTTTAGGATTCGCGTCAATTAGGGTGTCTGTTCCCTAATTCTTAGATTACCAGACTTAATAAAAAGGGACATATTCGATTTCGATAATTCAACCATATAATGTAGTTTCGATTACTTGTGTCTATTTCGTAAAACATTTATAAAAATTGCGCATGTATTCTCAGTCCCAAAAATATATATTGCAAAAGCATTTAAAAAGGGAGCAAATGAAACTCACAATACTGTATTTTGTAGTAAAAATACATATGACGGTATTGAACAACTGAACAATGCAGGGTTGGCCTCGGATTCACGAACCTATATCATTTGTATATATATATTAACACATATAATGGTAATCAAACAAATACATATATAATTATTAATGATGTAATTAATAACTTTTATATTTCATTATCAAATATTTTCATTTTATATATAAAAATATTAATATATTTAAGTTATGTATTTTAAATATATTTTTATATGAGTAATTTGATTGTGAAATCAATAATTATAATAACAATAATGATACTATATAATTATAATGATAAAAGTGATAATAATAATGTTAATACAAATAATAATGATAATACTAATAATATTAATATTAATTCTAATAATGATATTGATAATAATGATAATAATAATAATAATAATAATAATAATAATAATAATAGTCATAAAAATCTTCGTTTTTAATTCCTAAACTTTTAATTATAACTTCCCAAAATTCTAATTCATAATCACATTTATAATCGTACATGTATTAATATATTTGAAATCTTTTTACATAATCTTTACTATATCATCTTTTTATTAACTTCATAATATAAATGTGTTTGTAGTATTAACAGGTTCAATAATAACAATAATAATAATAATAATAATAATAATAATAATAATAATAATAATAATAATAACAATAATAATAATAATAATAATAATAGTAATAATAATAATAATAATAATAATAATAATAATAATAATAATAATAATAATAATAATAATAATAATAATAATAATAATAATAATAATAAAGGTAATAGTAATGCTACCTCAAAAAAGTAGCTCTAAAAAAAATACCCAAGTCCGGGTTTGAACACGCGACGTCCTGCTAACCCGTAACACCATCAACCCACTACACTATTTCCGGTTTTTCTGTTTATATCTCCTACCCAAATATCTTTAACTCGTATTATAGAAAAATTGGCCCAACTGAATATTGACCCACTTTTGCAACCATTCTCATGGCCCAACTAGTTTTATGGTAGCCCAAGTTTAATTCTGTCTAACAGAATTAGAAGTGTAGCAGTTCGAAAGAAAAAAAAATATAGTAGCCCGTTTATCTCTAGTCTTGCTATACGTTCGATAGAATAAAAAAAATCTGGCCTTCGGTTGTCATCAATAACAATTATCATGTCATCATGTATCTTATCATTGATATCTATCATTTGCATGATCATAATCATATACTTCCCATTGGATCCCATTCAGAATTGAGTTACATCCACAACTCCTTGTATACCCACCTTTCTTCAAGTTTTCATCATAAGTGCTTAACTAAAAAAAAATAAAAAACGTTCCTTTTGATAAAGTCCCTTTTTGGTCGGCCGAAACTTTCCATTTGAATATAAAAAGATACGCGTTATGTATTTTTAATTATCTTCACCACATGTCTTGTAATTATAAAAGAAGAACCAACACTTTTTCCTTTTTTTTTGTGATTCCCACAGTGGTCGGCCAAAACAAAAAAAAAATTAAAGAAAGAGCTCGTATACTTTTAAGTAGCTGGAGTTTGTAACATTTTGTGATGATTTGGTCCCACTGCAACCACAAAGAAGTATATATATATCACGCATGGGTGTCGGGTTCTCGGAAGAAAGAAAAAAAAAATATAAGGTGGTGGTTTGTGTCGAGACTCAGCAGCACGGACAGCGTAGCTGCAGTAATGAGAGTAGCAGGCTGTAGCGAAAATGGGGGGAAAGGTTTAGAGTTCACGAAGAACAGGAAATATAATACAAGCGTAGTAGCAAAATATATAGACTGCAGGTCTTGAGTTGGGGTTTCTTGAACGTAAACAGAAAACAGAAGTTGGAGCTTTGCAGCGAAAAGAAATAATAAAAAAAAAACGAGAGGATGGTGGAGGTCCGGTGGCGATTGGTGCTGGTGATTGCTGAGTGTTCAAGGTGGTGATAGGGTGGCGGGTTGAGGTGGACGAGGGTGGTGGTTATCGTTAAAAAAATGGTCTAGTGGTGGCGATGTAGGTGGTGAACCAAGGTGGTTCTAACTATGGTTGTGGTGGGTTGTAAAAGAAGATCGTTGGATGAACTCGTAATTGAGATTTGTAACTCAAAGACATTAAAGTATAGCTGATTCATTTTACCAAAACACAACCCAATCACTTGTCAACTTTACATTCAGATTTGTAATCGATGACTGGGTGACTAATACAAACATCTCTCTCTCGAAAAAAAAAAACGTTAGATTGATTGAAACTAGAGTGGTCAAAAGAAGTGTGTAGGAAAGATGGGCCACCTTTAATTAATCTTGAATATCAAGGGTTGGCAATTTGGTAGCTGGTGATTTTGCAAGTGGATGTGTGTGGTTAATCATGTATATGTAAACATATATTTAATTTATCTATTAATAATATAATATATATATATACATATATATATATATATATATATATATATATATATATATATATATATATATATATATATATATATATATATATCTATATCTATATATATATATATATATATATATATATATATATATATATATATAATAATAATAATAATAATAATAATAATAAGAATAAGAAACGTGTGAATGATTCATGCAAGCTGGCAATTTTGTAGTTTCTTACCGACGATTTTCCCGTGCTGATATATCGTACTCCGTTGTTAAATTAGTGACAGATAAAAGTCTTCAGAAAAATTTCAAATTTATAAATTAACTATATTTATTTATTTTGGTCATTATAGTATCAAATTCAATCATAAATTATTAAATAAAAATTACTTTAATTATTCACTCGCATCCCCCAAGTAAAATAAAAAAAAATAATTAAAATTTGACAAACAACTTCCAAATATATATTAGTAAGCCTAAAATTTATAAAACTCATTTTCGAATCACCGTTTATTTTAAAATTATATAAGTTCAAATTAAACTTCTCTAATATCAATCGGAACATCAAACGAGTATTACAATCATTTAATATTTATTTTTAATATACTTTTATGTATATATAGATATGTTTTAAATACAATTTATGATAATATCCTATTTTTATTTTATTAATTTTACTATCAACAACATATAATACTTCAAATTATATTTCGAATTATTATTTACATACATATATACACACATAGCTATTTACAATTAATTGTTCGTGAATCGTCGAGAACTGGTTGAAGTCAAATGAATGTACGAAAATAGTTCAAAAATTTTGAGATTCAATTTAATAGACTTTGCTTATCATGTCGAGATAATATTAAGATTAAAGTTTAAATTTGATCGGAAATTTCCGGGTCGTCACAGTACCTACCTGTTAAAGAAATTTCATCCCGAAATTTGATTGGGATGGTCATGGCTGACAATAAGTGTGTTTTCATGACGTATACGAGTTAGGATTTAGAGTTTTATCGTCATTGAGTAATATGGATAAAACAACTCGATTATTCGAAGAGCACGAATGAAGCTATCACAAAAGAGTGAAATGAATAAATAAAGTTTCGTCTTAACTTTTGACGTTGTCCTGGTTGAATTTCGGAATTTAAGGGATTTAAAGAAAATCTTCGAAATCTAAAAGATTTGATTCTTCGGCGAATAAGGAAATTAAGATCTCTATAATTAATTACGGTGATCTGTCTCGATTGCTTTGTCTGATATTTTCATTATAAATTAAGCTCTTCCGTTCCATTTTTCTCACCATTCCTATACTTTCTTTCTTAGTTCATACATCCAAAAGATTGTGAAAATGCTTAATCCAGTTCTAATCCTTGATATTTTCCTAATTATCATTTCTATCATCCTTCTTTTCAATCTTCCACCAGAAGAATCTATTTACTTCTACTATTATCTTGGGGTGATAATATTCTTAATTATACCGTGTCTTTATATTGCTATTCGTATTAATATTCACGGTTTGTAACCTCCGGGTTGTTATTGGACTCTATATTTTCTCTTATATTTTGGAGCTCTTTGCCTTTTTATTCTCTTATCGACCTCTAGTAAAGCGAGTAATGGTCCAGAATTCATAAGTATGGAATTTCGAATGAACTTAATGTTCTAAACAAGAAAGAACGTAATAGCACGATTTGATTTGTCAAATTAACAGAATCACTGAGAATAGAACTATCAAGAATATATTTTCTTGATATGTTCAGAAGTTAAGCAGAATGAAAGAGTTATGTAACATGGCACATGATGACGTTATGATCTGTGAATCATCACGTCCTATTAGAAACTCAGCATGACTTACTGTAATATAATCACGTTGATCAAGTGTCATTATATTATACTAACTCATGCATCAGTTCCCAACACTACTTTAAAAACATTCATATTTTAAGCTCGAAAATTTACAGAATATAGAAACTAACAGTTTCTATATGATGTAACACTGATAGCACGAAGAGATTATTGATTTCAGATAAGAATAGTTATGAAAATATCTTCAGAAATATGGAGGATATTTATAATGAAAGATACGATGATATCTTGGAATTTCTAATATCAATGATTGATGAAGAAAGATTTTCCGCAAGGTTTTAACATGAGTACGGAGCAAAATATACGTTGAAGGTTTCATTGGATCCAAAATTACCTGGATTATTTGAACATAGGGTATGGTTCTTGTATTTGTCATTGGTCTCCTTCGTGGTTAGCTCAATCCGTTTTTCAGTTCCAATTTTTCTGAATTTTTCCAACATACTATTCTTTATCATTAAACTTCCGACGATTAAGATCGTTTACAGTTGTCTACAGTTTTTGCTGCTTCATTCAGCTTTTTCAACATTCAGAGTATTGATTTGTAGACTGAGTGCTGTTCAGAATTTCAGAATGAAAGACTATAATTCTAAGAGATAAATGTTATACATATAACTGTTGATATATATATATGCTGTGAGTTTTCAAAGTACTGATTGCTGATTTTCGGTAATTGGTATGGCAGTTCTTGTTACAAGATGCGGATGAGTATATGATAGGGTTTCAATGAATAAATATAATGATTTATCGGAGAGATTTAAACCAAGAAACAACGAGGTTGCTGGTATGTCTGCTGGTAATATGGTAGAATATGAAAGGTTCCCCGGTAACAATAAAAGAGCACACATATATGTCAAAGTTATAATAAGGTTGTTTCGAACGAAAAGTCGAAGTTGACTTGCTGGAGCTGTGACAAAATGAGCTACTTTGGAAAGAGATTGCAAAGTTATTTTCGGTAATAACAATGCCAAAGGGGCTAGCACAGATACATGTTAAATGTTTACTTAGGTTTCGAGTGTTTTCAGGTGCATAACTATATGCATCAATCTTTTCTTCCGTAGATGAAGTGCGGTTGGTTCATCCTATTAATTGAGGTGTTTTCAAGAATCATGAAAGGTTTGAACGTAGATTGTAATTGTCAAAATACAAATGAGGTTTAAGATGAAATCAAGTGGCAAACTTGAAGAATTGTTTAGTTTGATATGTTATAATCAATATTTTAATTCATTTTAATTGTCCAATATCGGCAGTCCATAGTTGATAGTTCACAATTAACAGTCCAATAATTCATATATAGCTTAATATATAATATCCGAATTAATTAATAAGTATCGTGACCCGTTTACGTCTCAGACTCGATCACAACTCTAACAATATATATTTTTATAGAATCAACCTCAACCCTGTATAGCTAACTCCCGCATTACTGCATATAGAGTGTCTATGGTTATTCCAAATAATATATATAGATGCGTCGATATGATATGTCAAAACCTTGTATACGTGTCCCGATATTTAAAGTGCGTAAAATAAATAACAGAAATTAAATGACGATAAATAAAATTGAGAGAATTAAAATTGCGATAAATAAATTGCGATAAATAAATTACGATAAATAAAAATGTAATCAGTTAGCTAGGAACAGTTAGCTTGGATTCTTAACAAAATTTCTCATAATTAATTTATTTGTTTCTAACAAGTTTTATTTTGTCCATTGTTTTCTTCATTATGCCACTTGTTGGATTCTGATAGGTCAAAATCTAAACATGATATTGAATGAAAATGGTTATTCTGCGGTGAACGGATACGTATATCGGTGGTTGTAAGTAGGAAAGTAAATGAATGTTGAATCAGATTGGAAGAATGTACAGTGTAACTTATTATTGTGAAATCTAAATATTCCTCGGGTATTATCTACCCGTTAAAATATTTTCATCATTAACAGTTTTGTACGAAAGAATTTTTAATTACAATCTTTATGAAAATATACTTCCATATATATTTTCTTCAGATGCAATCATGGATTTAATGAGTTAATATAATATTAATCTCATTTGTTTTACCGTTAGTCTAGAATACATAATCTCTAAAACATTAGAGATTACATAATCGCCATGAAAAACGAAGATAATTGATGTAGAATGATATGTAAAATGCTAATTATACTCGAGGTACAGGATGAGATGTTGAGGCATGGATTGTTGATGGTACTGGTGCTGTTATTGATGGTACTGTTGGTGTACGTGATGTTGTTGAAGCTGGTACGTTTTGCACCATGTTTTCCAAGGCTACAACTTGAGCTCGAAGTTCGTTGACTTATTACTCTAGAATGATTGTCGGTAGGAACGAGCGAATGAATAAAGTTTTAGAATTGTGGATAGAATATAATCGTGTCGAGATACTCTGGAAATGAGAGAGAAAATGGTGTTTCGAACAGGTTCTCCGGTAAGTGCTTCAGATTCTTCGCCGAGAGATGAATTTGGTTGGTGAAAGGGATCGCCTTCTTCGCGTCTCCATGGATTAAGTCGACTATGAACCCATCAGATGAATTGAAGAGGACAGATTGGTTGATTCATTCTGATGACACTGCTTTCGGAGCTTAGGTGAATATCCATGTCGGAATAGCTGTCGGAATAACTATCGGAATAGCTATCGAAATCTGATGGACTTGAACTGGTGGAGGGATTCATCTCGTACGATCAGATGAAGGATTTTCGATAAGAAAAAGATTATAGGATATAGATTAGTACCCTGCAATACATAGTTTACATATGCATATATAATACTAAAATCCCATAAGTTACGGAGGAATCTACGGAAGCTGTCAGGCAAAGGTAACAATAACAGATACGCTAAGATATGAATTTATCTATACACTGTCTATGCAATATAGGCAGTAAGACATGTCTAGACTAAGAATGATAAGCAGTTAATTTCCTAAGGATGATAAGCAGATGATTTCTGACTAGAAATGATAAGCAAAACTTTTGACATGCAGACACGGTCGAAGTCCAGACTCACTAATGCATCTAAACAACTATCAATTAGAAACACTAATGCAACACCTGGTTTGCTAAGACCACCACTCTGATACCAACTGAAGTGACCCGTCCTAATCCATCCGGACGAAGTCCATATCGATTATAAATGATTCACAACAGTTGATTACATCGCGAGGTACTTGACCTCTATATGATACATTTTACAACATTGCATTCTTTTTTGAAAAGACAATCTTTCATTACATCGAAAATTGACGGCATGCATACCATTTCATAATATATCTAACTATAATTGACTTAATAATAATGTTGATGAACTCAACAACTCGAATGCAACGTCTTTTGAAATATGCCATGAATGACTCCAAGTAATATCTTTAAAATGAGCAAATGCACAGCGGAAGATTTCTTTCATACCTGAGAATAAACATGCTTTAAAGTGTCAACCAAAAGGTTGGTGAGTTCATTAGTTTAACATAAATAATCATTTCATAATTTTAATAGACCACAAGATTTCATATTCCATTTCTCATAAACATATGTCGCATGCATAGAGACTAAAAATATCATTCATATGGATTGAACTCCTGGTAATCGACATTCACAATATGCATATAAGAATATCCCCATCATTCCGGGATCCTCCTTCGGACATGATATAATTTCGAAGTACTAAAGCATCTGGTACTTTGGATGGGGCTTGTTGGGCCCGATAGATCTATCTTTAGGATTCGCGTCAATTAGGATGTCTGTTCCCTAATTCTTAGATTACCAGACTTAATAAAAAGGGGCATATTCGATTTCGATAATTCAACCATATAATGTAGTTTCGATTACTTGTGTCTATTTCGTAAAACATTTATAAAAATTGCGCATGTATTCTCAGTCCCAAAAATATATAATGCAAAAGCATTTAAAAAGGGAGCAAATGAAACTCACAATACTGTATTTTGTAGTAAAAATACATATGACGGTATTGAACAACTGAACAATGCAGGTTTGGCCTCGAATTCACGAACCTATATCATTTGTATATATATATATTAACACATATAATGGTAATCAAACAAATACATATATTATTATTAATGATGTAATTAATAACTTTTATATTTCATTATCAAATATTTTCATTTTATATATAAAAATATTAATATAGTTAAGTTATGTATTTTAAATATATTTTTATATGAGTAATTTGATTGTGAAATCAATAATTATAATAACAATAATGATACTATATAATTATAATGATAAAAGTGATAATAATAATGTTAATACAAATAATAATGATAATACTAATAATATTAATATTAATTCTAATAATGATATTGATAATAATGATAATGATAATAATAATAATAATAATAATAATAATAATAATAATAATAATAATAATAATAATAATAATAATAATAATAATAATAATAATAATAATAGTCATAAAAATCTTCGTTTTTAATTCTTAAACTTTTAATTATAACTTCCAAAAATTCTAATTCATAATCACATTTATAATCGTACATGTATTAATATATTTGAAATCTTTTCACATAATCTTTACTATATCATCTTTTTATTAACTTCTTAATATAAATGTGTTTGTAGTATTAACAGGTTCAATAATAATAATAATAATAATAATAATAATAATAATAATAATAATAATAATAATAAAAATAATAATAATAATAATAATAATAATAATAGTAATAATAATAATAATAATAATAATAATAATAATAATAATAATAAAGGTAATAGTAATGCTACCTCAAAGAAGTAGCTCTAAAAAAAATACCCAAGTCCGGGTTTGAACATGCGACGTCCTGCTAACCCGTAACACCATCAACCCACTACACTATTTCCGGTTTTTCTATTTATATCTCCTACCCAAATATCTTTAACTCGTATTATAGAAAAATTGGCCCAACTGAATATTGACCCACTTTTGCAACCATTCTCATGGCCCAACTAGTTTTATGGTAGCCCAAGTTTAATTCTGTCTAACAGAATTAGAAGTGTAGCAGTTCGAAAGAAAAAAAATGTAGTAGCCCGTTTATCTCTAGTCTTGTTATACGTTCGATAGAATAAAAAAAATCTGGCCTTCGGTTGTCATCAATAACAATTATCATGTCATCATGTATCTTATCATTGATATCTATCATCTGCATGATCATAATCATATACTTCCCATTGGATCCCATTCAGAATTGAGTTACATCCACAGCTCCTTGTATTACCCACCTTTCTTCAACTTTTCATCATAAGTGCTTAACTAAAAAAAAATAAAAAACGTTCCTTTTGATAAAGTCCCTTTTTGGTCGGCCGAAACTTTCTATTTGAATATAAAAAGATACGCGTTATGTATTTTTAATTATCTTCACCACATATCTTGTAATTATAAAAGAAGAACCAAAACTTTTTCCTTTTTTTTTTGTGTGATTCCCACAGTGGTCGGCCAAAACAAAAAAAAAATTAAAGAAAGAGCTCGTATACTTTTAAGTAGCTGGAGTTTGTAACATTTTGTGGTGATTTGGTCCCACTGCAACCACAAAGAAGTATATATATATCAAGCATGGGTGTCGGGTTCTCGGAAGAAAGAAAAAAAAAATATAAGGTGGTGGTTTGTGTCGAGACTCAGCAGCACGGACAGCGTAACTGCAGTAATGAGAGTAGCAGGCTGTAGCGAAAATGGGGGGAAAGGTTTAGAGTTCACGAAGAACAGGAAATATAATACAAGCGTAGTAGCAAAATAGATAGACTGCAGGTCTTGAGTTGGGGTTTCTTGAACATAAACAGAAAACAGAAGTTGGATCTATGCAGCGAAAAGAAATAAAAAAAAAAGAGAGGATGGTGGAGGTTCGGTGGCGATTGGTGGTGGTGATTGCTGAGTGTTCAAGGTGGTGATAGGGTGGTGGGTTGAGGTGGACGAGGGTGGTGGTTATCGTTAAAAAAATGGTCTAGTGGTGGCGATGTAGGTGGTGAACCAAGGTGGTTCTAACTATGGTTGTGGTGGGTTGTAAAAGAAGATCGTTGGATGAACTCGTAATTGAGATTTGTAACTCAAAGACATTAAAGTATAGCTGATTCATTTTACCCAAACACAACCCAATCACTTGTCCATTTTACATTCAGATTTGTAATCGATGACTGGGTGACTAATACAAACATCTCTTTCTCAAAAAAAAAAAAACGTTAGATTGATTGAAACTAGAGTGGTCAAAAGAAGTGTGTAGGAAAGATGGGCCACCTTTAATTAATCTTGAATATCAAGGGTTGGCAATTTGGTAGCTGGTGATTTTGCAAGTGGATGTGTGTGGTTAATCATGTATATGTAAACATATATTTAATTTATCTATTAATAAAATAATATATATATATATATATATATATATATATATATATATATATATATATATATATATATAATAATAATAATAATAATAATAATAAGAATAAGAAACGTGTGAATGATTCATGCAAGCTGGCAATTTTGTAGTTTCCTACCGAGGATTTTCCCGTGCTGATATATCGTACTCCGTTATTAAATTAGTGACAGATAAAAGTCTTCAGAAAAATTCCAAAATTTTAAATTAACTATATTTATTTATTTTGGTCATTATAGTATAAAATTCAATCATAAATTATTAAATAAAAATTACTTTAATTATTCACTCGCATCCCCCAAGTAAAATATAAAAAAAAAAATTAAAATTTGACAAACAACTTCCAAATATATATTAGTAAGCCTAAAATTTATAAAACTCATTTTCGAATCACCGTTTATTTTAAAATTATATAAGTTCAAATTAAACTTCTCTAATATCAATCGGAACATCAAACGAGTATTACAATCATTTAATATTTATTTTTAATATACTTTTATGTATATATAGATATGTTTTAAATACTATTTATGATAATATCCTATTTTTATTTTATTAATTTTACTATCAACAACATATAATACTTCAAATTATATTTCGAATTATTATTTACATACATATATACACACATAGCTATTTACAATTAATTGTTCGTGAATCGTCGAGAACTGGTCGAAGTCAAATGAATGTATGAAAATAGTTCAAAAATTTTGAGATTCAATTTAATAGACTTTGCTTATCATGTCGAGATAATATTAAGATTAAAGTTTAAATTTGATCGAAAATTTCCGGGTCGTCACACTTGCCACAATTGAAGCATTCACCATTCTTTCTCTTATCATTTTCCCCGTATTGTTGGTGATGATTTCTTCTTCCTTGTTGAGCTCCCCCTGAAGCGTTGCCTTTTAATTTTGGGTGACCCTTCCACCCATATGTCTTAATTTCTTTCATCGCCTCTTGTCTTCGAGATGTTGCTTTCTTCTTATTGGTGAAGAGTGCATCTTCTCCGTCTTTTATGGTTACTTCATTCATTTGCTTGGCTAATGCCTCTTGATTAGCCAATAAATTTTCCAGCTCTATTAATGATGGTTGAGTAGGCCACCCTCTCACAGCGGCTATAAATCCATTATACTCGGATCTTAAGCCGTGGATGATAATTCTCTTCATCCTTGCATCACTCACTTTCTCTTCAGGAGCAAATTGAGATATCTCACGACAAATAGATCTCACCTTGGTAAAATATTGAGAAATAGATAGACTTCCTTGTGAGATACCCGCAAGCTCATTTTCCAAGAGCTGGAGACGTGCTTCATTCTTCTTTGAAAATAATTTTTCAAAAGTTTCCCAAGCGGCCTTTGGTGTTTTCTCGTCACGAATGTGCTCCAATAGATCCTCCTCGATTGTAGTCTTCAATATAAATAAAGCCTTCCCGGCCTTGATGTTCCATTTTGTCACACCCCCAAATAGGGCTAGGGGTATTTGTGACTAATTATATCAAATCACAGTTGTATAAACGAGAACGACTCTATATGAGACGTTTTATTGAGTTTTGCAGCAGAAGATAAATAGATTACTTTGTATTTAAAGCATTAAATGTCTTTAATTGATATGATATGTAATGAAGACTCTAAGCATAGCAAGTAATCATCATCAAAGCAGCAGATATACAGCGGAAGCAATATTTAAGTACCTGAGAATAAACATGCTTAAAAAGTCAACACGAGGTTGAGTGAGTTCATAGGTTTGTCATAAATAATGATTTTAGTAATAGATCACAAGATTTAATAAAAGACGATATATCATGTATATCAAAAGTATGCCATGAGCGTATAATATCAAAACTAAACGAGTTTACCCCGTGACAATACATATGTAATTGTCGAGATCATTATTATACCACCAATTGACCTGAGATCAACAGTGCGGGACGTTACTCCCAATAGCGCTATTTATAATAATTACGCTTGCCTCTTCATTATCTAGCAATTAATGATATTACAAAGCAGGGTTTTGCATGTTTCATATGAACACAATAACATGTTACATATCAACACAATAAAAGTACTCATGTTGGTCGCATAATAGTTTTCACTTGTGTCTATCCGTTATAAAAATATTGCATTTATTCCCAGCCTAAAAATATATAAAAAGGGAGCAGATGAACTCACGATACGATACGATAGTTTGTAGTAAATATGTGTATGATGGCACTGAACAAGTGCAGAGTTGTCCTCGAATTCACGAACCTATATCAAGTATATATATATTAACACATATACTCGTAATCGAATAAGTTTATATATATTATTTCAATTGTTATATATTTCTATATATACTTTTATATATATTTTATAAATAAGTATTTCTTTGATAAAATGATTTTAATAATGATAATGAATAAATAGTTGTATTATTTTGTAATAATAATAATAGTAGTAGTAGTAAAAATGATAATAATCATAATAAGGTTTTAAATATAATAATAATAATAATATAATTTTTGAAGATAGCAAAAATGTTAATTTTTGTAAAAATAATAATAACGATAATAATTTTTAATGATAATAATACTAATAATAATAATTATACTTATGTTGACGATAATAATTATAATAACAGTTGTCTTTAATGCAGATTATAATTTTGATAATAATACTTTAATACTAGTAATAATAATAATAATAATAATAATAATAAGTGATAATACTTAATCGATAATAATATTTGTAGTAACAATAATAATAGTCTTAATTGTAATTATAATCGTTTTAAATGATAATTAATACTAATAACAATGATAATAATAATAATTTGTATTGCTTTTAAAATAATAATAATAATAATAATAATTCTAATCATAATAATGATAATAATATTTAGAATGATAATAATAATGATAGTTAATAATAATACTAATATTCTTAATGATATTAATAATAATACTTTTAATGTTGTTAGTAGTAATAATAATAATTGTGATAATAACAACAACAACAACAACAACAACAACAACAACAATAATAATAATAATAATAATAATAATAATAATAATAATAATAATAATAATAATAATAATAATAATAATAATAATAATAATAATAGTTTTTAAAAGAAAACTACCTCAAATAAGCTTTTATAAAAAGACTTGCCCCGAACCGGGCTCGAACCCGAGACCTCTCGCTCACCCCAAACACAACCAGAACAGCTGAGCCAGCCTGTTATTCTGATTAATATCAGAATTTATTTATATGTAACCCATATTATATTTTCGTCATCTTCTTCATTAATTCAAACGAAGCAAATAATCAATCCATTAATCAAAACACGATTACAGAATTGGTTTTAGGATATTTAAACAAACAAAATCGATTTGTGATGATTGGGATTAACAGAAAACAAATAAAAAAAATTAAACAGAGGTACCTGCACTTTGAAAACGCGAAGAACAAGTCATATTGTGATTTTGAAATTTAGAACGTTTTAGACATCGATTATATAATCAAAAAGATTTCATTTCACTCCTAGAAACTTTCTGTAACTTTAATTGAACTTAAAACATCCAATTAAATTTGAATTTCGCTATGAACACGACAGTTGACTTTTTGAATTTGAAACTTTGACTCCAAAATTTGTTGTCGATAAAAAGAATTGGAATGTGAAATTTTGCAGATAGTTTCACTACGGAATTCCTAACACAAATGCATTAATGGATTTTGAAAAGGAGTACGAATATGTGTTTTTAGAAAAATGAGTAAGAACAGAGCAGAACCCCTTTTTTATTATTTAAATTCGATGTTTCAATTCTTGATGGGCATTAGCAGTTAAATAGCAATGTATAATTGATAATCGAACGTGTAAAGCTAGATTTCATTGTTTGTTTAATGATAATGGGTGTCGACATGATTATGCATCAGGAAAAAATATATATAATAAAATAGCAGATAAATAGAAAAAATAAGATAAAATCAGATAGGGTCACGATGGCTTAAAAATACTGATAGTGTCATGACCTAAATTAGGTATCTGCTTTTCTTTTGATTATTTTTATATAATTAATATATATATTAATGATAATAATACTAATTAATAATTATATTAATAATGATAATAATATTGATAAGATAATAATAATAATAAACTTAAAAATAATGATAAGTTTAATAATAATTAATAATAATAATAATGATAATAATAATAATAATAATAATTATACTCTTAATAATAATAATAATAATAATATTAATAATGATAATTATCAATAATAATATTAATAATAATATTATTATAAATAAGTTGTATTAATGATATTTATAATAATCCTAATAATTTTAGTAAAGCTAATAATACTAATAATATTAATGTTATTAATAATTATTAATAATAATGACATTAATAATATTTGTAGTAATAATACTTGTAAATAATGATTAGTGATATATTAAAAATGATATTAATAATAATATTAATATAACGAATTAATATTAATGCATAATTATTTACGAATAATGGTCTGTGAATCGTCGGAATTAGTCGAAGTTAGATTTAAATTTAGTCAGAAATTTTCGGGTTGTTACAGTACCTACCCGTTAAAAGAAACTTCGTCCCAAAATTTTAATTGTGGCCATCAGTCGGCGTTGTTTGTAAACAGGTGAGGATATTTTCGTTTTATTTGGTCTTCACATTCCCAGATATACTCGGGGCCTTACGTGAATTCCAATGGATAGAATATTGTTTTGTTTCTAGCGTTTAAATCTTACGATCCATAAATTCTACGAAGTGCATTTTATTATTAATGCGGAGGTTATCTAAAGGATTTAACAAGAGTGACATTGATTAGGTTTTCTCAGAAAGAGATGATGACGCTATACAAGCATTTCAATACACATGAAATGGGTTATGAATATTAGTGAGCTTATTTAAAACTTTGAGTGTTTATGCCACAATATTAGGGTAGACAAAACAGAGAGGAGTTCATGAAAATCATAGTCATGAAATTTGATAGAGATCGTCATTCTTTACAACAAGAATGATGAATATGAGTTGATAATTAGAGTTTTATCGACATTAAATAATATGGATAAAGTAATACGATTATAGAAAGAGTATAAACGAAGCTATCGTAAAAGATTGAAATGAGGAAATATCTGTTTGCTTTAGCTTTTGACATAGTTATAGTTGTTTTCCAGATTTCAAGGGATTTAAAGGAAATCTTCGTAATCTATAAGATTTGATTCTCCGGTAAATAAGGAATTTGGGATTTTTTTTTGATTAAATGCGGTAAATTGCCTCGATTGTTGTGTCTAGAATTTCGCTATAAATTAGCTTCTTCTGTTTCATTATTTTCACCACTCCAATACTTTCTTTCTTAATTCATATTTCCAAAGATTGTGAAAATGCTCCATCCAGTTCTTATCCTGGATATTTTTCTGATTATCACTTATGTCATTCTTCTTTTTCGTCTACCACCAGAGGAATCTGTTTACTTTTACTATGCTCTTGGTTTTATAGTGTTTTTAGTTCTCCCATGTCTTTATATTGGTATACGCATTGATATACACGGTTTGTAATTTCGATGTCATTATCGGGCTTTATATTTTCCCTTATATATTGAAGCTTCATGCTTTTGGAAAGCAAGTAATGGTCCAGAATTCGTAGGTATGAAGTTTTGAATGATCATAATATACAAAGTAGAAAGGAAAGATAATAGCACGATTTAATTTGTCAAATTACCAGAATATCCGGAAAAGACCGAATCATCAAGAAAAATATTTTCTTGATATGTTTAGAGGTTAAATAGAATCTAAGAGTTATGTAACATGGCAAATGATGATTATAAAGTCTATGAATCATTATCTTCCATTAAAAATTTAGCATGACTTACTGTAATATAATCTCGTTGGCCTGACGTCATTATATTATACTAACTCATGCTTCAATTCTCAACACCACTTCAAAACATTTAAACTTGAATTTTACAGTATATAGAAACTAAAACAGTTTCCTTTATGATGTAATAAAGATATCGCAAAGAGATAATTAATTGCGGACAAGAATCGTTATGAAGATATCTTCAGAGATATAGAGGATATTTATAACGAAAGATACGATGATATCTTAGAATTTTCTAAGATCGAATGATAATGAGGAAAAATTCTTCTGTAAGGATTTAGAATACGTAAAGAGATCTTCTGTGATTTTCTTCCAGAAATCGAATCATCTAGATTATTTGGTTATAAGTTTAGTCCTTGGGATTTGTCCACAGCTTCCTTCATGTTTTGCTCAATCCGTCTTTCAATACTAGATTTTCTTTTGAGCTTTTCCAATAAACAATTCTTTATTATCAAGCTTCTGGTCATTAAGACCATCTACGACCTTTGATGCTTTATCAACGTTATTAGGGTTAACGAATCTGAATCGTTGGTTATAGTTCTAAGGTGTTTTCAAGAATTTTGAAGATTGTACAATGTAACATATTAATGTAAGATATAAATATTTCTCGGGTATTACCTACCCGTTAAAATATTTCCACCATCAACAGTTTGTACAACAGAATATTTAATTACAATCTTTATGATAATATACGTACATATATATTTTCCTTCAGATGTAATCATGGATTTAATGAGTTAATATAATATTAAACTCATTTGATTTGAGGTTGGAACAAGAATAAATAATCTCCAAAATTTTTTAGAAACTACATATTCTCTGCAGAGTATTTCTTCAATGCAGTTATGAATCAATACTTCATCGTCCATTGTTATTGATATACTTCGGTATCTACGGGGCGTATGATATTGATGCTTGAGGTAATGAGTGTGATGTTGAGGCGTGGAATGCTGATGTTGTTGTTGGTGAAGCTGATGCTGTTGGTAGTGATGCTGATGGTGCCGATGGTACTGGTGTTGCTGTTGCTGATACTAGTGCCTTCAGTGCTTGCGGTGCTGGTGATGTTGCGATATTGCTGGTACTGGTGGTGCTGGTTATGCTGCTGGTGCTGCCAATGCTTGTAGAATTCGCACCATATTCTCCAGAGCCACCACTCAAGCGCGAAGCTCGTTGACTTCTTCTACTATTCTGGGATGATTGGTGGTTGGAACAAGTGGGTGAATAAGATCTAAAATCTTCGATATTATATAATTGTGACAGGATACCCTGGAAAGAAGAGAGAAAATGGTGTTTCGGACTGGTTCGCCGGTAAGTGCTTCAGGTTCTTCACCAAGTGGTGAATTCGGTTGGTGGAAGGGATCACCTTCTTCTTGCCTCCATTGATTGACTCGACTACGAACCCATCCCCAATTCATCCAGAATAGATGATGACTGATTGGTTCATTCGTTCCGATTACGCCGCCATTGGAGCTCGAGGAGTTCGAGGAATCCATATTATGTGTTTGGAGTAGGGTTTGATATGAAATGAGTGTTGGATGCTGAATGATATATTCGTCTCCTTGAATACGTATATATAGCAAAAAGATTTCTGTAATTTACGGAGGAAATTTAGGAATAGTGTTAGACAAAGTCTATTGAGATAGATATGATAAGATATGATAAGATATGATGTGTCCTCCATTTATGTAATAATGGCGGCATGACGTGTTGAGATTAAAAATAATAAGTATGTAATCAGATAATCTTTCGATTAAAGACTTTCGATTCGTAATGGCTTATTCAGGTCTAGGGGCTTGAGCTATAGGATCCTTTAAATTGGTAATCCAAACCCTTCCATTCTAGAGTTTTGTAGACGCCACCCATCAAGAAAATTCAATGATAAAAAATAACGAGAAATCAAAGATTTTGAAAGTAATGAATATGAATAGTAGAGATTTCAAGAATCATGGTTAACATTTCATGTAATAAGTATGTAATACACAAAACCATGATAGATGACAAAGGAATGTCGATAATTTCAGAAATCATGGTGTCGTATTTAAATGTGATGGCGGAATTTGATAGTACTTAGGAAAGTGAGCAGAGTTCTTAGATTGGCTTGGCATTCTAAGGAAGATTAAAGAATTTAATAAGCATAGTTTCTAAGGTATAGTGTAGCATTTAGCAAGTAAATGCAATAATTAAAGGCACTATGGTCAAGGAAAGTTGTAGTCCTACATTGCTAAGGTACCTAATTGTATAAGGCACACTTAAAATGCAATCCTGGTTTTCTACAACAAAACCGCTCTGATACCATTTCTGTCACACCCCCAAATAGGGCCTGGGGTATTTGTGACTAATTATATCAAATCACAGTTGTATAAACGAGAACGACTCTATATGAGATGTTTTATTGAGTTTTGCAGCGGAAGATAAATAGATTACTTTGTATTTAGAGCATTAAATGTCTTTAATTGATATGATATATAATGAAGACTCCAAGCATAGCAAGCAATCATCATCAAAGCTGCAGATATACGGCGAAAGCAATATTTAAGTACCTGAGAATAAACATGCTTAAAAAGTCAACACGAGGTTGAGTGAGTTCATAGGTTTATCATAAATAATGATTTCAGTAATAGATCACAAGATTTAATAAAAGACGATATATCATGTATATCAAAAGTATGCCATGAGCGTGTAATATCAAAACTAAATGATTTTACCCCGTGACAATACATATGTAATTGTCGAGATCATTATTATACCACTAATTGACCTGAGGTCAACAGTGCGGGACGTTACTCCCAATAGCGCTATTTATAATAATTCCGTTTGCCTCTTCATTATCTAGCAATTAATGATATTACAATGTGATGACCAGTCCTAATCCTCCTGGACGAAGTCATCAACATCTGGTCCCATTGCGAGGTACTGACCTAAATATGCCATGAATGACTCCAAGTAATATCTTTATAATGAGCTAATGCACAGCGGAAGATATCTTTCATACCTGAGAATAAACATGCTTAAAAGTGTCAACCAAAAGGTTGGTGAGTTCATAGGTTTATCATAACAATCACTTCAGTATATCAACAGACCACAAGATTTTCGTTTATAAATATATGTACACTCGCAAGTGTATAAAAGTATTCTATAAGTTGTTGAGCGCTTCGGTAACCATACTTAACATTTAATGTGGCATATTCCCTTTATTATGAAATCTCCCTACACTCGCAAGTGTAGTAAAACGAAGTACTATGCAACCGTTTACGATACTAGAGTGACTAGCCCGGTTGGGGTGGTCAAACTCGATAGATCTATCAATAGGATTCGCGCTTACATGTTCTTCCAACATGTAAATATTAGTTACCAAGCTATTAGGGAGGATATGCAAGGTGGTATAACTTAACGTAGAATATATTTTAAGTACTTATGTCTATTTCGTCAATCATTTATAAAAGCAGCGCATGTATTCTCAGCCCAAAAATATATATTGAAAAAGCAATTAAAAAGGGATCAAATGAAACTCACCATACTGTATTTTGTAGTAAAAATACATATGACGATATTGAACAATGCAGGGTTGGCCTCAGATTCACGAACCTATATCATTTGTATATCTATCAAAACACATAATCGTAATCGAGCAAATTCATATTTTATATCTTTAAGTTATATATTATATATATATTTATCCAATTAGTATTATATTAAGAATACTTAATTTATTATATATGAATATTTATATAAAATTTGTCAATATAATTAATACATACTTATATGTAATATAAATATATTCTTACAGGTATAATATTCATTTGTCATAAAAATAGTAATGATAACAACAATAATTTTTAAATAAAAAGATAGTTTTAATATCATGATAATTTTAGTAATACTAATAATAATCTAAATGTTAATAATAATAACAATGATAGCAATAATAATAATTTTTAATAAAGTTAATAATTTTAACAATGATGATAATAATAATCAATAACAATAACAATAATAATAATATTAGTAATAATAATTATAGTTAGAAAACTACCTTTAAAAAAACGAGTTCCAAAAAGATTGACTCGGTCCGGGCTCGAACCCGAGACCTCTCGCCCTCCCATAACACTCCATAACCACTCAGCCATTTCTGTTTTTCCTAAGAATAACCCACCCCATTTTATTATAACCCATATTTCTTTCTTGTTCTTACTTCATCTTCTTCCCCAAACCACAAATCGACCATTTGATCAAAACTGATTAACAATGTGATACTAATTAATTTTTGGATTAAAAATAGATACCAAAACAGCTAATTAGTTTTTAAATGAATTGGAAAAAAATAAAAAAAAATAAAAAGAAAAAGTTCCTGCTGTCGCAACTTATAAACAAAAAAAAATTGATTTTTGATTTTGAACGCGTAATGGATTATGGTTATAATATGAAATAGTTTGATAATCATATGTAAAAACTATTGGAATCGTTAATTAACTGGAAACATAAAAAACAAACTCGAATTTGATCATTGTTCATATGTTTGACTTTTTTGAATTTAAGGTTTGACTCAAAAATTTGAAATCAAGAAATGAAATTGGGACTTGAAAACTTACAGAAAGTATAATTAAGTAATTCCTAACACTTCTGTGTTTCTAGATTGTGAAGTTAAATTCGAATTTTGAACCTTTGATTAAAAGCCATCGTGACAGAGTAACAAGCTGCGGTTTGTTTTTTTTTCTGCCTCATTTACGAATTGTAGTGAGAATTTATAGAGTGTATTGAATAATTGAAGAGGAAACATGAATTGATTAATTGAAACCGACCTATAACCATACCCAGACAAGAAATACTGAGATTCCAATCAGGAGAAGAATACAAATAAGAAAAATAAACAATGGATCGTGATTTATAACTGAATTTTACCTAATCTGCTATTTTAATTCGATTTGGAGACATGAGAATCGATTAGTACAGAGAAGAAACCAAAAATTGAAAAAAATAGATAGGGAAGTTTAATATTTCGTACACTCATTTATCTTTTTAATTTACTTTTAACTAATATTAATAATAATATTATTAATAAAAAAATACTAATAATAACAATAATAGGATTTATAATAATAACAGTAATGAATAATAATACTGATAATATCAATTAATAATAATAATATATTAATTCTGTTAATAATAATCATAATAATAATAATGGTATTTAGAATAATAATACTAATAATTATAATAATGTTTATAAGGATATTATTAATGATAATATTACTAATTTGTATTATTATAATAATAATAATGATACTATATAAAAATATTGATTCTCAAAGATATTACATAATAATACTAGTAATATCAATGTACATGTTTAAATTTTTATATCTCTAATATTAATATTAATATTAATATTAATATTAATAATAATAATGAGATTTATATAAAAAAATATGCTTATTAAATCTCATATATATATATATATATATATATATATATATATATATATATATATATATATATATATATATATATATATATATATATATATATGTTTACTTAATAATATTTTATTTATTTTGTATACTACTTTATACATTTAATTCAAATGATTAAATGATATAATATTCCTTCAACTTAATACATGCTCATATATTTTATTGACATATTTATTTTCACACACACATATCTATTTACAATTAATTATTCGTGAATCGTCGGGATTTGGTCAGAGGGTAATTGCATATCTGAAATCAATTCAAAATTTTTAAACTCAACAATATAGACTTTGCTTATCGTATCGAATTCATATTAAGATTAAGTTTAAATTTAGTCGAAAATTTCCGGGTCGTCACAGTACCTACCCGTTAAAGAAATTTCGTCCCGAAATTTGATCGAGGTGGTCATGGCTAACAATAAGAATGCCTTCATGACGAATATGAGTTGATAAAATAGAATTTTATTACCATAGAGTAATATGGATAACATGATTCGATTACTCGAAGAGTATGAATGAAGCTATCGCAAAAGATTGAAATAGGAAAAGTAAAGATTTGTCTTAACTTTTGACAGAGTCAGGGTTGATTTCCGAATTTCAAGGGATTAAAGAAAATCTTCGAAATCTTATAAAATCTGGTTCTTCGGTATTTAAGGGATTTAGGATCTCTTTAATTAAATGCAGTCATCTGTCTCGATTACACTGTCGGATATTTCCATTATAAATTTACCTATTCCGTTTCATTATTCTCACCATTCCTATACTTTCTTCCTTAATCCATACTTCTAAAGATTGTAAAAATGCTTAATCCAGTACTGATCCTTGTCCTTCTTCTGACAATTTCTTCTGTTTTCCTCCTTTTTCATCTACCACCAGAGGAATCTGTTAACTTCTACTATTACCTTGGGGTTATAGTGTTTTTCATTCCCCCGTGTATTTATGTTGCTATCCGCATTGATATACATGGTTTGTAACTTATATGTTTGTGATCGGCTTTATATTTTCCTTTAAATTTCGGAGCTCCGTGCTCTTGTTTTCTCTTTCCGATTCTAAATCAAGCGAATAATGGTCCAGAATTTGTAGATATAGAGTTTCGAATGATTATAATGTTATAAGCAGGAAGGAATGTGATAGCACGATTTGATTTTCAAATTTATCAATATCACGGATGATAGAACTGAAGCGACCCGTCCTAATCCATCCGGACGAAGTCCATATCGATTATAAACGATTCACAACAGTTGATTACATCACGAGGTACTTGACCTCTATATGATAGATTTTACAAACATTGCATTCGTTTTTAAAAGACAAACTTTCATTTACATTGAAATTTGACGGCATGCATACTCTTTCGTAATATATCCATCTAGAATTTACTTAATAATAATCTTGATGAACTCGACGACTCGAATGCAACGTCTTTTGAAATATGTCATGAATGACTCCAAGTAATATCTCTAAGATGAGCAAATGCACAGCGGAAGATTTCTTTCGTACCTGAGAATAAACATGCTTTAAAGTGTCAACCAAAAGGTTGGTGAGTTCATTAGTTTAACATAAATAATCATTTCCATCATTTTAATAGACCACAAGAATTTCATTTCCAGTTCTCATAAAAATACGTCTCATGCATAGAGACAAAAATCATTCATATGGATTGAACACCTGGTAACCGACATTAACAAGATACATATAAGAATATCTCCTATCATTCCGGGAAATCCTTCGGACATGATAAAAACAACATCGAAGTACTAAAGCATCCGGTACTTTGGATGGGGTTCGTTAGGCCCAATAGATCTATCTTTAGGATTCGCGTCAATTAGTAGATCGGTTTACTAATTCTTAGGTTACCAAGCAAAAGGGGCATATTCGGCTTCGATCATTCACCCATACAATGTAATTTCAAATTACTTGTATCTATTTCGTAAAACATTTATAAAAATTGCGCAAGTATTCTCAGCCCAAAAATATAAAGGGTAAAAAGGCAAACGAAACTCACAATCTAATATTTTGTAGTAAAAATATTCATATGAGGTAACTGAACAATGCAAGGTTGGTCTCAGATTCACGAACCTATATAAGTTGCATATATATTAACACATATCCCACTTAATCAACTAAGTTTACTTATCTCTTATAATTGATTAAAATTAGTATTTTAAATATAATTATACTTATAATAAATATATGATATATAATTTAATTAAATTTTTATCAATATAAATGGTAATATATTAGTTAAAAACATATTAGTATGTAATATTAGTTGATTTGTAATATATTTTTATATAGATAGCATTTGTTTGTTAAAACTAATAATGATAATAGTACTAAAATAATAATAGTAATGATAATAGTAAAATGATAATACTTTTAATAATAATAATAATAATGCTAAAATGATAAAAAAAATGTTATATGAAAAAAATAATAATAATAAAAGTGTTAAAAATAATAGTAATAGTAATAATAATGTTAGTAATGATAATAAAAATAATAATACTTATAATGAAAATGATAATTTTAATAAAAAATAATTTTGTTAGTAATATTAATTTTTAAAAATGATAATTTTAAGGATAATACTAATAATAATATTAATAGTAATAATAATAATAGTGATAATAATCCAAATGCTCATTTTAATGATAATAATAATAATGAATTTTAATGATAATAATAATAATGAGTAAAATATTTATATTAGTAATAATAATAATAACAATAATAATAATAATACCTTGAATATTAAGTAAGTCCATTAAAGTATAAAGAGTCCAATATTATGACCCATTTGTGTTGATGAATGGATCCTTAAGCTAGCCCATCAAATAGTCCAGTAACATAATAAATGTCTTTGTGTTAGGTTTATGTCGAAGTAATAGGGTATCGAGCAGATCATTCGTCAGTTCCTTAAGCCAGGGTTTCGATTTTCTTCTCTGCTCATCATCGATCATCTTCCATCATTATTTCATCATCATCGATCTTCCTTATTGTATAATAGAACTCGACAGAAGGTTGCAGGTATGTTGGGAATTCGATGGTGATTGTCGATGGGTTTGATGAGGGTGTTGATTAATCATGCCTCATCTTCTCAAATCATAATCATCATCATCCTCATTAACACAGATTAATCAGCCTCGTTCATCATCATCAATAGTCTTCGTCATCATCATCGATCATTATCCATCGTCAATTGATCAAGTAATTGGTTTATTAATCGGTGAAATAGGTAAATGGTTCATTGATTTTCTCTTAATTTCTTCATCCTCTAAATATATATTCTGTATATATGTATATCTTTTTAGTAATCGACCACGAATAGTACTGAATGGTGTTATTGATAGGTTTAATAGTCAGCTGACTATATTCAATGATTTGCTTGTGGTTTTGGTTATTAATAGCAGTAGTAGTGAATAATTGAGAACAAAAATAACAGGTTGATTGAGGGAAGTGGTTGTTCGCAGGGTGTTGATTGAAGGTGGGTTGGGTTTCGATGGTTTTACAGGTGGTGTTTATTTGGGTCGGCAACGAGTGTTGTATTAGGGTGGCTCAAACAGGTAATGAATCTAATACAAACATAATGTTTCATACCAAGTTAGTTAATAAAGATTGAGTTTGTAATCTAATTTCAATTACCTCTGCAGCATATTCAAATTCAAAATGGTTGTGTTGGGTTACAAAGAATGTAGCAACAGCAGTACATGTGTTATGGTTTGAGAATTGAAACAAAATCATGTAACAGATCACTTAGGAATAGGAAGCAGTGAGCGTAGCTGGGATGTTGGGTTCATTTTCGGTTAACAATGTGAAACAGTCCCCATAGCAACAGCAGTAATGTTTTGGTCGTGGTTGCTTAAACAGAAAAAAAGACAGCCCTTATTACGGCTGTAGCAACAAAGCAAATAGAAGAGTTGGAAGTTTAGATTGAGGGTCGATGATAAGGTTGTATGTGTTAGTTTGAACGGAGGATGGTGGTGAAGGTGGTGCTCCACGGTGAATGAAGGTGATGGTTGTTTCACGGTTATAGCAGTGTAATGTGTGTATATGCGTATATATATATTTTAATAGATAGGATGATGCAGATGTTTGATTTATATAAACTTCTAGTCACCAACTGCTCCCTCAATCGCTGTGATTACATCTCCAGCTCATCTATTAAATTGGTTGACACAATATCATGGATGAAAGTTTAAGCATAAAGGTGATAGTGATATAGAACTGATTTTGTAATATTATATGTCTTTACTTTGTCACCTACAATCACAAATACACAAAAGGAGAGACGTGATAACAATCAAGATTAGGTGAAGATTTTGTTTGTCAACACCCTTAATTGTCTTTTTCATCTTATTTTTATGTCATATGTCATTTACTATCTTTTAAGTATGTGATTTATTTAGAAATTTTCCAAACTTTAACGAGAGGCTTTGTAAAGTTCCAAAATATAAGCAAGCATTGTAGCTTGATAATCTAAGAACATACAAAATGTTAAATGGTGAGAAGAAGAGACAGTATCATTTGTTTAGTCAAAATGGGTTTCATGGTGATTTGTTTGGTCTTGGTTTGTGTTGTCTGACTAAAATAGAAAATGGAACTGTATAGAAAAAGGAGAAAGGAATATAGATATATGGAGTTGAAATTTGAGCGTGCAGTATATTAACATCTATATTTTTAGTATGTTAGTGGATGATTGGAAGTAAAACAATAATCTCAATCACTAACTTGGTTCTTGATTCCATTTACGCTCACAATTTCAATCAATAACCAATCAATAATAGTAATATTAAATATAATAATAAATATAATATAATTAAAAGAAATTAAACGTGTATCAAATTAGCCATCGTCATTTACGGACTGAATTATGTATTTCGTTATTAATTAGTGACAGATAAGAGTACGTAGAAAATCTCAAATTTTTATATTAATTATCTTTAGTTATTTCCGTCATTATGGTATAAAATTCGGTCATTAAATACTTACGATTAATAATTAAAAATTATCTCAGCTGTCCGCGCTCGATTCCCGAGTAAAATAAAAAGTGTTAAAATTTAATAACTAGCTCCTACATATATTTTTAATAGGTCTATAATTTATATCACTCATTTTTGGATCACCGTTTATTTTAAAATTATATAAGTTTGAATTTAACTTGCTTAATATCAATCGGAACATCAAACGAATATTAATCATTTAATTTTTATTGTTAATATACATTACCTATATATATATACATTTAAATATATATGTATCTATTTAAAAATAGTTGTTCGTGAATCATCGGAAATGGTAGAAGTCAATGGGTAATTGTTTACATGAATATAATTCCAAAGTTTTTGAAACTCAACATTACAGACATTACTTATCGTGTCAGAATCATAATAATATCAAGTTTAAATTTGGTCGGAAATTACCGGGTCGTCACAGTACCTACCCGTTAAAGAAATTTCGTCCCGAAATTTGAGTGAGGTGGTCATGGCTAACAATAAAAATGTTTTCATGACGAATATGGGTTGATAAATAGAGTTTTATCATCATTGAGTAATATGGATAAAATAATTCGATTATTCAAAAAGTACGAGTGAAACTATTACAAAAGAGTGAAATGAGAACATTAAAGATTTGTCTTAACTTTTGACGGAGTTACGTTTGAATTTAGAAAATAAGGTGCGTCTTAACTTTTGACGTAGTCTGGTTTGAATTCTGGAATTCAAGGGATTTAAAGAAAATCTTCAAAATCTAAATAAGATATGATTCTTCGGTAAAAGAGGAAACTAGGATCTCTTTAATTAAATGCGATGATCTGCCTCGATTGCTCTATCAAGTAATTTCATTATAAATTAAGCTTCTTCCGTTCCATTATTCTCACCATTCCTATACTTTCTTTCTTAGTTCATACATCCAAAGATTGTGAAAATGCTTAATCCAGTTCTGATTCTTGTCCTTATCCTTACTATCTCAACAATCATTCTCCTTTTCCAACTACCACCGGAGGAATCTGTTTTCTTCCACTTCACCCTTGGGGTTATAATGTTTTTAATTCTCCCGTGTCTTTACGTTGCAATAAACATTGATATACACGGTTTGTAATTTATGTGTTGTTATCGGGCTTTATGTTCTCCCTTATATTTCAGAGCCCCATGCTTTTGTTTTCTTCTCTCGACCTTAAGTAAAGCAATCAAGACATCTCGATCTGTAGATATGAAATTTGAAAGAACATAACTAAGATTATAAGTAGAAAGGAAAAGTAATAGCACAATCTGATTTGTTAAATTACCAGAATTACTGAGGATAGAAATATCAAGAATATATTCTTGATATGTCTTGAGGTTATATAGAATGAAAGAATCGTGTAACATGGCACATGATGATGGTACTGTGAATCATCACATTCCACTAGAAACTCAGCATGACTTACTGTAATATAATCACGTTGATCAAGTGTCATTATATTATACTAAATCATGCATCAGTTCCCAACATTACTTCAATTACATTCATATTTTAAGTTCGAAAGTTTACAGAATATAGAAACTAACAGTTTCTATATGATGTAACACTGATAGCATGAAGAGATTAATGATTTCAGATAAGAATAGCTATGAAAATATCTTCAGAAATATGAAGGATATTTATAATGAAAGATACGATGATATCTTGGAATTTCTAATATCGAATGATGGTGAAGAAAATTTGTCCGCAAGAGTTTGGAGTCAGAAGCAAGGTATTCGCTAAAGATTTCATCAGAAACAGAATCATCAGGATTCTTAATGTACAAGTTTAGTCCTTGTGTTTTGTTCAGAGACTCTTGCGTAGTTTGCTCAATCAGTTTTTTTTCAAACTTTTTCTGAGCTTTGCCAACATACAATTCTTTATCATCAACTTTTGGCTGTTGAGGTCATTTACAGATTTTTTTGCTTCATTCAACTTTTCAAAATTCAGAGTATTAATTCGCAGACTGGGTGCTTTTCAGAATTTCAGAATGGAAGATCATAGTTCTAAGAGATAAATGTTATATGGATACATATAACTGTTGATGTGGAAACGTTGTGAGACTCACAATACAGATTTGCTGATTCCCGTAATTGGTATAGCAATTCTTGTTACAAGATGCGGATGAGTACATGATGAGACTTCAATAGATAAATATAGTGATTTGTCGGAGGGATTTAAACCAAGGATCGACGAGGTTGCTGGTTAGTTTACTGCGAATGTGGTGGAATATAAACGGTTTCCTGGTAACGATGACGAAAGGTAAACTTATATATCAAGGTTATAATAAGTTTAATCCGAATGAAAGTCGAAATTGATTTGCTGAAGCTGTGACAAAATTGACCACTTTGGAAAGGGATTGTAAAGTTATTTTCGGTAATAACAACGCTAAAGGAGCTAGTACAGATATGTGTGAAACGTTTACTCAGGTTCTGAGTGTTTTCAAGTGCATAACTATATACAACAATCTTTTCTTTTGTAGATGAAGTGTGGTTGGTTCATCCTCTCGATTGAGATGTTTTCAAGAATCATGAAAGGTTTGAACGCAGAATGTAATCGTGAAGGTACAAATGAGGTTTAAGATGAAATTAAGTGGCAAACTTGAAGAATTGTTTAGTTTCATATGTTATAATCAATATTTTAATTCATTTTAATTGTCCAATATCATTAGTCCACAGTCGATAGTCCACAGTTAACACTCCAATAATTCATATATAATTTAATATATAATATTCGAATTAATTAATACGCATCGTGACCCGTATACATGTCTCAGACTCGATCACAACTCAAACTATATATATTATTGTAGAATCAACCTCCACCCTGTATAGCTAACTCCAGCATTACTGCATATAGAGTGTCTATGGTTATTCCAAATAATATATACAGATGCGTCGATATGATATGTCAAAACCTTGTATACGTGTCCCGATATTTAAAGCGCGTAAAATAAATAACAGAAATTAAATGACGATAAATAAAATTGCGAGAATTAAAATTGCGATAAATAAAATGCAATAAATAAATTGCGATAAATAAATTGCGATAAATAAAATGTAATCAGTTAGATAGAAACAGTTAGCTAGGATTTTGTTAGCGTGGATTCTTAACAAAATTTTCTCATGGTTAATTTGTTTGTTTCTAACAAATTTTTATTTTTGTCCAGTGTTTTCTTCATTATGCCACTTGTTGGATTCTGATAGAACAAAATCCAAATATGAAATTGAATAAACAGGGGTTATTCTGCGGTGAACAGATACGTATATCGGTGGTTGTAAATAGGATAGTAAATGACTGTTGAATTAGATTTGATAGAATGTACAGTGTACTTATTAATGTGAAATCTAAATATTCCTCGGGTATTACCTACCCGTTAAAATATTTTCACCATTAACAATTTGTACAAAAGAATTTTTAATTACAATCTTTATGAAAACATATATATTTTCTTCAGATATAATTATGGATTTAATGAGTCAATATGATATTAAACTCATTTGATTTACCGTTAGAACAAAATATATAATCTCTAAAACATTAGAGATTACATAATCGCCATGTAGAACGAAGATAAAGGATGTAAAATGATATGTAGAACGTTGATTATACTCGAGGAACATAATGAGATGTTGAGGCGAGTGATGTTGAAACTTGGGTTGTTGGTGATACTGGTATTGATGTTGGTGGTATTGTTGGTGCCGGTGATGCTGCTGAAGCTAGTACATTTTGTACCATATTCTCCAAATTGATTATTCGAGCGCGAAGTTCGTTGACTTCTTTCATTACTCCGGGATGATTGTCGGTCGGAACGAGCGGATGAATAAAGTTCAGAATCTGAGGTAGTATATAATCGTGACGAGATACTCTGGAAATGAGGCTAAAAATGGTGTTTCGGATAGGTTCGCCGGTAATTGTTTCAGGTTCTTCGCCAAGTGGGCAATTTGGTTGGTGGAAAAGATCGCCTTCTTCGCGTCTCCATTGATTAAGTCGACTATGAACCCATCAGATGAATTGGGGATGACCGATTGATTGATTCATTCTGGTGACACTACTTTCGGAGCTTAGGTGAAACTCCATATCGAAATAGCTATCGGAATCCAAGGAATTCGAACTGGTTGAGGGATTCATCTCGTATGATCAGATGAAGGATTTTTGATAAGAAATAGATTATAGGATGTAGATTAGTACCCTGCAATATATTATTTACATATGCATATATAATACTAAAATCCCATAAGTTACGGAGGATTCTACGAAAACTGTCAGGCAAACGTAACAATAACAGATACTCTAAGATATGAATTTATCTATACACTGTCTATGCAATAGAGGCAGTAAGACGTGTCTAGACTTTAAGGATGATAAGCAATTAAATTTTGACACTAAATGATAAGCAAAACTTTTGACATGCAGACACGGTCGAAGTCCAGACTCACTAATGCATCTAAACAACTATCAGTTAGACATACTAATGCAAGACCTGGTTCGCTAAGACCACCGCTCTGATACCAACTGAAGCGACTCGTCCTAATCCATCCGGACGAAGTCCATATTGATTATAAATGATTCACAACATTTGATTACATCACGAGGTACTTGACCTCTATATGATACATTTTACAAACATTGCATTCATTTTTAAAAGACAAACTTTCATTTACATTGAAATTTGACGGCATGCATACTCTTTCGTAATATATCCATCTATAATTTACTTAATAATAATCTTGATGAACTCGACGACTCAAATGCAACGTCTTTTGAAATATGTCATGAATGACTCCAAGTAATATCTCTAAGATGAGCAAATGCACAGCGGAAGATTTCTTTCGTACCTGAGAATAAACATGCTTTAAAGTGTCAACCAAAAGGTTGGTGAGTTCATTAGTTTAACATAAATAATCATTTTCATCATTGTAATAGACCACAAGAATTTTATTTTTAGTTCTCATAAAAATACGTCTCATGCATAGAGACAAAAATCATTCATATGGATTGAACACCTGGTAACCGACATTAACAAGATGCATATAAGAATATCCCCTATCATTCCAGGAAATCCTTCGGACATGATAAAAACAACATCAAAGTACTAAAGCATCCGGTACTTTGGATGGGGTTCGTTAGGCCCAATAGATCTATCTTTAGGATTCACGTCAATTAGTAGATCAGTTTACTAATTCTTAGGTTACCAAGCAAAAGGGGCATATTCGGCTTCGATCATTCACCCATACAATGTAATTTCAAATTACTTGTGTCTATTTCGTAAAACATTTATAAAAATTGCGCAAGTATTCTCAGCCCAAAAATATAAAGGGTAAAAAGGCAAATGAAACTCACAATCCAATATTTTGTAGTAAAAATATTCATACGACGAAACTGAACAATGCAGGGTTGGTCTCGGATTCACGAACCTATATAAGTTGCATATATATTAACACATATCCCATTTAATCAACTAAGTTTACTTATCTCTTATAATTGATTAAAATTAGTATTTTAAATATAATTATACTTATAATAAATATATGATATATAATTTAATTAAATTTTTATCAATATAAATGGTAATATATTAGTTAAAAACATATTAGTATGTAATATTATTTGATTTGTAATATATTTTTATATAGATAGCATTTGTTTGTTAAAACTAATAATGATAATAGTACTAAAATAATAATAGTAATGATAATAGTAAAATGATAATACTTTTAATAATAATAATAATACTAATGCTAAAATGATAAAAAAATGTTATATGAAAATAATAATAATAAAAGTGTTAAAAATAATGGTAATAGTAATAATAATGTTAGTAATGATAATAAAAATAATAATACTTATAATAAAAATGATAATTTTAATAAAAATAATTTTGTTAGTAATATTAATTTTTAAAAATGATAATTTTAAGGATAATACTAATAATAATATTAACAGTAATAATAATAATAGTGATAATAATCCAAATGCTCATTTTAATGATAATAATAATAATGAATTTTAATGATAATAATAATAATGAGTATAATATTTATATTAGTAATACTAATAATAACAATAATAATAATACCTTGAATATTAAGTAAGTCCATTAAAGTATAAAGAGTCCAATATTATGACCCATTTATGTTGATGAATGGATCCTTAAGCTAGCCCATCAAATAGTCCAGTAACATAACAAATTTCTTTGTGTTAGGTTTATGTCGAAGTAATAGGGTATCGAGCAGATCATTCGTCAGTTCCTTAAGCCAGGGTTTGGATTTTCTTCTCTGCTCATCATCAATCATCTTCCATCATCATTTCATCATCATCGATCTTCCTTATTGTATAATAGAACTCGACAGAAGGTTGCAGGTATGTTGGGAATTCGATGGTGATTGTCGATGGGTTTGATGAGGGTGTTGATTAATCATGCCTCATCTTCTCAAATCATAATCATCATCATCCTCATCAACACAGATTAATCAATTAGCAACCATCGATGAGTAGTAGGTCATCGATATTTTTTCATCAGCCTCGTTCATCATCATCAATAGTCTTCGTCATCATCATCGATCATTATCCATCGTTAATCGATCAAGTAATTGGTTTATTAATCGGCGAAATAGGTAAATGGTTCATTGATTTTCTCTTAATTTCTTCATCCTCTAAATGTATATTCTGTATATATGTATATCTTTTAAGTAATCGACCACGAATAGTACTGAATGGTGTTATTGATAGGTTTAATTGTCAGCTGACTATATTCAATGATTTGCTTGTGGTTTTGGTTATTAATAGCAGTAGTAGTGAATAATTGAGAACAAAAATAACAGGTTAATTGAGGGAAGTGGTTGTTCGCAGGGTGTTGATTGAAGGTGGGTTGGGTGTTTATTTGGGTCGGCAACGGGTGTTGTATTAGGGTGGCTCAAACAGGTAATGAATCTAATACAAACAAAATGTTTCATACCAAGTTAGTTAATAAAGATTGAGTTTGTAATCTAATTTCAATTACCTCTGCAGCATATTCAAATTCAAAATGGTTGTGTTGGGTTACAAAGAAAGTAGCAACAGCAGTACATGTGTTATGGTTTGAGAATTGAAACAAAATCATGTAACAGATCACTTAGGAACAGGAAGCAGTCAGCATAGCTAGGATATTGGGTTCGTTTTTGGTTAACAATGTGAAACAGTCCCCATAGTAACAGCAGTAATGTTTTGGTCGTGGTTGCTTAAACAGAAAAAAAAGACAACCCTTATTACGGCTTTAGCAACAAAGCAAATAGAAGAGTTGGAAGTTTAGATTGAGGGTTGATGATAAGGTTGTATGTGTTAGTTTGAACGGAGGATGGTGGTGAAGGTGGTGCTCCACGGTGAATGAAGGTGATGGTTGTCTCACAGTTATAGCAGTGTAATGTGTGTATATGCGTATATATATATTTTAATAGATAGGATGATGCAGATGTTTGATTTATATAAACTTCTAGTCACCAACTGCTCCCTCGATCGCCGTGATTACATCTCCAGCTCATCTATTAAATTGGTTAACACAATATCACGGATGAAAGTTTAAGCATAAAGGTGATAGTGATATAGAACTGATTTTGTAATATTATATGTCTTTGCTTTGTCACCTAAAATCACAAATACACAAAAGGAGAGACGTGATAACAATCAAGATTAGGTGAAGATTTCGTTTGTCAACACCCTTAATTGTCTTTTTCATCTTATTTTTATGTCATATGTCATTTACTATCTTTTAAGTATGTGATTTATTTAGAAATTTTCCAAACTTTAACGAGAGGCTTTGTAAAGTTCTAAAATATAAGCAAGCATTGTAGCTTGATAATCTAAGAACTTACAAAATGTTAAATGGTGAGAAGAAGAGACAATATCATTTGTTCAGTCAAAATGGGTTTCATGGTGATTTGTTTGGTCTTGGTTTGTGTTGTCTGACTAAAATAGAAAATGGAACTGTATAGAAAAAGGAGAAAGGAATATAGATATATGGAGTTGAAATTTGAGCGTGCAATATATTAACATCTATATTTTTAGTTTGTTAGTGGATGATTGGAAGTAAAACAATAATCTCAATCACTAACTTGGTTCTTGATTCCATTTACGCACACAATTTCAATCAATAACCAATCAATAATAGTAATATTAAATATAATAATAAATATAATATAATTAAAAGAAATTAAACGTGTATCAAATTAGCTGTCATCATTTACGGACTGAATTATGTATTTCGGTGCTAATTAGTGACAGATAAGAGTAGGTAGAAAATCTCAAATTTTTATATTAATTATCTTTAGTTATTTCCGTCATTATGGTATAAAATTCGGTCATTAAATACTTACGATTAATAATTAAAAATTATCTCAGCTGTCCGCGCTCGATTCCCGAGTAAAATAAAAAGTGTTAAAATTTAATAACTAGCTCCTACATATATTTTTAATAGGTCTATAATTTATATCACTCATTTTCGGATCACCGTTTATTTTAAAATTATATAAGTTTGAATTTTACTTGCTTAATATCAATCGGAACATCAAACGAGTATTAATCATTTAATTTTTATTGTTAATATACATTACCTATATATATACATTTAAATATATATGTATCTATTTAAAAATAGTTGTTCGTGAATCGTCGGAAATGGTAGAAGTCAATGGGTAATTGTTAACGTGAATATAATTCCAAAGTTTTTGAAACTCAACATTACAGACATTGCTTATCGTGTCAGAATCATAATAATATCAAGTTTAAATTTGGTCGGAAATTACCGGGTCGTCACAAGAACCACCAAGAATACATTTTCTTGATATGTTCAGAAGTTAAGTAGAATGAAAGAGTTATGTAACATGGCACATGATGACGTTATGATCTGTGAATCATCATGTTCCAATAGAACTTCCAGCATGACTTACTATAATATAATCACGTTGGCCAAGCACCATTATATTATACTAATTCATGCTTCAATTCCCAACTCTTTTCCACAATTCATTCATAATTTATACTTAGTTTTACAGAAGTTTCCAATATATTGAAATACAGAAAACACGAAGAGGTAGATAATTTCAGACAAGAATATTTATGAAAATATCCTCGGAAATATCGAAGATATTTTTGATGATATTTTAGAATTTCTAAGTTCGAAGGTTGTTGAAGAAAAATTTTCCGCAAGATTTTAACATGACTTCGGAGTAAGATATTCTCTAAAGATTCCATCGGATCCAGAATTTCCTGGATTCTTTGAATATAGGGTTTGGTCCTTGTATTTGTCCTTGGTCTCCTCCATGTTAGCTCAATCCGTTTTTCAGTACCAAATTTTCTATCGAGCGTTCCCAACACTCCATTCTTTATCATCAAACTCTTGGCCATTTAGGCCATCTACAATTTTACTGTTTCATATGCATTTAATGCAGCCATATCTGAATCGTTGGTTATAAATTCGAGGTGGTTTCAAGAGAATTGATTTTTATATGATTAAACGCTGATGGTAATATGGTGGAATATAAAAGGTTCTCCGGTAACGATGATGAAAGGGTAATCTTTATAATAAGGTTTATTCGAATGGAAAATTAAAGTTGATTTGCTGGAGCTGTGACAAAATTTGCTAATTTGGAAAGGAATTGCAAATTGATTTTTGGTAATAACAATGCCAAACGAGCTAGCACAGATACGTGTTAAACATTTACTTAAGTTCCGAGTGTTTTCAGGTGCATAACTATATGCATCAATCTTTTCTTCCTTAATTGAAGTGCGGTTGGTTCATCCTCTCGATTGAGGTGTTTTTAAGAATCATGAAAGGTTTGAACGCAGATTGTAATTGTCAAGATACAAATGAGGTTTAAGATGAAATCAAGTGACAAACTTAAAGAAATGTTTAGTTTCATATGTTATAATCAGTATTTTAATTCATTTTAATTGTCCAATGTCAATAGTCCACAGTTAACAGTCCAATAATTCATATATAGTTTAATATATAATATTCGAATTAATTAATACGTATCGTGACCCGTGTACGTGTCTCAGACTCGATCACAACTCTAAGTATATATACTATTATAGAATAAACCTCAACCCTGTATAGCTAACTCCAGCATTACTGCATATAGAGTGTCTATGGTTATTCCAAATAATATATATAGATGCGTCGATATGATATGTCAAAACCTTGTATACGTGTCCCGATATTTAAAGTGCGTAAAATAAATAACAGAAATTAAATGACGATAAATAAATTGCGAGAATTTAAATTGCGATAAATAAAATGTAATATGGAATTAATCAGTTAGCTAGGAACAGTTAGCGTGGATTCTTATCAAAATTCTTCTCATAATTAAATTGTTTGTTTCTAACAAGTTTTATTTTTGTCCAATGTTTTCTTCATTATGCCACTTGTTGGATTCTGATAGGTCAAAATCCAAATATGAAATTGAATGAAAATGGTTATTCTGCGGTGATCGGATACGTATATCTGTGTGTGTAAGTAGGATAGTAAATGACTGTTGAATCAGATTTGAAGAATGTACAGTGTAACTTATTAATGTGAAATCTAAATATTTATCGGGTATTACCTACCCGTTAAAATTTTTTCACCATTAATCGTTTTTGCAAAAGAATTTTTAATTACAATCTTTATGAAAATATACTTTCATATATATTCTCTTCAGATGTAATCATAGATTTAATGAGTCAATATGATATTAAACTCATTTGATTTACTGTTAGAACAAGAATTTATAATCTCTAGAACATTAGAGATTACATAATAGTCATGTCGTATGAAGATAAATGATGTAGAACGTCACGTAGAACGATGATTATGCTCGAGGTATAGATTGCGATGTTGAGGTGTGGATTGTTGATGGTACTGGTGCTGTTATTGATGGTACTGTTGGTGCTGGTGATGTTGTTGAAGCTGGTAAATTTTGCACCATATTATCCAAATTGATTACTCGAGCGCGAAGTTCATTGACTTCTTCTATTATTCTGGGATGATTGTTGGTCGGAACGGGCGGATGAATAAGGTTTAGAATTTTGGATAGAATATAATCATGGCGAGATATTCGGGTAATGAGGGAGAAAATAGTGTTTCGGATTGGTTCGCCGGTAAATGCTTCAGGTTCTTCGCCAAGAGTGCAGGTTGGTGGGTGGAAGGGATCGCCTTTTTCTTGTCTCAATCAGTTAAGTCGACTACGAACCCATATGAATTGGGGATGGATGATTGGTTGATTCATTCTGGTGACACTGCTTTCGGAGCTTAGGTGAAACTCCATATCGGAATAGCTGTCGGAATCCAAGGAATTCGAACTGGATGATGGATTCATCTCTTACGATTAGATGAAGGATATTCAATAAGAAATAGATTATAGGATGTAGATTAGTACCCTGCAATACATAATTTACATATGCATATATAATACTAAAATCCCATAAGTTTTGGAGGAATCTACCGAAGATATCAGGCAGAGTCTACCGTAATAGATATGCTAAGATATGAATTTGTCTATAAACTATCTATGCAATAAAGGCAGTAGGACGTGTCTAGACTAAGAATGTTAAGCAGGTAATTTCCTAAAGATGATAAGTAGGTAATTTTCGACACAAAATGATAAGCAAAACTTTTGACATGCAGACACGGTCGAAGTCCAGACTCACTAATGCATCCTAAGGACTTATCGGTTAGACACACTAATGCAGACCTGGTTCGCTAAGACCACCGCTCTGATACCAACTGTGATGACCCGTCCTAATCCTCCTGGACGAAGTCATCAACATCTGGTCCCATTGCGAGGTACTGACCTAAATATGCCATGAATGACTCCAAGTAATATCTTTATAATGAGCTAATGCACAGCGGAAGATTTCTTTCATACCTGAAAATAAACATGCTTAAAAGTGTCAACCAAAAGGTTGGCGAGTTCATAGGTTTATCATAACAATCATTTCAGTATATCAATAGACCACAAGATTTCCGTTTATAAATATATGTACACTCGCAAGTGTATAAAAGTATTCTATAAGTTGTTGAGCTCTTCGGTAACCATACTTAACATTTAATGTGGCATATTCCCTTTATTATGAAATCTCCCTACACTCGCAAGTGTAGTAAAACGAAGTACTATGAAACCGTTTACGATACTAGAGCGACTAGCCCGGTTGGGGTGGTCAAACCCGATAGATCTATCAATAGTATTCGTGCTTACATATTCTTCCAACATGTAAATATGAGTTACCAAGCTATTAGGGAGGATATGCAAGGTGGTATAACTTGTAACACCGGCCATTTTTTTTTTCAATACACAGCGGAAGACTTTAATAATAAACACAATATATGTCACGTCATTACATTAAACCGTATAATTAAGTTTAAGCTTACGCAACAGTGTTACGTTATTACAAAACATTATTTAAACAAAAGTCCACATCAGAGTAGGGTTGTCAAATATGTCTTCTGCCACAGCACCCATCCCGACTAGCAGTACCTAAACCTGCAAGGGGAGAATATGTGGGGGATTAGCGCACCGCTAAGTGAATGGAATTTATCTAACAGATATAGCTTAAGCCACACACAAGCTATATACTAACAACAACACTTGCTAACTACCAACTAGCATACAATAAGACAATACGAGGATCGGCGGCTTGTACGAGCACACGACTCTCAGCTGATCGGGCCTGAGTCTACCGATAGTCCCTGCTACTCAATTCAAAGTAAAGTTATCCAGATGCAGGGGGTGCATCATTCACACTATACTCAACAATTAGTAGCCTATGGACCCAACCTCCCCTAGGCACGGTTGACCTCATACGGACTCTAACCTCTCCTAGGCACGGTCTCGAGTCCCCAGTCTCCCTAGGCCCGACTGGTGCCATTCACACAGTGTACACATAATTCACATACAACATCAGGCATACTATATTAATCTAACATGGCAATTTCTACACCATGCATGGTAAAAGAGTCAACCACAGTAGCATGATATGCTACTTAAACTCTATCCGGAGATAGACCCACTCACCAATTACCAGCAACTACTCAGTTATTATTTCTGAGCTTCCTCCTTGTCCTTATCTCCTGAGAATAGCAAAAACCAAGTTAGAATAGTGTTCCCATCAAGATTAGACACACTGACAGCGAATTATAGCAAATTAGTAAAAAAATGCGTCCGCTAAAATTTTCATGCTTAACACTTGTGCACTTTCAAAATTTACATCCTGAACACCAAAATACAAACGGGCAGCATAACAGCTATAATTCAACACTTAGTAAAAATTTCAATGTCTAATACCATCGGTCGATGGTCCCATCCATCGGTCGATCGTCCACACACCATCGGTCGATGGTCTCCCCCAATCGGTCGATCGTCAAAATTACATCCACTGGTCAGAAATCATACACCATCGGTCGATGGTCTAGTCCATCGGCCGATCGTCCTCACCATCGGTCGATGGTCAACGACCATCGGTCGAAGGTAGTTCATCAGCTGCAACAGCAGCAAAGTGACGGGTTTCAACCAAAAATCACCAAATATCGACTTTGGACACGTTTTGACCTCAAAACTGAACACAACTCGTACACTAAACTTTTTGGAACATAAACCCACAACATTTAAACACAAACATCATCAATTTCTACCAATTTGACACAAAACCCTATTTTAACAAAAACTAACTCAAAAACCCATTTAATCACAGATTTGATCATGAAATCTTACAAACTTTACCTTGTTAGAATCACAATGACACAAGGAACGTTTTGACACCAAAATCAAGCTTCAATTCGAGATCAAATGATTTAGGGTTGAGATGAAGATGGTGAAGTTTAGGTTAGGTGAATGTGTGAGTGAGAGGAAAGTTCAGGAAATCTCAAGAAAAGAGCTGGTCACTAGCTTATATTTATGTTAAAACACAATACCCCATCACACATGGGTATTTACCAGTTCTCTGATATCTTTCGCACAAGATTAGGTAACCCAAACGAGGTCCAATTAAAATAAACAAACCTGTTCTGGGACCCTTGTCATAAACTGGCCACAACAAAATTATAATAAAACACTAATAAAATAATTAAAATAAAAGCACTTAAGACTAAGCACAAACCCTAAGGGCAAAAATAGTCCACTTACAACTAACCCGGGTTTCAGTCTGTTACAAATCCACCCCCCTTAAGGAGATTCCGTCCTCGGAATCTGGTCTTGGTCAAACAAATGAGGGTAGCGAGTCCTCATCAACTCTTCTGTCTCCCACGTAAGATTAGAACCCAAACTGTGTTTCCACTCGATCAACACCATCGGTATCTCTTTATTTCTCAACTTAGTCACCTTTCGGTCAACTACACGGATCGGCTCTTCCACCAATTTCTTATTCAAATCAACTCTTAAATCTTCTAAAAGAAGGAGTTGCGTTTCATCATCGACTTTACACTTACGAAGATAACACACGTTAAATGTATTATGAATACCGGCTAACTCTGGCGGAAGATCTAACACCACAGTCTGATCATTCAACACTTCACTGATCGGAAATGGACCAATAAATCTTGGTGCTAACTTACCACGTTTACCGAATCTAATAACCCCTTTCCACGGTGAAACTTTTAAATACACTCGTTCACCCACATTAAAGGTTACCGGACGTCTACGCGGATCAGCATACATTTTCTGTCTATCTCTAGCGGCTTTTAACTTTTCTCGCGCGATTGCAACTTTTTCGGCTGTCATTTGTACAATTTCGGGACCTGCAAACTGTTTTTCCCCGGCTTCTAACCAACAAGTCGGAGTTCTGCAATGACGAACGTACAACATTTCATAGGGCGGCATCCCTATACTCGAATGATATGAATTATTATACGCGAATTCGACCAACGGTAAATGTGTATCCCATGAACCACTGTATTCTAACACACAAGCCCTTAACATATCCTCCAAAGTCTGTATCGTTCTTTCACTCTGACCGTCTGTCTGAGGATGATAAGCTGTACTTAAATTCACACGTGTATCCAAATTCTGTTGAAGACTATTCCAAAAATTCGACACAAATCTGGAATCTCTGTCTGAAATGATCGATAACGGTACACCATGTCGACTAACTATCTTTTTCACGTATAATTCGGCTAACTCACTCAACGAAGCTATCTCACGAGTAGCAAGAAAATGAGCACTTTTAGTTAGACGATCCACTATTACCCAAATCATATCGTGTCGTTTCTGAGTTCGAGGTAATTTGGTCACAAAATCCATCGTTATATGTTCCCATTTCCACTCTGGAATCTGTAACTGACGTAACGAACCATAAGGTTTCTGATGTTCTGCCTTCACTTGAGCATAAATATGACACTTTTCGACATATTGAGCGATATCTGTTTTCATTGTCGGCCACCAATACACTGTTTTCAAATCATGATACATCTTATTACTACCCGGATGTACTGTCAATCTGGATTTGTGAGCTTCTGTCATAATTAAATCCCTCAAATCTCCAAGCTTAGGCACCCAAACACGATTGTTTAAAGTCTTTAGTCCACGTGAGTCATCAATTAAGTCCACTTTTCATTTGATCATTTGTTCAGATTTAATATGTTCGTCCTCCAAAGCACAGGCCTGAACGGTTCTTAAGCTGTTGATCAGATCTGAAGTTATATTTAAACGAAGGAATTTCACATTTTCACTTGATCTTTTACGACTTAGCGCATCTGCAACAACATTTGCCTTACCCGGATGATATTTAATTTCACAATCATAATCTTTGATCAACTCTTGCCACCGTCTCTGACGCATATTCAATTCTTTCTGTGAGAAGATATATTGCAAACTCTTATGATCTGTACAAATAACACAATGGGTTCCATACAAATAGTGTCTCCACAGTTTCAAAGCAAACACTACTGCAGCCATTTCAAGATCATGCACTGGATAATTCTTCTCATGAACTTTCAACTGTCGCGAGGCGTAGGCGATTACTTTATCTCTTTGCATTAAAACACATCCCAATCCAGCGTATGATGCATCACAGTATACCACGAAGTTGTCTGAACCTTCTGGTAAAGCTAACACTGGTGCCTGACACAGTAGCTGTTTCAAAATCTGAAAAGCCTTTTCTTGTTCATCAGTCCCTCGAAAGGCTACATCTTTACGAGTCAACTTAGTCAACGGACCTACTATTTTAGAAAAATCTTTGATAAACCTACGATAATAACCAGCCAATCCAAGAAAACTCTTAATCTCAGTCAGAGTCTTCGGAGAATTCCCAATTCATTACCGCTTCTATCTTTATCGGATCAACCTTTATACCTTCAGTACAAATCACATGACCCAAAAACTGCACTTCACGTAACCAAAAATCACATTTTGAAAATTTTGCAAATAGTTGCTCACGTTTCAACAAGTTCAAAACCTGTCTAAGATGTTCAGCATGTTCACTCTCTGTCTTTGAATACACTAGTATATCGTCTATGAACACAATCACAAACTTATCTAAGAACGGACGACACACTCTATTCATTAGATCCATGAAGACTGCTGGCGCATTCGTCAATCCAAACGGCATGACAAGAAATTCATAATGACCATACCTTGTTCTGAACGCTGTTTTCGGTATATCTGATTCAGCAACACGAACCTGATGATATCCGGATCGTAAGTCTATCTTAGAAAAGAACGAAGCACCCTGTAACTGATCGAACAAATCGTCTATTCGAGGTAACGGATACTTATTCTTCACCGTTCTTTTGTTTAATTCACGATAATCAATACGCATACGCATTGACCCATCTTTCTTTTTAACAAACAATACCGGAGCACCCCACGGTGAAGAACTTGGTCGGATAAACCCACGATCTAATAACTCTTGAATCTGTGACATCATTTCATGGATTTCAGACGGCGCTAATCGGTATGGTGCTTTTGTAACTGGAGTTGTTCCAGGAACCAACTCAATCTTATATTCGACTTCCCTGACCGGCGGCAGACCTGGTAACTCATCTGGGAACACTTCGGGAAATTCTGATACTATTGGAATATCGGCCACTGTTCTCTTTTCTTTCTTCGCATCAATCACATACGCAAGAAATGAATCACAACCCTTTGCCATCGACTTTTTCGCTTTCATCATGGTTATCAACAGAAAATTATACCCACCCGCTCCCCTCGGGCCACAACACGGGTTTCATCGGTCGAACGAAAGGTAATCATTTTCCTATCACACTTAATATTAGCCCTAAGTGAGCTCAACCAATCCATTCCTAATACTACATCAAAACTAGGAATAGGTAACACTAAACAAGTCACCGGGAAAGACTTCCCTTCAATCTCTATACAAACCCCAGACACATATGTTGTGACGGGTGTGATCTTACCATCGGCTACTTCTACACTAACCGGCTTGGGTAACACATTAACTGGTAATTTCAACTTAGCAAATAAATCTAGGGACATAAAACACCTATTGGCACCACAATCAAACAATACGCGAGCAGGTATTGAGTTGATTAGAAACATACCGGTGATCACTTCGTCAGTTGCCACGGCATTCTCAACCGACATCTGAAAAGCTCTAGCCTCTGCTGTTGGAGGGTTCTTCCTCTTTTGCCCACTCGAGGCAGTTGACCCTCCGGCTGATGCCGAACGCTCCCCTGACCCTGCCCCGGAACTACCACTCTTCGACGGACAACTAACTGCACGATGCCCTGGTTTGTGACAACTCCAACACCCACTATTCGGATACGGACATGCTGAAGACTCATGCCCAACAACACTACACTTTAAACATCTTCTTGTAGCCTCAGAACACTGACCACTATGAGAAGATCGACACGTGTGACACCAATTCCCTTTACCTGATCCAGACCCAGAACTACTCTGACCACTTTTACCCTTCGATTTAAACCCACTAGACTTCTTGGATTTAGATCCTGACTGACCAGATACTTGCCCACCTTGTTGTAGCACATTACCAAACATTCTGTTTCTGGCAGCCTGAACATCACTTTCTACCATCTTAGCCATCACAACCGCTTGAGACAACGACGTAGCCGTTCTAACAAAAGTTCGGTACTCTGGCAAAATGATATTAACAAAATGCTATATACGAGACGCTTCGTCTGGCACCTACTGTTGTACAAACCTCAGTTTATCCATATACTTCTCTACTACCTCATCGATCATCATTTGAGGTGTCATCTTCATTTCAAGAAACTTAGTCTTGATTCGGTTCATATCAAACGAATTACAATACTATTCACACACCTTCCCATAAAACTGCTCCCACATAATCATACTCACTTGCTCTTTTGGTATACTGGAAATCAAAGAATCCCACCAAATCATAGCCCTACCTTTCAACATTCGACTAGCATACGTTACTTTCAGCTCAGGTTCACACTGACACGCTTCAAATACCCTTTCAATTTCTCGCAACCAGTTGAGAGTTACAGTCAGATCAGTACTTCCAGAAAACTCAGAGGGTTTGCAATCACGAAAGTTCTTATAAGTACACCTTTTGGGTGGTTGCATGTAAGGTTGTTGGAACATTTGCATTTGGTACGGGTTCATCATCATGGGATTTTGGTAAGTAAAAGTGTTTTGCGGTGGCATATAGTATTGGTTAGGTATTTGATTCTGAAACTGGTTCTGGTGCACATTAGGTATCGTTTGGGATTGCGCGGTTGGGAATCCAGGTGGTGTATCATCATTTCCAGAATGCCTCGCCAATTCAAGCTCATTAATTTTGTCTTCAGCCTCTTTTAGCTTACTTTCTAACTGAAGGATGTAACTATTGTGATCATCATCAGACTCAACACCCTCTTCTAGTGCTCTGAATGTTCCGGGGTTGGATGGGCCAGTTGCGTTTCTATCAGCCATACCTGTGCTACAAAACAGCTCACACAAAATCTTAGTGGATAATAGTTAGTTCAATCACAACTAACACACACATATATCCTATTTTCACTTAGCCCCCCACTCCCACATACATGTTTGACTTGCCTCAGGGTTTGGGAACAAAATACGCGCACGTACTTGCTGCCAAACCATGCTCTGATACCAACTTGTAACACCGGCCATTTTTTTTCAATACACATCAGAAAACTTTAATAATAAACACAATATAAGTCACGTCATTACATTAAACCGTATAATTAAGTTTAAGCTTACACAACAGTGTTACGTTATTACAAAACATTATTTAAACAAAAGTCCACATCAGAGTAGGGTTGTCAAATATGTCTTCTGCCACAGCACCCATCCCGACTAGCAGTACCTAACCTGCAAGGGAAGAATATGTGGGGGATTAGCGCACCGCTAAGTGAATGGAATCTATCTAACAGATATAGCTTAAGCCACACACAAGCTATATACTAACAACAACACTTGCTAACTACCAACTAGCATACAATAAGACAATACGAGGATCGGCAGCTTGTACAAGCACACGACTCTCAGCTGATCGGGCCTGAGTCTACCGATAGTCCCTGCTATATAATTCACAGTATAGTTATCCAGATGCAGGGGGTGCATCGTTCACACTATACTCAACAATTAGTAGCCTATGGACCCAACCTCCCCTAGGCACGGTTGACCTCATACGGACTCTAACCTCTCCTAGGCACGGTCTCGAGTCCCCAGTCTCCCTAGGCCCGACTGGTGCCATTCACACAGTGTACACATAATTCACATACAACATCAGGCATACTATATTAATCTAACATGGCAATTTCTACACTATGCATGGTAAAAGAGTCAACCACAGTAGCATGATATGCTACTTAAACTCAATCCGGAGATAGACCCACTCACCAATTACCAGCAACTGCTCAGTTATTAATTCTGAGCTTCCTCCTTGTCCTTATCTCCCGAGAACAGCAAAAACCAAGTTAGAATAGTGTTCCCATCAAGATTAGACACACTGACAGCGAATTATAGCAAATTAGTAAAAAAATGCGTCCGCTAAAATTTTCATGCTTAACACTTGTGCACTTTCAAAATTTACATCCTGAACACCAAAATACAAACGGGCAGCATAACAGCTATAATTCAACACTTAGTAAAAATTTCAATGTCTAATACCATCGGTCGATGGTCCCATCCATCGGTCGATCGTCCACACACCATCGGTCGATGGTCTCCCCCAATCGGTCGATCGTCAAAATTACATCCGCTGGTCAGAAATCTTACACCATCGGTCGATGGTCTAGTCCATCGGTCGATGGTCTAGTCCATCGGCCGATCGTCCTCACCATCGGTCGATGGTCAACGACCATCGGCCGAAGGTAGTTCATCAGCTGCAACAGCAGCAAAGTGATGGGTTTCAACCAAAAATCACCAAATCTCGACTTTGGACACGTTTTTGACCTCAAAACTGAACACAACTCGTACACTAAACTTTTTGGAACATAAACCCACAACATTTAAACACAAACATCATCAATTTCTACCAATTTGACACAAAACCCTATTTTAACAAAAACTAACTCAAAAACCCATTTAATCACAGATTTGATCATGAAATCTTACAAACTTTACCTTGTTAGAATCACAATGATACAAGGAACGTTTTGACACCAAAATCAAGCTTCAATTCGAGATCAAATGATTTAGGGTTGAGATGAAGATGGTGAAGTTTAGGTTAGATGAATGTGTGAGTGAGAGGAAAGTTCAGGAAACCTCAAGAAAAGAGCTGGTCACTAGCTTATATTTGTGTTAAAACACAATACCCCATCAAACACGGGTATTTACCAGTTATCTGATATCTTTCGCACAAGATTAGGTAACTCAAATGAGGTCCAATTAAAATAAACAAACCTGTTCTGGGACCCTTGTCACAAACTGTTCATAACAAAATTATAATTAAACACTAATAAAATAATTAAAATAAAAGCACTTAAGACTAAGCACAAACCCTAAGGGCAAAAATAGTCCACTTACAACTAGCCCGGGTTTCAGTCTGTTACATAACTCAACGTAGAATATATTTTAAGTACTTATGTCTATTTCGTCAATCATTTATAAAAGCAGTGCATGTATTCTCAGCCCAAAAATATATATTGCAAAAGCAATTAAAAAGGGAGCAAATGAAACTCACCATAATGTATTTTGTAGTAAAAATACATATGATGATATTGAACAATGCAGGGTTGGCCTCAGATTCACGAACCTATATCAATTGTATATCTTTCAAAATACATAATCGTAATCGAGCAAATTCATATTTTATATCTTTAAGTTATATATTATATATATGTTTATCCAATTAGTATTATATTAAGAATACTTAATTTATTATATATGAATATTTATATAAAATTTGTCAATATAATTAATACATACTTATATGTAATATAAATATATTCTTACAGGTATAATATTCATTTGTCATAAAAATAATAATGATAACAACAATAATTTTTAAATAAAAAGATAGTTTTAATATCATGATAATTTTAGTAATACTAATAATAATCTTTAAAATGTTGACTTAATAATAATATTGACTTAATAATAATGTTGATGAACTCAACAACTCGAATGCAATATCTTTTGAAATATGCCATGAATGACTCCAAGTAATATCTTTAAAATGAGCAAATGCACAGCGGAAGATTTCTTTCATACCTGAGAATAAACATACTTTAAAGTGTCAACCAAAAGGTTGGTGAGTTCATTAGTTTAACATAAATAATCATTTCATAATTTTAATAGACCACAAGATTTCATATTCCATTTCTCATAAACATACGTCGCATGCATAGAGACTAAAAATATCATTCATATGGATTGAACACCTGGTAATCGACATTCACAATATGCATATAAGAATATCCCCATCATTCCGGGATCCTCCTTCGGACATGATATAATTTCGAAGTACTAAAGCATCCGGTACTTTGGATGGGGCTTGTTGGGCCCGATAGATCTATCTTTAGGATTCGCGTCAATTAGGATGTCTGTTCCCTAATTCTTAGATTACCAGACTTAATAAAAAGGGGCATATTCGATTTCGATAATTCAACCATATAATGTAGTTTCGATTACTTGTGTCTATTTCGTAAAACATTTATAAAAATTGCGCATGTATTCTCAGTCCCAAAAATATATAATGCAAAAGCATTTAAAAAGGGAGCAAATGAAACTCACAATACTGTATTTTGTAGTAAAAATACATATGACGGTATTGAACAACTAAACAATGAGGGTTGGCCTCGAATTCACGAACCTTTATCATTTGTATATATATATATTAACACATATAATGGTAATCAAACAAATACATATATTATTATTAATGATGTAATTAATAACTTTTATATTTCATTATCAAATATTTTCATTTTATATATAAAAATATTAATATAGTTAAGTTATGTATTTTAAATATATTTTTATATGAGTAATTTGATTGTGAAATCAATAATTATAATAACAATAATGATACTATATAATTATAATGATAAAAGTGATAATAATAATGTTAATACAAATAATAATGATAATACTAATAATATTAATATTAATTCTAATAATGATATTGATAATAATGATAATGATAATAATAATTATAATAATAATAATAATAATAATAATAATAATAATAATAATAATAATAATAGTCATAAAAATCTTCGTTTTTAATTCCTAAACTTTTAATTATAACTTCCCAAAATTCTAATTCATAATCACATTTATAATCGTACATGTATTAATATATTTGAAATCTTTTTACATAATCTTTACTATATCATCTTTTTATTAACTTCTTAATATAAATGTGTTTGTAGTATTAACAGGTTCAATAATAATAATAATAATAATAATAATAATAATAATAATAATAATAATAATAATAATAATAATATTAATAATAGTAATAATAATAATAATAATAATAATAAAGGTAATAGTAATGCTACCTCAAAGAAGTAGCTCTAAAAAAAATACCCAAGTCCGGGTTTGAACATGCGACGTCCTGCTAACCCGTAACACCATCAACCCACTACACTATTTCCGGTTTTTCTATTTATATCTCCTACCCAAATATCTTTAACTCGTATTATAGAAAAATTGGCCCAACTGAATATTGATCCACTTTTGCAACCATTCTCATGGCCCAACTAGTTTTATGGTAGCCCAAGTTTAATTCTGTCTAACAGAATTAGAAGTGTAGCAGTTCGAAAGAAAAAAAATGTAGTAGCCCGTTTATCTCTAGTCTTGTTATACGTTCGATAGAATAAAAAAAATCTGGCCTTCGGTTGTCATCAATAACAATTATCATGTCATCATGTATCTTATCATTGATATCTATCATCTGCATGATCATAATCATATACTTCCCATTGGATCCCATTCAGAATTGAGTTACATCCACAGCTCCTTGTATTACCCACCTTTCTTCAACTTTTCATCATAAGTGCTTAACTAAAAAAAAAAAAAAAAACGTTCCTTTTGATAAAGTCCCTTTTTGGTCGGCCGAAACTTTCTATTTGAATATAAAAAGATACGCGTTATGTATTTTTAATTATCTTCACCACATATCTTGTAATTATAAAAGAAGAACCAAAACTTTTTCCTTTTTTTTGTGATTCCCACAGTGGTCGGCCAAAACAAAAAAAAAATTAAAGAAAGAGCTCGTATACTTTTAAGTAGCTGGAGTTTGTAACATTTTGTGGTGATTTGGTCCCACTGCAACCACAAAGAAGTATATATATATCACGCATGGGTGTCGGGTTCTCGGAAGAAAGAAAAAAAAATATAAGGTGGTGGTTTGTGTCGAGACTCAGCAGCACGGACAGCGTAACTGCAGTAATGAGAGTAGCAGGCTGTAGCGAAAATGGGGGGAAAGGTTTAGAGTTCACGAAGAACAGGAAATATAATACAAGCGTAGTAGCAAAATAGATAGACTGCAGGTCTTGAGTTGGGGTTTCTTGAACATAAACAGAAAACAGAAGTTGGATCTTTGCAGCGAAAAGAAAAAAAAAAAAGAGAGGATGGTGGAGGTCAGGTGGCGATTGGTGGTGGTGATTGCTGAGTGTTCAAGGTGGTGATAGGGTGGCGGGTTGAGGTGGACGAGGGTGGTGGTTATCGTTAAAAAAATGGTCTAGTGGTGGCGATGTAGGTGGTGAACCAAGGTGGTTCTAACTATGGTTGTGGTGGGTTGTAAAAGAAGATCGTTGGATGAACTCGTAATTGAGATTTGTAACTCAAAGACATTAAAGTATAGCTGATTCATTTTACCCAAACACAACCCAATCACTTGTCCATTTTACATTCAGATTTGTAATCGATGACTGGGTGACTAATACAAACATCTCTCTCTCAAAAAAAAAAAAACGTTAGATTGATTGAAACTAGAGTGGTCAAAAGAAGTGTGTAGGAAAGATGGGCCACCTTTAATTAATCTTGAATATCAAGGGTTGGCAATTTGGTAGCAGGTGATTTTGCAAGTGGATGTATGTGGTTAATCATGTATATGTAAACATATATTTAATTTATCTATTAATAAAATAATAATATAATATATATATATATATATATATATATATATATATATATATATATATATATATATATATAATAATAATAATAATAAGAATAAGAAACGTGTGAATGATTCATGCAAGCTGGCAATTTTGTAGTTTCCTACCGAGGATTTTCCCGTGCTGATATATCGTACTCCGTTATTAAATTAGTGACAGATAAAAGTCTTCAGAAAAATTCTAAAATTTTAAATTAACTATATTTATTTATTTTGATCATTATAGTATAAAATTCAATCATAAATTATTAAATAAAAATTACTTTAATTATTCACTCGCATCCCCCAAGTAAAATATAAAAAAAATTAAAATTTGACAAACAACTTCCAAATATATATTAGTAAGCCTAAAATTTATAAAACTCATTTTCGAATCACCGTTTATTTTAAAATTATATAAGTTCAAATTAAACTTCTCTAATATCAATCGGAACATCAAACGAGTATTACAATCATTTAATATTTATTTTTAATATACTTTTATGTATATATAGATATGTTTTAAATACTATTTATGATAATATCCTATTTTTATTTTATTAATTTTACTATCAACAACATATAATACTTTAAATTATATTTTGAATTATTATTTACATACATATATACACACATAGCTATTTACAATTAATTGTTCGTGAATCGTCGAGAACTGGTCGAAGTCAAATGAATGTATGAAAATAGTTCAAAAATTTTGAGATTCAATTTAATAGACTTTGCTTATCATGTCGAGATAATATTAAGATTAAAGTTTAAATTTGATCAAAAATTTCCGGGTCGTCACACTTGCCACAATTGAAGCATTCACCATTCTTTCTCTTATCATTTTCCCCGTATTGTTGGTGATGATTTCTTCTTCCTTGTTGAGCTCCCCCTGAAGTGTTGCCTTTTGATTTTGGGTGACCCTTCCACCCATATGTCTTACTTTCTTTCATCGCCTCTTGTCTTCGAGATGTTGCTTTCTTCTTATTGGTGAAGAATGCATCTTCTCCGTCTTTTATGGTTACTTCATTCATCTGCTTGGCTAATGCCTCTTGATTAGCCAATAAATTTTCCAGCTCTATTAATGATGGTTGAGTAGGCCACCCTCTCACAGCGGCTATAAATCCATTATACTCGGATCTTAAGCCGTGGATGATAATTCTCTTCATCCTTGCATCACTCACTTTCTCTTCAGGAGCAAATTGAGATATCTCATGACAAATAGATCTCACCTTGGTAAAATATTGAGAAATAGATAGACTTCCTTGTGAGATACCCGCAAGCTCATTTTCCAAGAGCTGGAGACGTGCTTCATTCTTCTTTGAAAATAATTTTTCAAAAGTTTCCCAAGCGGCCTTTGGTGTTTTCTCGTCACGAATGTGCTCCAATAGATCCTCCTCGATTGTAGTCTTCAATATAAATAAAGCCTTCCCGGCCTTGATGTTCCATTTTGTCACACCCCCAAATAGGGCTAGGGGTATTTGTGACTAATTATATCAAATCACAGTTGTATAAACGAGAACGACTCTATATGAGACGTTTTATTGAGTTTTGCAGCGGAAGATAAATAGATTACTTTGTATTTAAAGCATTAAATGTCTTTAATTGATATGATATGTAATGAAGACTCCAAGCATAGCAAGTAATCATCATCAAAGCAGCAGATATACAGCGGAAGCAATATTTAAGTACTTGAGAATAAACATGCTTAAAAAGTCAACACGAGGTTGAGTGAGTTCATAGGTTTGTCATAAATAATGATTTTAGTAATAGATCACAAGATTTAATAAAAGACGATATATCATGTATATCAAAAGTATGCCATGAGCGTATAATATCAAAACTAAACGAGTTTACCCCGTGACAATACATATGTAATTATCGAGATCATTATTATACCACCAATTGACCTGAGGTCAACAGTGCGGGACGTTACTCCCAATAGCGCTATTTATAATAATTACGCTTGCCTCTTCATTATCTAGCAATTAATGATATTACAAAGCAGGGTTTTGCATGTTTCATATGAACACAATAACATGTTACATATCAACACAATAAAAGTACTCATGTTGGTCGCATAATAGTTTTCACTTGTGTCTATCCGTTATAAAAATATTGCATTTATTCCCAGCCTAAAAATATATAAAAAGGGAGCAGATGAACTCACGATACGATACGATAGTTTGTAGTAAATATGTGTATGATGGCACTGAACAAGTGCAGAGTTGTCCTCGAATTCACGAACCTATATCAAGTATATATATATTAACACATATACTCGTAATCGAATAAGTTTATATATATTATTTCAATTGTTATATATTTCTATATATACTTTTATATATATTTTATAAATAAGTATTTGTTTGATAAAATGATTTTAATAATGATAATGAATAAATAGTTGTATTATTTTGTAATAATAATAATAGTAGTAGTAGTAAAAATGATAATAATCATAATAAGGTTTTAAATATAATAATAATAATAATATAATTTTTGAAGATAGCAAAAATGTTAATTTTTGTAAAAATAATAATAACGATAATAATTTTTAATGATAATAATACTATTAATAATAATTATACTTATGTTGACGATAATAATTATAATAGCAGTTGTTTTTAAAGCAGATTATAATTTTGATAATAATACTTTAATACTAGTAATAATAATAATAATAATAATAATAATAATAATAATAATAATAATAATAATAATAATAATAATAATAATAATAATAATAATAATAATAATACTAAGTGATAATACTTAATCGATAATAATATTTGTAGTAACAATAATAATAGTCTTAATTGTAATTATAATCATTTTAAATGATAATTAATACTAATAACAATGATAATAATAATAATTTGTATTGCTTTTAAAATAATAATAATAATAATAATAATTCTAATCATAATAATGATAATAATATTTAGAATGATAATAATAATGATAGTTAATAATAATACTAATATTCTTAATGATATTAATAATAATACTTTTAATGTTGTTAGTAGTAATAATAATAATTGTGATAACAACAACAACAACAACAACAACAACAACAACAACAACAACAACAACAACAACAACAATAATAATAATAATAATAATAATAATAATAATAATAATAATAATAATAATAATAATAATAATAGTTTTTAAAAGAAAACTACCTCAAATAAGCTTTTATAAAAAGACTTGCCCCGAACCGGGCTCGAACCCGAGACCTCTCGCTCACCCCAAACACAACCAGAACAGCTGAGCCAGCCTGTTATTCCGATTAATATCAGAATTTATTTATATGTAACCCATATTATATTTTCGTCATCTTCTTCATTAATTCAAACGAAGCAAATAATCAATCCATTAATCAAAACACGATTACAGAATTGGTTTTAGGATATTTAAACAAACAAAATCGATTCGTGATGATTGGGATTAACAGAAAACAAATAAAAAAAATTAAACAGAGGTACCTGCACTTTGAAAACGCGAAGAACAAGTCATATTGTGATTTTGAAATTTAGAACGTTTTAGACATCGATTATATCATGAAAAAGATTTCATTTCACTCCTAGAAACTTTCTGTAACTTTAATTGAACTTAAAACATCCAATTAAATTCGAATTTCGCTATGAACACGACAGTTGACTTTTTGAATTTGAAACTTTGACTCCAAAATTTGTTGTCGATAAAAAGAATTGGAATGTGAAATTTTGCAGATAGTTTCACTACGGAATTCCTAACACAAATGCATTAATGGATTTTGAAAAGGAGTACGAATTCGTGTTTTTAGAAAAATGAGTAAGAACAGAGCAGAACCCCTTTTTTATTATTTAAATTCGATGTTTCAATTCTTGATGGGAATTAGCAGTTAAATAGCAATGTATAATTGATAATCGAACGTGTAAAGCTAGATTTCATTGTTTGTTTAATGATAATGGGTGTCGACATGATTATGCATCAGGAAAAAATATATATAATAAAATAGCAGATAAATAAAAAAAATAAGATAAAATCAGATAGGGTCACGATGGCTTAAAAATACTGATAGTGTCGTGACCTAAATTAGGTATCTGCTTTTCTTTTGATTATTTTTATATAATTAATATATATATATTAATGATAATAATACTAATTAATAATTATATTAATAATGATAATAATATTGATAAGATAATAATAATAATAAACTTAAACATAATGATAAGTTTAATAATAATTAATAATAATAATAATGATAATAATAATAATAATAATTATACTCTTAATAATAATAATAATAATAATATTAATAATGATAATTATCAATAATAATATTAATAATAATATTATTATAAATAAGTTGTATTAATGATATTTATAATAATCCTAATAATTTTAGTAAAGCTAATAATACTAATAATATTAATGTTATTAATAATTATTAATAATAATGACATTAATAATATTTGTAGTAATAATACTTGTAAATAATGATTAGTGATATATTAAAAATGATATTAATAATAATATTAATATAACGAATTAATATTAATGCATAATTATTTACGAATAATGGTCTGTGAATCTTCGGAATTAGTCGAAGTTAGATTTAAATTTAGTCGGAAATTTTCGGGTTGTTACAGTACCTACCCGTTAAAAGAAACTTCGTCCCAAAATTTTAATTGTGGCCATCAGTCGGCGTTGTTTGTAAACAGGTGAGGATATTTTAGTTTTATTTGGTCTTCACATTTCCAGGTATACTCGGGGCCTTACGTGAATTCCAATGGATAGAATATTGTTTTATTTCTAGCGTTTAAATCTTACGATCCATAAATTCTACGAAGTGCATTTTATTATTAATGCGGAGGTTATCTAAAGGATTTAACAAGAGTGACATTGATTAGGTTTTCTCAGAACGAGATGATGACGCTATACAAGCATTTCAATACACATGAAATGGGTTATGAATATTAGTGAGCTTATTTAAAACTTTGAGTGTTTATGCCACAATATTAGGGTCGACAAAACAGAGAGGAGTTCATGAAAATCATAGTCATGAAATTTGATAGAGATCGTCATTCTTTACAACAAGAATGATGAATATGAGTTGATAATTAGAGTTTTATCGACATTAAATAATATGGATAAAGTAATACGATTATAGAAAGAGTATAAACGAAGCTATCGTAAAAAATTGAAATGAGGAAATATCTGTTTGCTTTAACTTTTGACATAGTTATAGTTGTTTTCCGGATTTCAAGGGATTTAAAGGAAATCTTCGTAATCTATAAGATTTGATTCTCCGATAAATAAGGAATTTGGGATTTTTTTTGATTAAATGCGGTAAATTGCCTCGATTGTTGTGTCTAGAATTTCGCTATAAATTAGCTTCTTCTGTTTCATTATTTTCACCACTCCAATACTTTCTTTCTTAATTCATATTTCCAAAGATTGTGAAAATGCTCCATCCAGTTCTTATCCTGGATATTTTTCTGATTATCACTTATGTCATTCTTCTTTTTCGTCTACCACCAGAGGAATCTGTTTACTTTTACTATGCTCTTGGTTTTATAGTGTTTTTAGTTCTCCCATGTCTTTATATTGGTATACGCATTGATATACACGGTTTGTAATTTCGGTGTCGTTATCGGGCTTTATATTTTCCCTTATATATCGAAGCTTCATGCTTTTGGAAAGCAAGTAATGGTCCAGAATTCGTAGGTAAGAAGTTTTGAATGATCATAATATACAAAGTAGAAAGGAAAGGTAATAGCACGATTTGATTTGTCAAATTACCAGAATATCCGGAAAAGACCGAATCATCAAGAAAAATATTTTCTTGATATGTTTAGAGGTTAAATAGAATCTAAGAGTTATGTAACATGGAAAATAATGATTATAAAGTCTATGAATCATTATCTTCCATTAAAAATTTAGCATGACTTACTGTAATATAATCTCGTTGGCCTGACGTCATTATATTATACTAACTCATGCTTCAATTCTCAACACCACTTCAAAACATTTAAACTTGAATTTTACAGTATATAGAAACTAAAACAGTTTCCTTTATGATGTAATAAAGATATCGCAAAGAGATAATTAATTGCGGACAAGAATCGTTATGAAGATATCTTCAGAGATATAGAGGATATTTATAACGAAAGATACGATGATATCTTAGAATTTTCTAAGATCGAATGATAATGAGGAAAAATTCTTATGTAAGGATTTAGAATACGTAAAGAGATCTTCTGTGATTTTCTTCCAGAAATCGAATAATCTAGATTATTTGGTTATAAGTTTAGTCCTTGGGATTTGTCCACAGCTTCCTTCATGTTTTGCTCAATCCGTCTTTCAATACTAGATTTTCTTTTGAGCTTTTCCAATGCACAATTCTTTATTATCAAGCTTCTGGTCATTAAGACCATCTACGACCTTTGCTGCTTTATCAACATTATTAGGGTTAACGAATCTGAATCGTTGGTTATAGTTCTAAGGTGTTTTCAAGAATTTTGAAGATTGTACAATGTAACATATTAATGTAAGATATAAATATTTCTCGGGTATTACCTACCCGTTAAAATATTTCCACCATCAACAGTTTGTACAACAGAATATTTAATTACAATCTTTATGATAATATACGTACATATATATTTTCCTTCAGATGTAATCATGGATTTAATGAGTTAATATAATATTAAACTCATTTGATTTGAGGTTGGAACAAGAATAAATAATCTCCAAAATTTTTTAGAAACTACATATTCTCTACAGAGTATTTCTTCAATGTAGTTATGAATCAATACTTCATCGTCCATTGTTATTGATATACTTCGGTATCTATGGGGCGTATGATATTGATGCTTGAGGTAACGAGTGTGATGTTGAGGCGTGGAATGCTGATGTTGTTGTTGGTGAAGCTGATGCTGTTGGTAGTGATGCTGATGGTGCCGATGGTACTGGTGTTGCTGTTGCTGATACTAGTGCCTTCAGTGCTTGCGGTGCTGGGGATGTTGCGGTATTGCTGGTACTGGTGGTGCTGGTTATGCTGCTGGTGCTGCCAATGCTTGTAGAATTCGCACCATATTCTCCAGAGCCACCACTCGAGCGCGAAGCTCGTTGACTTTTTCTACTATTCTGGGATGATTGGTGGTTGGAACAAGTGGGTGAATAAGATCTAAAATCTTCGATATTATATAATTGTGACAGGATACCCTGGAAAGAAGAGAGAAAATGGTGTTTCGGACTGGTTCGCCGGTAAGTGCTTCAGGTTCTTCACCAAGTGGTGAATTCGGTTGGTGGAAGGGATCACCTTCTTCTTGCCTCCATTGATTGACTCGACTACGAACCCATCCCTAATTCATCCAGAATAGATGATGACTGATTGGTTCATTCGTTCTGATTACGCCGCCATTGGAGCTCGAGGAGTTCGAGGAATCCATATTATGTGTTTGGAGTAGGGTTTGATATGAAATGAGTGTTGGATGCTGAATGATATATTCGTCTCCTTGAATACGTATATATAGCAAAAAGATTTCCGTAATTTACGGAGGAAATTTAGGAATAGTGTTAGACAAAGTCTATTGGGATAGATATGATAAGATATGATAAGATATGATGTGTCATCCATTTATGTAATAATGGTGGCATGACGTGTTGAGATTAAAAATAATAAGTATGTAATCAGATAATCTTTCGATTAAAGACTTTCGATTCGTAATGGCTTATTCAGGTCTAGGGGCTTGAGCTATAGGATCCTTTAAATCGGTAATCCAAACCCTTCCATTCTAGAGTTTCGTAGACGCCACCCATCAAGAAAATTCAATGATCAAAAATAACGAGAAATCAAAGATTTTGAAAGTAATGAATATGAATAGTAGAGATTTCAAGAATCATGGTTAACATTTCATGTAATAAGTATGTAATACACAAAACCATGATAGATGACAAAGGAATGTCGATAATTTCAGAAATCATGGTGTCGTATTTAAATGTGATGGCGGAATTTTATAGTACTTAGGAAAGTGAGCAGAGTTCTTAGATTGGCTTGGCATTCTAAGGAAGATTAAAGAATTTAATAAGCATAGTTTCTAAGGTATAGTGTAGCATTTAGCAAGTAAATGCAACAATTAAAGGCACTATGGTCAAGGAAAGTTGTAGTCCTACATTGCTAAGGTACCTAATTGTATAAGGCACACTTAAAATGCAATCCTGGTTCTCTACAACAAAACCGCTCTGATACCATTTCTGTCACACCCCCAAATAGGGCCTGGGGTATTTGTGACTAATTATATCAAATCACAGTTGTATAAACGAGAACGACTCTATATGAGATGTTTTATTGAGTTTTGCAGCGGAAGATAAATAGATTACTTTGTATTTAGAGCATTAAATGTCTTTAATTGATATGATATATAATGAAGACTCCAAGCATAGCAAGCAATCATCATCAAAGCTGCAGATATACGGCGGAAGCAATATTTAAGTACCTGAGAATAAACATGCTTAAAAAGTCAACACGAGGTTGAGTGAGTTCATAGGTTTATCATAAATAATGATTTCAGTAATAGATCACAAGATTTAATAAAAGACAATATATCATGTATATCAAAAGTATGCCATGAGCGTATAATATCAAAACTAAATGATTTTACCCCGTGACAATACATATGTAATTGTCGAGATCATTATTATACCACTAATTGACCTGAGGTCAACAGTGCGGGACGTTACTCCCAATAGCGCTATTTATAATAATTCCGTTTGCCTCTTCATTATCTAGCAATTAATGATATTACAATGTGATGACCAGTCCTAATCCTCCTGGACGAAGTCATCAACATCTGGTCCCATTGCGAGGTACTAACCTAAATATGCCATGAATGGCTCCAAGTAATATCTTTATAATGAGCTAATGCACAGCGGAAGATATCTTTCATACCTGAGAATAAACATGCTTAAAAGTGTCAACCAAAAGGTTGGTGAGTTCATAGGTTTATCATAACAATCACTTCAGTATATCAATAGACCACAAGATTTTCGTTTATAAATATATGTACACTCGCAAGTGTATAAAAGTATTCTATAAGTTGTTGAGCGCTTCGGTAACCATACTTAACATTTAATGTGGCATATTCCCTTTATTATGAAATCTCCCTACACTCGCAAGTGTAGTAAAACGAAGTACTATGCAACCGTTTACGATACTAGAGTGACTAGCCCGGTTGGGGTGGTCAAACTCGATAGATCTATCAATAGGATTCGCGCTTACATGTTCTTCCAACATGTAAATATTAGTTACCAAGCTATTAGGGAGGATATGCAAGGTGGTATAACTCAACGTAGAATATATTTTAAGTACTTATGTCTATTTCGTCAATCATTTATAAAAGCAGCGCATGTATTCTCAGCCCAAAAATATATATTGAAAAAGCAATTAAAAAGGGATCAAATGAAACTCACCATACTGTATTTTGTAGTAAAAATACATATGACGATATTGAACAATGCAGGGTTGGCCTCAGATTCACGAACCTATATCATTTGTATATCTATCAAAACACATAATCGTAATCGAGCAAATTCATATTTTATATCTTTAAGTTATATATTATATTTATATTTATCCAATTAGTATTATATTAAGAATACTTAATTTATTATATATGAATATTTATATAAAATTTGTCAATATAATTAATACATACTTATATGTAATATAAATATATTCTTACAGGTATAATATTCATTTGTCATAAAAATAGTAATGATAACAACAATAATTTTTAAATAAAAAGATAGTTTTAATATCATGATAATTTTAGTAATACTAATAATAATCTAAATGTTAATAATAATAACAATGATAGCAATAATAATAATTTTTAATAAAGTTAATAATTTTAACAATGATGATAATAATAATCAATAACAATAACAATAATAATAATAATATTAGTAATAATAATTATAGTTAGAAAACTACCTTTAAAAAAACGAGTTCCAAAAAGATTGACTCGGTCCGGGCTCGAACCCGAGACCTCTCGCCCTCCCATAACACTCCATAACCACTCAGCCATTTCTGTTTTTCCTAAGAATAACCCACCCCATTTTATTATAACCCATATTTCTTTCTTGTTCTTACTTCATCTTCTTCCCCAAACCACAAATCGACCATTTGATCAAAACTGATTAACAATGTGATACTAATTAATTTTTGGATTAAAAACAGATACCAAAATAGCTAATTAGTTTTTAAATGAATTGGAAAAAAATAAAAAAAATAAAAAGAAAAAGTTCCTGCTGTCGCAACTTATAAACAAAAAAAAATTGATTTTTGATTTTGAACGCGTAATGGATTATGGTTATAATATGAAATAGTTTGATAATCATATGTAAAAACTATTAGAATCATTAATTAACTGGAAACATCAAAAACAAACTCGAATTTGATCATTGTTCATATGTTTGACTTTTTTGAATTTAAGGTTTGACTCAAAAATTTGAAATCAAGAAATGAAATTGGGACTTGAAAACTTGCAGAAAGTATAATTAAGTAATTTCTAACACTTCTGTGTTTCTAGATTGTGAAGTTAAATTCGAATTTTGAACCTTTGATTAAAAGCCATCGTGACAGAGTAACAAGCTGCGGTTTTTTTTTTTTTCTGCCTCATTTACGAATTGCAGTGAGAATTTATAGAGTGTATTGAATAATTGAAGAGGAAACATGAATTGATTAATTGAAACCGACCTATAACCATTCCCAGACAAGAAATACTGAGATTCCAATCAGGAGAAGAATATAAATAAGAAAAATAAACAATGGATCGTGATTTATAACTGAATTTTACCTAATCTGCTATTTTAATTCGATTTGGAGACAGGAGAATCGATTAGTACAGAGAAGAAACCAAAAATTGAAAAAAATAGATAGGGAAGTTTAATATTTCGTACACTCATTTATCTTTTTAATTTACTTTTAACTAATATTAATAATAATAATATTAATAAAAAAATACTAATAATAACAATAATAGGATTTATAATAATAACAGTAATGAATAATAATACTGATAATATCAATTAATAATAATAATATATTAATTCTGTTAATAATAATCATAATAATAATAATGGTATTTAGAATAATAATACTAATAATTATAATAATGTTTATAAGGATATTATTAATGATAATATTACTAATTTGTATTATTATAATAATAATAATGATACTATATAAAAATATTGATTCTCAAAGATATTACATAATAATACTAGTAATATCAATGTACATGTTTAAATTTTTATATATCTAATATTAATATTAATATTAATATTAATATTAATATTAATATTAATATTAATATTAATATTAATATTAATAATAATAATGAGATTTATATAAAAAAATTATGCTTATTAAATCTTATATATATATATATATATATATATATATATATATATATATATATATATATATATATATATATATATATATATATATATATATATATATATGTTTACTTAATAATATTTTATTTATTTTGTATACTACTTTATACATTTAATTCAAATGATTAAATGATATAATATTCCTTCAACTTAATATATGCTCATATATTTTATTGACATATTTATTTTTACACACACATATCTATTTACAATTAATTATTCGTGAATCGACGGGATTTGGTCAGAGGGTAATTGCATATCTGAAATCAATTCAAAATTTTTAAACTCAACAATATAGACTTTGCTTATCGTATCGAATTCATATTAAGATTAAGTTTAAATTTAGTCGAAAATTTCCGGGTCGTCACAGTACCTACCCGTTAAAGAAATTTTGTCCCGAAATTTGATCAAGGTGGTCATGGCTAACAATAAGAATGCCTTCATGACGAATATGAGTTGATAAAATAGAATTTTATTACCATAGGGTAATATGGATAACATGATTCGATTACTCGAAGAGTATGAATGAAGCTATCGCAAAAGATTGAAATAGGAAAAGTAAAGATTTGTCTTAACTTTTGACAGAGTCAGGGTTGATTTCCGGATTTCAAGGGATTAAAGAAAATCTTCGAAATCTTATAAAATCTGGTTCTTCGGTATTTAAGGGATTTAGGATCTCTTTAATTAAATGCAATCATCTGTCTCGATTACACTGTCGGATATTTCCATTATAAATTTACCTATTCCGTTTCATTATTCTCACCATTCCTATACTTTCTTCCTTAATCCATACTTCTAAAGATTGTAAAAATGCTTAATCCAGTACTGATCCTTGTCCTTCTTCTGACAATTTCTTCTGTTTTCCTCCTTTTTCATCTACCACCAGAGGAATCTGTTAACTTCTACTATTACCTTGGGGTTATAGTGTTTTTCATTCTCCCGTGTATTTATGTTGCTATCCGCATTGATATACATGGTTTGTAACTTATATGTTTGTGATCGGCTTTATATTTTCCTTTAAATTTCGGAGCTCCGTGCTCTTGTTTTCTCTTCCCGATTCTAAATCAAGCGAATAATGGTCCAGAATTTGTAGATATAGAGTTTCGAATGATTATAATGTTATAAGTAGGAAGGAATGTGATAGCACGATTTAATTTTCAAATTTATCAACATCACGGATGATAGAACTGAAGCGACCCGTCCTAATCCATCCGGACGAAGTCCATATCGATTATAAATGATTCACAACAGTTGATTACATCACGAGGTACTTGACCTCTATATGATACATTTTACAAACATTACATTCGTTTTTAAAAGACAAACTTTCATTTACATTGAAATTTGACGGCATGCATACTCTTTCGTAATATATCCATCTAGAATTTACTTAATAATAATCTTGATGAACTCGATGACTCGAATGCAACGTCTTTTGAAATATGTCATGAATGACTCCAAGTAATATCTCTAAGATGAGCAAATGCACAGCGGAAGATTTCTTTCGTACCTGAGAATAAACATGCTTTAAAGTGTCAACCAAAAGGTTGGTGAGTTCATTAGTTTAACATAAATAATCATTTCCATCATTTTAATAGACCACAAGAATTTCATTTCCAGTTCTCATAAAAATACGTCTCATGCATAGAGACAAAAATCATTCATATGGATTGAACACCTGGTAACCGACATTAACAAGATACATATAAGAATATCCCCTATCATTCCGGGAAATCCTTCGGACATGATAAAAACAACATCGAAGTACTAAAGCATCCGGTACTTTGGATGGGGTTCGTTAGGCCCAATAGATCTATCTTTAGGATTCGCGTCAATTAGTAGATCGGTTTACTAATTCTTAGGTTACCAAGCAAAAGGGGCATATTCGGCTTCGATCATTCACCCATACAATGTAATTTCAAATTACTTGTATCTATTTCGTAAAACATTTATAAAAATTGCGCAAGTATTCTCAGCCCAAAAATATAAAGGGTAAAAAGGCAAACGAAACTCACAATCTAATATTTTGTAGTAAAAATATTCATATGAGGTAACTGAACAATGCAAGGTTGGTCTCAAATTCACGATCCTATATAAGTTGCATATATATTAACACATATCCCACTTAATCAACTAAGTTTACTTATCTCTTATAATTGATTAAAATTAGTATTTTAAATATAATTATACTTATAATAAATATATGATATATAATTTAATTAAATTTTTATCAATATAAATGGTAATATATTAGTTAAAAACATATTAGTATGTAATATTAGTTGATTTGTAATATATTTTTATATAGATAGCATTTGTTTGTTAAAACTAATAATGATAATAGTACTAAAATAATAATAGTAATGATAATAGTAAAATGATAATACTTTTAATAATAATAATAATAATGCTAAAATGATAAAAAAAAATGTTATATGAAAAAAATAATAATAATAAAAGTGTTAAAAATAATAGTAATAGTAATAGTAATAATAATGTTAGTAATGATAATAAAAATAATAATACTTATAATGAAAATGATAATTTTAATAAAAAATAATTTTGTTAGTAATATTAATTTTTAAAAATAATAATTTTAAGGATAATACTAATAATAATATTAATAGTAATAATAATAATAGTGATAATAATCCAAATGCTCATTTTAATGATAATAATAATAATGAATTTTAATGATAATAATAATAATAATGAATATAATATTTATATTAGTAATAATAATAATAACAATAATAATAATAATACCTTGAATATTAAGTAAGTCCATTAAAGTATAAAGAGTCCAATATTATGACCCATTTGTGTTGATGAATGGATCCTTAAGCTAGCCCATCAAATAGTCCAGTAACATAATAAATGTCTTTGTGTTAGGTTTATGTCGAAGTAATAGGGTATCGAGCAGATCATTCGTCAGTTCCTTAAGCCAGGGTTTCGATTTTCTTCTCTGCTCATCATCGATCATCTTCCATCATCATTTCATCATCATCGATCTTCCTTATTGTATAATAGAACTCGACAGAAGGTTGCAGGTATGTTGGGAATTCGATGGTGATTGTCGATGGGTTTGATGAGGGTGTTGATTAATCATGCCTCATCTTCTCAAATCATAATCATCATCATCCTCATCAACACAGATTAATCAGCCTCGTTCATCATCATCAATAGTCTTCGTCATCATCATCGATCATTATCCATCGTCAATTGATCAAGTAATTGGTTTATTAATCGGTGAAATAGGTAAATGGTTCATTGATTTTCTCTTAATTTCTTCATCCTCTAAATATATATTCTGTATATATGTATATTTTTTAAGTAATCGACCACGAATAGTACTGAATGGTGTTATTGATAGGTTTAATAGTCAGCTGACTATATTCAATGATTTGCTTGTGGTTTTGGTTATTAATAGGTGTAGTAGTGAATAATTGAGAACAAAAATAACAGGTTGATTGAGGGAAGTGGTTGTTCGCAGGGTGTTGATTGAAGGTGAGTTGGGTTTCGATGGTTTTACAGGTGGTGTTTATTTGGGTCGGCAACGAGTGTTGTATTAGGGTGGCTCAAACAGGTAATGAATCTAATACAAACATAATGTTTCATACCAAGTTAGTTAATAAAGATTGAGTTTGTAATCTAATTTCAATTACCTCTGCAGCATATTCAAATTCAAAATGGTTGTGTTGGGTTATAAAGAATGTAGCAACAGCAGTACATGTGTTATGGTTTGAGAATTGAAACAAAATCATGTAACAGATCACTTAGGAATAGGAAGCAGTGAGCGTAGCAGGGATGTTGGGTTCATTTTCGGTTAACAATGTGAAACAGTCCCCATAGCAACAGCAGTAATGTTTTGGCCGTGGTTGCTTAAACAGAAAAAAAGACAGCCCTTATTACGGCTGTAGCAACAAAGCAAATAGAAGAGTTGGAAGTTTAGATTGAGGGTCGATGATAAGGTTGTATGTGTTAGTTTGAACGGAGGATGGTGGTGAAGGTGGTGCTCCACGGTGAATGAAGGTGATGGTTATTTCACGGTTATAGCAGTGTAATGTGTGTATATGCGTATATATATATTTTAATAGATAGGATGATGCAGATGTTTGATTTATATAAACTTCTAGTCACCAACTGCTCCCTCAATCGCTGTGATTACATCTCCAGCTCATCTATTAAATTGGTTGACACAATACCATGGATGAAAGTTTAAGCATAAAGGTGATAGTGATATAGAACTGATTTTGTAATATTATATGTCTTTACTTTGTCACCTACAATCACAAATACACAAAAGGAGAGACGTGATAACAATCAAGATTAGGTGAAGATTTCGTTTGTCAACACCCTTAATTGTCTTTTTCATCTTATTTTTATGTCATATGTCATTTACTATCTTTTAAGTATGTGATTTATTTAGAAATTTTCCAAACTTTAACGAGAGGCTTTGTAAAGTTCCAAAATATAAGCAAGCATTGTAGCTTGATAATCTAAGAACATACAAAATGTTAAATGGTGAGTAGAAGAGACAGTATCATTTGTTTAGTCAAAATGGGTTTCATGGTGATTTGTTTGGTCTTGGTTTGTGTTGTCTGACTAAAATAGAAAATGGAACTGTATAGAAAAAGGAGAAAGGAATATAGATATATGGAGTTGAAATTTGAGCGTGCAGTATATTAACATCTATATTTTTAGTATGTTAGTGGATGATTGGAAGTAAAACAATAATCTCAATCACTAACTTGGTTCTTGATTCCATTTACGCTCACAATTTCAATCAATAACCAATCAATAATAGTAATATTAAATATAATAATAAATATAATATAATTAAAAGAAATTAAACGTGTATCAAATTAGCCGTCGTCATTTACGGACTGAATTATGTATTTCGTTATTAATTAGTGACAGATAAGAGTACGTAGAAAATCTCAAATTTTTATATTAATTATCTTTAGTTATTTCCGTCATTATGGTATAAAATTCGGTCATTAAATACTTAAGATTAATAATTAAAAATTATCTCAGCTGTCCGCGCTCGATTCCCGAGTAAAATAAAAAGTGTTAAAATTTAATAACTAGCTCCTACATATATTTTTAATAGGTCTATAATTTATATCACTCATTTTTGGATCACCGTTTATTTTAAAATTATATAAGTTTGAATTTAACTTGCTTAATATCAATCGGAACATCAAACGAATATTAATCATTTAATTTTTATTGTTAATATACATTACCTATATATATACATTTAAATATATATGTATCTTATTAAAAATAGTTGTTCGTGAATCATCGGAAATGGTAGAAGTCAATGGGTAATTGTTTACATGAATATAATTCCAAAGTTTTTGAAACTCAACATTACAGACATTGCTTATCGTGTCAGAATCATAATAATATCAAGTTTAAATTTGGTCAGAAATTACCGGGTCGTCACAGTACCTACCCGTTAAAGAAATTTCGTCCCGAAATTTGAGTGAGGTGGTCATGGCTAACAATAAAAATGTTTTCATGACGAATATGGGTTGATAAATAGAGTTTTATCATCATTGAGTAATATGGATAAAATAATTCGATTATTCGAAAAGTACGAGTGAAACTATTACAAAAGAGTGAAATGAGAACATTAAAGATTTGTCTTAACTTTTGACGGAGTTACGTTTGAATTTAGAAAATAAGGTGCGTCTTAACTTTTGACGTAGTCTAGTTTGAATTCTGGAATTCAAGGGATTTAAAGAAAATCTTCGAAATCTAAATAAGATATGATTCTTCGGTAAAAGAGGAAACTAGGATCTCTTTAATTAAATGCGATGATCTGCCTCGATTGCTCTATCAAGTAATTTCATTATAAATTAAGCTTCTTCCGTTCCATTATTCTCACCATTCCTATACTTTCCTTCTTAGTTCATACATCCAAAGATTGTGAAAATGCTTAATCCAGTTCTGATTCTTGTCCTTATCCTTACTATCTCAACAATCATTCTCCTTTTCCAACTACCACCGGAGGAGTCTGTTTTCTTCCACTTTGCCCTTGGGGTTATAATGTTTTTAATTCTCCCGTGTCTTTACGTTGCAATAAACATTGATATACACGGTTTGTAATTTATGTGTTGTTATCGGGCTTTATGTTCTCCCTTATATTTCAGAGCCCCATGCTTTTGTTTTCTTCTCTCGACCTTAAGTAAAGCAATCAAGACGTCTCGATCTGTAGATATGAAATTTGAAAGAACATAACTAAGATTATAAGTAGAAAGGAAAAGTAATAGCACAATCTGATTTGTTAAATTACCAGAATCACTGAGGATAGAAATATCAAGAATATATTCTTGATATGTCTTGAGGTTATATAGAATGAAAGAATCGTGTAACATGGCACATGATGATGGTACTGTGAATCATCACATTCCACTAGAAACTCAGCATGACTTACTGTAATATAATCACGTTGATCAAGTGTCATTATATTATACTAACTCATGCATCAGTTCCCAACATTACTTCAATTACATTCATATTTTAAGTTCGAAAGTTTACAGAATATAGAAACTAACAGTTTCTATATGATGTAACACTGATAGCATGAAGAGATTAATGATTTCAGATAAGAATAGCTATGAAAATATCTTCAGAAATATGAAGGATATTTATAATGAAAGATACGATGATATCTTGGAATTTCTAATATCGAATGATGGTGAAGAAAATTTGTACGCAAGAGTTTGGAGTCAGAAGCAAGGTATTCGCTAAAGATTTCATCAGAAACAGAATCATCAGGATTCTTAATGTACAAGTTTAGTCCTTGTGTTTTGTTCAGAGACTCTTGCGTAGTTTGCTCAATCAGTTTTTTTTCAAACTTTTTCTGAGCTTTGCCAACATACAATTCTTTATCATCAACTTTTGGCTGTTGAGGTCATTTACAGATTTTGTTGCTTCATTCAACTTTTCAAAATTCAGAGTATTAATTCGCAGACTGGGTGCTTTTCAGAATTTCAGAATGGAAGATCATAGTTCTAAGAGATAAATGTTATATGGATACATATAACTGTTGATGTGGAAACGTTGTGAGACTCACAATACAGATTTGCTGATTCTCGTAATTGGTATAGCAATTCTTGTTACAAGATGCGGATGAGTACATGATGAGACTTCAATAGATAAATATAGTGATTTGTCGGAGGGATTTAAACCAAGGATCGACGAGGTTGCTGGTTAGTTTACTGCGAATGTGGTGGAATATAAACGGTTTCCTGGTAACGATGATGAAAGGTAAAATTATATATCAAGGTTATAATAAGTTTAATCCGAATGAAAGTCGAAATTGATTTGCTGAAGCTGTGACAAAATTGACCACTTTGGAAAGGGATTGTAAAGTTATTTTCGGTAATAACAACGCTAAAGGAGCTAGTACAGATATGTGTGAAACGTTTACTCAGGTTCTGAGTGTTTTCAAGTGCATAACTATATGCAACAATCTTTTCTTTCGTAGATGAAGTGTGGTTGGTTCATCCTCTCGATTGAGGTGTTTTCAAGAATCATGAAAGGTTTGAACGCAGAATGTAATCGTGAAGGTACAAATGAGGTTTAAGATGAAATTAAGTGGCAAACTTGAAGAATTGTTTAGTTTCATATGTTATAATCAATATTTTAATTCATTTTAATTGTCCAATATCATTAGTCCACAGTCGATAGTCCACAGTTAACACTCCAATAATTCATATATAATTTAATATATAATATTCGAATTAATTAATACGCATCGTGACCCGTATACATGTCTCAGACTCGATCACAACTCAAACTATATATATTATTGTAGAATCAACCTCAACCCTGTATAGCTAACTCCAGCATTACTGCATATAGAGTGTCTATGGTTATTCCAAATAATATATACAGATGCGTCGATATGATATGTCAAAACCTTGTATACGTGTCCCGATATTTAAAGCGCGTAAAATAAATAACAGAAATTAAATGACGATAAATAAAATTGCGAGAATTAAAATTGCGATAAATAAATTGCGATAAATAAATTGCGATAAATAAAATGTAATCAGTTAGCTAGAAACAGTTAGCTAGGATTTTGTTAGCGTGGATTCTTAACAAAATTTTCTCATGGTTAATTTGTTTGTTTCTAACAAATTTTTATTTTTGTCCAGTGTTTTCTTCATTATGCCACTTGTTGGATTCTGATAGATCAAAATCCAAATATGAAATTGAATAAACAGGGGTTATTCTGCGGTGAACGGATACGTATATCGGTGGTTGTAAATAGGATAGTAAATGACTGTTGAATTAGATTTGAAAGAATGTACAGTGTACTTATTAATGTGAAATCTAAATATTCCTCGGGTATTACCTACCCGTTAAAATATTTTCACCATTAACAATTTGTACAAAAGAATTTTTAATTACAATCTTTATGAAAACATATATATTTTCTTCAGATATAATTATGGATTTAATGAGTCAATATGATATTAAACTCATTTGATTTACCGTTAGAACAAAATATATAATCTCTAAAACATTAGAGATTACATAATCGCCACGTAGAACGAAGATAAAGGATGTAAAATGATATGTAGAACGTTGATTATACTCGAGGAACATAATGAGATGTTGAGGCGAGTGATGTTGAAACTTGGGTTGTTGGTGATACTGGTATTGATGTTGGTGGTATTGTTGGTGCCGGTGATGCTGCTGAAGCTAGTACATTTTGTACCATATTCTCCAAATTGATTATTCGAGCGCGAAGTTCGTTGACTTCTTTCATTACTCCGGGATGATTGTCGGTCGAAACAAGCGGATGAATAAAGTTCAGAATCTGAGGTAGTATATAATCGTGACGAGATACTCTGGAAATGAGGCTAAAAATGGTGTTTCGGATAGGTTCGCAGGTAATTGTTTCAGGTTCTTCGCCAAGTGGGCAATTTGGTTGGTGGAAAAGATCGCCTTCTTCGTGTCTCCATTGATTAAGTCGACTATGAACCCATCAGATGAATTGGGGATGATTGATTGATTGATTCATTCTGGTGACACTACTTTCGGAGCTTAGGTGAAACTCCATATCGAAATAGCTATCGGAATCCAAGGAATTTGAACTGGTTGAGGGATTCATCTCGTACGATCAGATGAAGGATTTTTGATAAGAAATAGATTATAGGATGTAGATTAGTACCCTGCAATATATTATTTACATATGCATATATAATACTAAAATCCCATAAGTTTCGGAGGATTCTACGAAAACTGTCAGGCAAACGTAACAATAACAGATACTCTAAGATATGAATTTATCTATACACTGTCTATGCAATAGAGGCAGTAAGACGTGTCTAGACTTTAAGGATGATAAGCAATTAAATTTCGACACTAAATGATAAGCAAAACTTTTGACATGCAGACACGGTCGAAGTCCAGACTCACTAATGCATCTAAACAACTATCAGTTAGACATACTAATGCAAGACCTGGTTCGCTAAGACCACCGCTCTGATACCAACTGAAGCGACTCGTCCTAATCCATCCGGACGAAGTCCATATTGATTATAAACGATTCACAACATTTGATTACATCACGAGGTACTTGACCTCTATATGATACATTTTACAAACATTGCATTCGTTTTTAAAAGACAAACTTTCATTTACATTGAAATTTGACGGCATGCATACTCTTTCGTAATATATCCATCTATAATTTACTTAATAATAATCTTGATGAACTCGACGACTCAAATGCAACGTCTTTTGAAATATGTCATGAATGACTCCAAGTAATATCTCTAAGATGAGCAAATGCACAGCGGAAGATTTCTTTCGTACCTGAGAATAAACATGCTTTAAAGTGTCAACCAAAAGGTTGGTGAGTTCATTAGTTTAACATAAATAATCATTTTCATCATTGTAATAGACCACAAGAATTTTATTTTTAGTTCTCATAAAAATACGTCTCATGCATAGAGACAAAAATCATTCATATGAATTGAACACCTGGTAACCGACATTAACAAGATGCATATAAGAATATCCCCTATCATTCCGGGAAATCCTTCGGACATGATAAAAACAACATCGAAGTACTAAAGCATCCGGTACTTTGGATGGGGTTCGTTAGGCCCAATAGATCAATCTTTAGGATTCACGTCAATTAGTAGATCAGTTTACTAATTCTTAGGTTACCAAGCAAAAGGGGCATATTCGGCTTCGATCATTCACCCATACAATGTAATTTCAAATTACTTGTGTCTATTTCGTAAAACATTTATAAAAATTGCGCAAGTATTCTCAGCCCAAAAATATAAAGGGTAAAAAGGCAAATGAAACTCACAATCCAATATTTTGTAGTAAAAATATTCATACGACGAAACTGAACAATGCAGGGTTGGTCTCGGATTCACGAACCTATATAAGTTGCATATATATTAACACATATCCCATTTAATCAACTAAGTTTACTTATCTCTTATAATTGATTAAAATTAGTATTTTAAATATAATTATACTTATAATAAATATATGATATATAATTAAATTAAATTTTTATCAATATAAATGGTAATATATTAGTTAAAAACATATTAGTATGTAATATTAGTTGATTTGTAATATATTTTTATATAGATAGCATTTGTTTGTTAAAACTAATAATGATAATAGTACTAAAATAATAATAGTAATTATAATAGTAAAATGATAATACTTTTAATAATAATAATAATACTAATGCTAAAATGATAAAAAAATGTTATATGAAAATAATAATAATAAAAGTGTTAAAAATAATAGTAATAGTAATAATAATGTTAGTAATGATAATAAAAATAATAATACTTATAATGAAAATGATAATTTTAATAAAAATAATTTTGTTAGTAATATTAATTTTTAAAAATGATAATTTTAAGGATAATACTAATAATAATATTAATAGTAATAATAATAATAGTGATAATAATCCAAATGCTCATTTTAATGATAATAATAATAATAATGAATTTTAATGATAATAATAATAATGAGTATAATATTTATATTAGTAATAATAATAATAATAACAATAATAATAATACCTTGAATATTAAGTAAGTCCATTAAAGTATAAAGAGTCCAATATTATGACCCATTTATGTTGATGAATGGATCCTTAAGCTAGCCCATCAAATAGTACAGTAACATAACAAATTTCTTTGTGTTAGGTTTATGTTGAAGTAATAGGGTATCGAGCAGATCATTCGTCAGTTCCTTAAGCCAGGGTTTGGATTTTCTTCTCTGCTCATCATCGATCATCTTCCATCATCATTTCATCATCATCGATCTTCCTTATTGTATAATAGAACTCAACAGAAGGTTGCAGGTATGTTGGGAATTCGATGGTGATTGTCGATGGGTTTGATGAGGGTGTTGATTAATCATGCCTCATCTTCTCAAATCATAATCATCATCATCCTTATCAACACAGATTAATCAATTAGCAACCATCGATGAGTAGTAGGTCATCGATATTTTTTCTTCAGCCTCGTTCATCATCATCAATAGTCTTCGTCATCATCATCGATCATTATCCATCGTTAATCGATCAAGTAATTGGTTTATTAATCGGCGAAATAGGTAAATGGTTCATTGATTTTCTCTTAATTTATTCATCCTATAAATGTATATTCTGTATATATGTATATCTTTTAAGTAATCGACCACGAATAGTACTGAATGGTGTTATTGATAGGTTTAATTGTCAGCTGACTATATTCAATGATTTGCTTGTGGTTTTGGTTATTAATAGCAGTAGTAGTGAATAATTGAGAACAAAAATAACAGGTTAATTGAGGGAAGTGGTTGTTCGCAGGGTGTTGATTGAAGGTGAGTTGGGTTTCGATGGTTTTACAGGTGGTGTTTATTTGGGTCGGCAACGGGTGTTATATTAGGGTGGCTCAAACAGGTAATGAATCTAATACAAACAAAATGTTTCATACCAAGTTAGTTAATAAAGATTGAGTTTGTAATCTAATTTCAATTACCTCTGCAGCATATTCAAATTCAAAATGGTTGTGTTGGGTTACAAAGAAAGTAGCAACAGCAGTACATGTGTTATGGTTTGAGAATTGAAACAAAATCATGTAACAGATCACTTAGGAACAGGAAGCAGTCAGCGTAGCTAGGATATTGGGTTCGTTTTTGGTTAACAATGTGAAACAGTCCCCATAGTAACAGCAGTAATGTTTTGGTCGTGGTTGCTTAAATAGAAAAAAAAGACAGCCCTTATTACGGCTTTAGCAACAAAGCAAATAGAAGAGTTGGAAGTTTAGATTGAGGGTTAATGATAAGGTTATATGTGTTAGTTTGAACGGAGGATGGTGGTGAAGGTGGTGCTCCACGGTGAATGAAGGTGATGGTTGTCTCACGGTTATAGCAGTGTAATGTGCGTATATGCGTATATATATATATATTTTAATAGATAGGATGATGCAGATGTTTGATTTATATAAACTTCTAGTCACCAACTGCTCCCTCGATCGCCGTGATTACATCTCCAACTCATCTATTAAATTGGTTAACACAATATCACAGATGAAAGTTTAAGCATAAAGGTGATAGTGATATAGAACTGATTTTGTAATATTATATGTCTTTGCTTTGTCACCTAAAATCACAAATACACAAAAGGAGAGACGTGATAACAATCAAGATTAGGTGAAGATTTCGTTTGTCAACACCCTTAATTGTCTTTTTCATCTTATTTTTATGTCATATGTCATTTACTATCTTTTAAGTATGTGATTTATTTAGAAATTTTCCAAACTTTAACGAGAGGCTTTGTAAAGTTCTAAAATATAAGCAAGCATTGTAGCTTGATAATCTAAGAACTTACAAAATGTTAAATGGTGAGAAGAAGAGACAATATCATTTGTTCAGTCAAAATGGGTTTCATGGTGATTTGTTTGGTCTTGGTTTGTGTTGTCTGACTAAAATAGAAAATGGAACTGTATAGAAAAAGGAGAAAGGAATATAGATATATGGAGTTGAAATTTGAGCGTGCAATATATTAACATCTATATTTTTAGTTTGTTAGTGGATGATTGGAAGTAAAATAATAATCTCAATCACTAACTTGGTTCTTGATTCCATTTACGCTCACAATTTCAATCAATAACCAATCAATAATAGTAATATTAAATATAATAATAAATATAATATAATTAAAAGAAATTAAACGTGTATCAAATTAGCCGTCATCATTTACGGACTGAATTATGTATTTCGGTGCTAATTAGTGACAGATAAGAGTAGGTAGAAAATCTCAAATTTTTATATTAATTATCTTTAGTTATTTCCATCATTATGGTATAAAATTCGGTCATTAAATACTTACGATTAATAATTAAAAATTATCTCATCTGTCCGCGCTCGATTCCCGAGTAAAATAAAAAGTGTTAAAATTTAATAACTAGCTCCTACATATATTTTTAATAGGTCTATAATTTATATCACTCATTTTCGGATCACCGTTTATTTTAAAATTATATAAGTTTGAATTTAACTTGCTTAATATCAATCGGAACATCAAACGAGTATTAATCATTTAATTTTTATTGTTAATATACATTACCTATATATATACATTTAAATATATATGTATCTATTTAAAAATAGTTGTTCGTGAATCGTCGGAAATGGTAGAAGTCAATGGGTAATTGTTAACGTGAATATAATTCCAAAGTTTTTGAAACTCAACATTACAGACATTGCTTATCGTGTCAGAATCATAATAATATCAAGTTTAAATTTGGTCAGAAATTACCGGGTCGTCACAAGAACCACCAAGAATACATTTTCTTGATATGTTCAGAAGTTAAGTAGAATGAAAGAGTTATGTAACATGGCACATGATGACGTTATGATCTGTGAATCATCATGTTCCAATAGAACTTCCAGCATGACTTACTGTAATATAATCACGTTGGCCAAGCGCCATTATATTATACTAATTCATGCTTCAATTCCCAACTCTTTTCCACAATTCATTCATAATTTATACTTAGTTTTACAGAAGTTTCCAATATATTGAAATACAGAAAACACGAAGAGGTAGATAATTTCAGACAAGAATATTTATGAAAATATCCTCGAAAATATCGAAGATATTTTTGATGTTCTAAGTTCAAAGGTTGTTGAAGAAAAATTTTTCGCAAGATTTTAACATGACTTCGGAGTAAGATATTCTCTAAAGATTCCATCGGATCCAGAATTTCCTGGATTCTTTGAATATAGGGTTTGGTCCTTGTATTTGTCCTTGGTCTCCTCCATGGTTAGCTCAATCCGTTTTTCAGTACCAAATTTTCTATCGAGCGTTCCCAACACTCCATTCTTTATCATCAAACTCTTGGCTATTTAGGCCATCTACAATTTTACCGTTTCGTCTGCATTTAATGCAGCCATATCTGAATCGTTGGTTATAAATTCGAGGTGGTTTCAAGAGAATTGGTTTTTATATGATTAAACGCTGATGGTAATATGGTGGAATATAAAAGGTTCTTCGGTAACGATGATGAAAGGGTAATCTTTATAATAAGGTTTATTCGAATGGAAAATTAAAGTTGATTTGCTGGAGCTGTGATAAAATTTGCTAATTTGGAAAGGAATTGCAAATTGATTTTTGGTAATAACAATGCCAAAAGAGCTAGCACAGATACGTGTTAAACATTTACTTAAGTTCTGAGTGTTTTCAGGTGCATAACTTTATGCATCAATCTTTTCTTCCTTAATTGAAGTGCGGTTGGTTCATCCTCTCGATTGAGGTGTTTTTAAGAATCATGAAAGGTTTGAACGCAGATTGTAATTGTCAAGATACAAATGAGGTTTAAGATGAAATCAAGTGACAAACTTAAAGAAATGTTTAGTTTCATATGTTATAATCAGTATTTTAATTCATTTTAATTGTCCAATGTCAATAGTCCACAGTTAACAGTCCAATAATTCATATATAGTTTAATATATAATATTCGAATTAATTAATACGTATCGTGACCCGTGTACGTGTCTCAGACTCGATCACAACTCTAAGTATATATACTATTATAGAATAAACCTCAACCCTGTATAGCTAACTCCAGCATTACTGCATATAGAGTGTCTATGGTTATTCCAAATAATATATATAGATGCGTCGATATGATATGTCAAAACCTTGTATACGTGTCCCGATATTTAAAGTGCGTAAAATAAATAACAGAAATTAAATGACGATAAATAAATTGCGAGAATTTAAATTGCGATAAATAAAATGTAATATGGAATTAATCCGTTAGCTAGGAACAGTTAGCGTGGATTCTTATTAAAATTCTTCTCATAATTAAATTGTTTGTTTCTAACAAGTTTTATTTTTGTCCAATGTTTTCTTCATTATGCCACTTGTTGGATTCTGATAGGTCAAAACCCAAATATGAAATTGAATGAAAATGGTTATTCTGCGGTGATCGGATACGTATATCTGTGGGTGTAAGTAGGATAGTAAATGACTGTTGAATCAGATTTGAAGAATGTACAGTGTAACTTATTAATGTGAAATCTAAATATTTATCGGGTATTACCTACCCGTTAAAATTTTTTCACCATTAATCGTTTTTGCAAAAGAATTTTTAATTACAATCTTTATGAAAATATACTTTCATATATATTCTCTTCAGATGTAATCATAGATTTAATGAGTCAATATGATATTAAACTCATTTGATTTACTGTTAGAACAAGAATTTATAATCTCTAGAACATTAGAGATTACATAATAGTCATGTCGTATGAAGATAAATGATGTAGAATGTCACGTAGAACGATGATTATGCTCGAGGTATAGATTGCGATGTTGAGGTGTGGATTGTTGATGGTACTGGTGCTGTTATTGATGGTACTGTTGGTGCTGGTGATGTTGTTGAAGCTGGTAAATTTTGCACCATATTATCCAAATTGATTACTCGAGCGCGAAGTTCATTGACTTCTTCTATTATTCTGGGATGATTGTTGGTCGGAACGTGTAACGACCCGCACTTTTTCGATCATACTATACTTATAAGATTAATATTTACATAAATTAAACCTTGCCAACATGATAAGCAATCCAAATTGTCGAGACTTATATTTCCGAAAAGAGTTTTACACAACGTTTGACCGTCTAGTTTGACCGATGATATCACGAACTATACAATATATGATAATTATACGTTTGTGTATATAAATGTATATATACATATTTAACATGATTAATAAATGTTTTAATATCTCATTTTGTATTAATAACAACAAGTTATATGTGTATTTTGAAACTACTAACTTAAGTTTTCAAAACGATAACTATACGTAACGTTATTTGACATAAATACTTAAGACTTATAATGTTATACATATATTGTATAAGTAATGTATTTAATCACTTTTAAAGACTTAAATACATGAAACCATATAAGTGTATTCACAAAAGATAGCTATATTTGAATCCTCATTCCATTTTTCACAAAATTTCTATACGTATACCTAGAGTATTTGTACTCGTATCATACCAAGCTCCTATACGTATTTACTAATAGTAAATACACATCAAAATCACCACCTAACCAGCCATTATTCATGCCATGAGGGCTAGGTAATTGATTTTGGAAGCTTATTGACTAATTACACAAAAGAACAACTTGAAATCTTGTCATGGATACCCCATGAAACACGTTTTTTGTAGCTTATATACATGAGCATTTTTGATTCATTTTACCTTAAATTCTCTAGCAAAACACACACATACTTTGAAGCCTTAAAACCCTTAATCAATTCAGCAAAGTTTCCAAGAAGATCTAGCTTCAAAAACCATACTAAAACACCATAAGAAAACCATACAAAAACACTTCAAGAAAACCTTCCAAGAACACCAACTTACTTCCAATCTTTCATCCACTTCTATCACCCTTTTGATTCTAGCTTCTTACTCCTCTTTTACAGCAATCTTATCCAAGGAACTTGAGGTAGAATCTATGTTCATAACCTTATTCAATTCATATATATATAGCTATCTTATTTTGTGGTACAAAAGTTTAACAACAAGAACATAGTTTGAATGTTTTCAAACTTGTTTGCAAACTAAATAGATCCTTCTAACTTAACTTTTAAAATACTTCAAGACCTGTAATATAACTTATGTATATGCTAATTTAACAAGGTAAAACTTGGTTTTTCAAAGTATAAGTATTTTTAGAAAAATGGTCATTAAATGATTTTGTTGTAACAAAAATGTTTAACTTCATATGTTTCACTAATGTTTCACTTATGCCGTATGATTTTGAATACAAACCAAGGTATTTACAGTTCATAGTCTTAAAGAAGAACTCGATCCAAGAAGATGGCAATTTGAATCAACGAAAACGGATTTGTAACGAAGAAACTATGACCGAAACAAAATTGGTTATCCTAGATCATTTCAACTACGGGATCAATTGGAAAAAAATGATATAAATCACATATTTCTAAGATAACATGATATTTTATATATATGTACTTATAATTTAATTTTATATGGTTCAGGATCACCCGTAAACAATACGAGAAGATTAATCATAAGATCCCATGATTGTACGCAACACGTCATTTGACAACACCGGTACCATGGGTCAAGATTAATCTCGACCAATACATATACGATGGGGTTTTATTTATTTCGTTGGGGGTTTTATTTATTTCATTGCGGGTATATTAAACATCTAAAAATGAACCATTAAAATTGAATTACTAACAACGAACTGCTAACTACGGACTAAGGAAATATTCAAAATATTAAAAGTATAACAAGTATATATATATATAACGTTTGTTTTAAAAATGAAAACATATTGATATATTATATATGGATAGGTTCGTGATATCAACCGGAAGACCGAGTCAAATTATTTATATCATCAAGACAAGAGTGAGTATATAGTCCCACTTTTAAACTCTAAATATTTCGGGATGAGAATACATGTATTTTATGTTTTACGTTATGGACACAAGTAACTGAAAAATATATTCTACGTTGAGTTGTACCACTGGCATACTTCCCTGTAGCTTGGTAACTAATATTTACAGCGGCATTGTAAACGCGAATCCTGTTGATAGATCTATCGGGCCTGACAACCCCAACCGGACTGGACGACCAGTATTCAACGGTTGCACAGTACTTCGTTTCGTGACTACACTTGGTACAGTGTAGTAAGATTTCATATTAAAGGGAATATGCGACGTGATTAATTGTTAAGTATGGTTACCAAGTGCTCAACCACTTAGAATACTTTTATTAAACTGTTTATATACGAAATCTTGTGGTCTATATATATATTGCTGCCGGCACTAAACCTATATCTCACCAACTTTATGTTGACCTTTTTAAAACATGTCTATTCTCAGGTGATTTCTAAAGCTTCCGCTGCATCATGTTGGATCTAACCAGGATCTTGCGTACGCATGTTTGTGTCAAAAATAAAACTGCATATCCGAGATGTTGTATTGTAAAATATGCTAGAAACCGTGTTGTTGTCATCATTTGTAAAGTTTGTAAGTCGAAGATTATCGCTAAACGTTAATCTTCTTTTTATTGTCTTAAGCTTGTAACAAAAATAATGGTTATGGTTTGTAATGTATAATATATGCAGTTTTCTTTCAAAAATGTCTCATATAGAGGTCAATACCTCGCAATGAAATCATACGTTATCTAACGCGTTCTTATGGTTAAGGACGGGTTATGACATGTGGTATCAGAGCGTTGGTCTTAGCGAACCAGGTTTGCATTAGTGTGTCTAACCGAGAGTCGTTAGGATACATTAGTAAAGTCTGGACTTTGACCGGGTCTGATTTTAAAAAAAAAAAACATTGCTTATCACTGTTGGTTAAAATTTATGTGTAAATATTATGTAAGTACTAATGGGTTAGTTGTTGTGTGATAGATGTCGGGCTCGAAACTTATTATCACATTCAGCGACTCCGAATCAGAACCTTCAGATTGTGTTTCAGTCATTAACATATCCGATGACGAAAGTGGTATTTTTGGGGAAGACTCACAATTTCCGGATGAACCAACTATAGAAATATCGGAAAGTGAACCCGAGGAGGAAAGTGAACCCGAGGAGGAGAGTGAACCCGAGGAGGAAAGTGAACCCGAGGAAGAAATACAGGAAATTACAAAAGACGAGTTCGAACTAGGAAAGAAACGAAAGGCTAATGAATTAGAAAATCCAAATCCCGAGTTTAATGAGAATGATGTGGCACCAATTCCACTCAACACTACCACTCCTATCCCCGCTATTCCTATTAGTGCTATCCCCGCATCTAGTTCTTCGGCTCCTCAGCCAAAACGTAGGCAGACAGCTAGGATAAGCGTTAGGCCATTCATTGGAACTAAACGCCCTAGAAAATAGACCGAACGATGCACTGCCGTATTAAACCATGGAATCAAATAATGTTTTGTATAATATTATTAGTGTGGTTTGCTTAAAGTTTGATGTAAGATAAGCATATGTAAAATAGCGAAGTATGAAATGCAATAATTTTCCATGGTTAAGTATTATTTAGATTGTAGTAATTGGTTCTGTACTAAGCTAATAAGTATGAACATTAACGGGTAGGTACTACCCTAGATATAATTATAAAACGCTAATAAGAAGAAAAGGCTTTTATAATAATATCTGGTTCATATTATTAACAAGCTATAAATGTACTATAAATACACACTACATCTATAATATTCCATGTGAATAATTATTTTCTTTCATTAGGAAATGGCGCGATTGAATCGAATGACGGAACAAGAACTCGAGGAACTCATCAACCAGCGAGTGAACGACAGAATGTTATGGGTTGAGGCTGCAAGAGCTGCTGCAGTTAATCCAAATCCTCGTGTAGGATGCTCCTACAAGACGTTCCAAGCTTGCAAGCCATCATCATTCAGTGGAACGGAAGGACCGATCGGTTTAACCCGGTGGATAGAAAAGATGGAAACTGTGTTCAAAATCAGTGGTTGTGTTGAAAAGGACATGACCAAATACGCATCGTGCACTTTACAAGATAGTGCACTCACGTGGTGGAAAAATTATGTGAAGGCTGTAGGAGGAGATGTAGCTTATGATACTCCGTGGGAAGAATTCAAAACAATGATAATCACCGAGTATTGTCCAAGGAATGAGGTTATTAAGTTAGAAGATGAGTTACGAAGTTTGAAGGTGGTTGGTACTGAAATCACCAACTACAATCAGCGATTCATGGAATTGGTTTTACTATGTCCTGAATTGGTTCCAACCGAAGCATGGAAGATAGAAATGTACAAAGGTGGTTTGCCCAAAAAGGTCAAGGCAAACGTTACAGCATCGAAACCTAAAACAATTCATGAAGCTATAACCATGGCGAACGAGCTAATGGATCAGGTCATTTTGGACAAGAAAGCATTCAATACTGAGGTGAAGGTATTGGGGAACAAGAAAAAGTGGAATGGAGGTTATGATCGAGGTAACCAACAACAACCTTATAAGAAATAAGAAACCACGAAAGGTGCGGGTAGCGGTTCAGGCTTTGGTTACAAAGGACAAAGTCCTTTATGCAACCGTTGTCACAAACATCATTTTGGTTACTGTAGTGTGTTGTGCACTAAATGCAATAGACAGGGACATCTTGCTGAAGATTGTAAGGCTCTCGTTACAAATGCAAACGGTAGCAAGACTCCTGCCACCAACGCAAATAGAACTGCTTTGGTTAACATTACTTGTTTTGGGTGTGGAAAACAAGGTCACTATAAGAGCCAGTGCCCGAATCAGAATGGTGGACCTGCACGTGGAAGAGCGTTTGTTATTAATGCTAGAGAGGCACGAGAAGACCCGGAGCTTGTTACGGGTACGTTTACCATCAATAACTTATCAGCATCTATTTTATTTGATACTGGCGCCGATAGAAGTTACGTGTGTATAAATTTTTACACTAAATTGAATTGTTCATCATTACCTCTAGATGCTAAGTACTTGATTGAGTTAGCTAATGGTAAACTAATCAAAGCCGATAAAATTTGTCGTGATTGTGAAATAAATCTAGCCGGAGAAACATTTAAAATCGACTTAATACCCGTAGAATTAGGAGGTTTTGATGTAATAGTCGGCATGGACTGGATGTCCAAAATAGGAGCGGAAGTTGTTTGTGCTAAGAAGGCAATTCGTATTCCTGGTAAGGATAAAATACCGGTGATGATTTATGGAGAGAAGGGTAATTCAAAGCTAAAACTCATTAGCTGTTTGAAAGCCAAGAAGTGTTTAGAAAAGGGATGTTACGCTATTTTAGCACATGTTAATAAAGTCGAAAAGAAAGAAAAGTGCATCAACGACGTGCCGGTGGCAAGAGATTTTCCTGAAGTTTTTCCGGAAGAATTGCCGGGATTACCTCCATTTAGATCGGTAGAATTTCAAATAGATTTAGTACCAGGAGCTGCACCAGTGGCTCGTGCTCCATATAGACTTGCACCGTCCGAGTTAAAAGAACTTCAAAGTCAGTTAAAAGAATTACTGGACCGTGGATTCATACGACCGAGTACTTCACCGTGGGGAGCTCCAATTTTGTTTGTTAAGAAGAAAGATGGATCTTTCAGGATGTGTATAGATTATCGTGAATTAAATAAGTTAACTATCAAGAATCGGTATCCACTACCGAGAATTGATGACTTATTTGATCAATTGCAAGGATTATGTGTGTATTCGAAAATCGACTTAAGATCGGGCTATCATCAACTACGCGTCAAAGAAGAGGACATTCCGAAAACTGCTTTTCGGACACGTTATGGTCATTACGAATTTTTGGTTATGCCGTTTGGATTGACGAATGCGCCAGCTGTATTCATGGACCTCATGAATCGAGTTTGTAGTCCGTATTTAGATAAGTTTGTTATCGTTTTCATTGATGATATTCTTATCTATTCCAAGAGTGAGCAAGAGCATGAAGAGCATTTAAGGTTGATATTAGAATTGTTGAGAAAAGAACAACTATATGCTAAATTTTCTAAGTGTGCTTTCTGGTTGAAAGAAGTGCAATTTCTTGGTCACGTTGTTAATAGCGAAGGAATTCAGGTTGATCCAGCAAAAACTGAAGCTATTGAAAAATGGGAGACTCCTAAGACACCAACGCAGATACGCCAATTTTTGGGTTTAGCCGGTTATTATAGAAGGTTTATTCAAGATTTTTCCCGAATAGCTAAGCCGTTGACAGCATTAACACAAAAAGGGAAGAAATACGAATGGACCTCGGAGCAGGAGAACGCATTTCAATTACTGAAGAAGAAGTTAACTACGGCGCCTATTTTATCGTTACCTGAAGGGAACGATGATTTTGAAATATATTGTGACGCTTCGCGACAAGGTTTTGGTTGTGTTCTTATGCAACGGAAGAAAGTTATTGCATTTGCATCCCGACAATTGAAGATTCACGAGCGAAATTATACGACGCATGATCTAGAATTGGGAGCAGTCGTGTTTGCATTGAAGATGTGGAGACACTACTTGTATGGGGTTAAATTCACTGTGTTTACTGATCATAAAAGCCTTCAACATATTTTTGATCAGAAACAATTGAACATGAGGCAACGTAGGTGGGTCGAGTTAATAAACGACTATGATTGTGAAATTCGTTATCATCCCGGAAAGGCGAACGTGGTGGCCGATGCTTTAAGCAGAAAGGAACGAGAACCAATTCGAGTTCGAGCAATGAATATAAAAATTCGCATGAACCTCAACTCACAAATCAAAGAAGTTCAACGAGAAGCACTTACTAAAGAAAATAAAGGAAATGAAATAATGAAGAAGTATGAGAAGCAACTCGTTATGCGGGAAGATGGAATTCGATATTTTGCAAATCGTATTTGGGTACCGAAGTTGGGTGGATTAAGGAAGTTGATATTGAACGAGGCACATAAGACAAGATATTCGATACATCCTGGAGTTGGAAAGATGTACCAAGATCTTAAGACGCATTATTGGTGGCCTAATTTGAAGACAGACGTTGCAACATATGTTGGGGAATGTTTAACTTGTTCCAAAGTCAAAGCAGAACACCAGAAGCCGTCAGGGTTACTTCAACAACCAGAAATCCCAGAATGGAAATGGGATGGTATTACCATGGATTTCATCACGAAGTTACCAAAGACTGCCTGGGGATACGACACCATTTGGGTGATTGTTGATCGTCTCACCAAGTCTGCACATTTCTTACCTATAAAGGAAACGGATAGAATGGAGAAACTATTACGATTGTATATAAAGGAAGTTGTTTCAAGGCATGGAATACCTATTTCCATTATATCCGATCGTGATAGTAGATTTACCTCAAAATTCTGGCAATCACTACAGGAGGCACTAGGAACTCGGTTGGATATGAGTACCGCATATCATCCACAAACCGATGGACAGAGTGAAAGAACGATTCAGACTCTCGAAGACATGCTCAGGGCATGTGTGATCGATTTTGGAAACGGATGGGATAAATATCTACCGTTAGCAGAATTCTCGTATAATAATAGTTATCATGCGAGCATTGGAGCTGCGCCATTCGAAGCATTGTAAAGAAGGAAGTGTAGATCTCCTATCTGTTGCAATGAAGTAGGAGATCGACATTTAACTGGTCCCGAGATCATACATGAAACGACTGAGAAGATAGTGCAAATCAAGGAGAGATTGAAAACACCCCGTAGTCGCCAAAAGAGCTACGCCGATGTTCGAAGGAAACCATTAGAGTTTCAGGTCGGGGACATGGTTATGCTAAAGGTGTCACCTTGGAAAGGTGTAATACGTTTCGGCAAAAGGGGTAAACTGAACCCAAGGTACGTAGGCCCGTTCAAGATCATCGAACGCATTGGACCGGTAGCTTATCGACTCGAGTTACCGCAACAACTCGCTGGAGTACATAATACCTTTCACGTCTCAAACCTGAAGAAGTGACTTGCAAAGGAAGACCTCACCATTCCTCTTGAAGAAATCCATGTCGACGAGAAACTACAATTCGTCGAAGAACCAATCGAAATCATGGACCGTGAAGTTAAACAGCTCAAACAGAGTAATATACCGATTGTTAAGGTTCGTTGGAATGCTAGAAGAGGTCCCGAGTTTACTTGGGAACGCGAGGATCAGATGAAACGAAAGTATCCACACTTGTTTCTCGATAACGCAAAATAGGTACAATTTTAAAATTTCGGGACGAAATTTATTTAACGGGGAGGTAATGTAACGACCCGCACTTTTTCGATCATACTATACTTATAAGATTAATATTTACATAAATTAAACCTTGCCAACATGATAAGCAATCCAAATTGTCGAGACTTATATTTCCGAAAAGAGTTTTACACAACGTTTGACCGTCTAGTTTGACCGATGATATCACGAACTATACAATATATGATAATTATACGTTTGTGTATATAAATGTATATATACATATTTAACATGATTAATAAATGTTTTAATATCTCATTTTGTATTAATAACAACAAGTTATATGTGTATTTTGAAACTACTAACTTAAGTTTTCAAAACGATAACTATACGTAACGTTATTTGACATAAATACTTAAGACTTATAATGTTATACATATATTGTATAAGTAATGTATTTAATCACTTTTAAAGACTTAAATACATGAAACCATATAAGTGTATTCACAAAAGATAGCTATATTTGAATCCTCATTCCATTTTTCACAAAATTTCTATACGTATACCTAGAGTATTTGTACTCGTATCATACCAAGCTCCTATACGTATTTACTAATAGTAAATACACATCAAAATCACCACCTAACCAGCCATTATTCATGCCATGAGGGCTAGGTAATTGATTTTGGAAGCTTATTGACTAATTACACAAAAGAACAACTTGAAATCTTGTCATGGATACCCCATGAAACACGTTTTTTGTAGCTTATATACATGAGCATTTTTGATTCATTTTACCTTAAATTCTCTAGCAAAACACACACATACTTTGAAGCCTTAAAACCCTTAATCAATTCAGCAAAGTTTCCAAGAAGATCTAGCTTCAAAAACCATACTAAAACACCATAAGAAAACCATACAAAAACACTTCAAGAAAACCTTCCAAGAACACCAACTTACTTCCAATCTTTCATCCACTTCTATCACCCTTTTGATTCTAGCTTCTTACTCCTCTTTTACAGCAATCTTATCCAAGGAACTTGAGGTAGAATCTATGTTCATAACCTTATTCAATTCATATATATATAGCTATCTTATTTTGTGGTACAAAAGTTTAACAACAAGAACATAGTTTGAATGTTTTCAAACTTGTTTGCAAACTAAATAGATCCTTCTAACTTAACTTTTAAAATACTTCAAGACCTGTAATATAACTTATGTATATGCTAATTTAACAAGGTAAAACTTGGTTTTTCAAAGTATAAGTATTTTTAGAAAAATGGTCATTAAATGATTTTGTTGTAACAAAAATGTTTAACTTCATATGTTTCACTAATGTTTCACTTATGCCGTATGATTTTGAATACAAACCAAGGTATTTACAGTTCATAGTCTTAAAGAAGAACTCGATCCAAGAAGATGGCAATTTGAATCAACGAAAACGGATTTGTAACGAAGAAACTATGACCGAAACAAAATTGGTTATCCTAGATCATTTCAACTACGGGATCAATTGGAAAAAAATGATATAAATCACATATTTCTAAGATAACATGATATTTTATATATATGTACTTATAATTTAATTTTATATGGTTCAGGATCACCCGTAAACAATACGAGAAGATTAATCATAAGATCCCATGATTGTACGCAACACGTCATTTGACAACACCGGTACCATGGGTCAAGATTAATCTCGACCAATACATATACGATGGGGTTTTATTTATTTCGTTGGGGGTTTTATTTATTTCATTGCGGGTATATTAAACATCTAAAAATGAACCATTAAAATTGAATTACTAACAACGAACTGCTAACTACGGACTAAGGAAATATTCAAAATATTAAAAGTATAACAAGTATATATATATATAACGTTTGTTTTAAAAATGAAAACATATTGATATATTATATATGGATAGGTTCGTGATATCAACCGGAAGACCGAGTCAAATTATTTATATCATCAAGACAAGAGTGAGTATATAGTCCCACTTTTAAACTCTAAATATTTCGGGATGAGAATACATGTATTTTATGTTTTACGTTATGGACACAAGTAACTGAAAAATATATTCTACGTTGAGTTGTACCACTGGCATACTTCCCTGTAGCTTGGTAACTAATATTTACAGCGGTATTGTAAACGCGAATCCTGTTGATAGATCTATCGGGCCTGACAACCCCAACCGGACTGGACGACCAGTATTCAACGGTTGCACAGTACTTCGTTTCGTGACTACACTTGGTACAGTGTAGTAAGATTTCATATTAAAGGGAATATGCGACGTGATTAATTGTTAAGTATGGTTACCAAGTGCTCAACCACTTAGAATACTTTTATTAAACTGTTTATATACGAAATCTTGTGGTCTATATATATATTGCTGCCGGCACTAAACCTATATCTCACCAACTTTATGTTGACCTTTTTAAAACATGTCTATTCTCAGGTGATTTCTAAAGCTTCCGCTGCATCATGTTGGATCTAACCAGGATCTTGCGTACGCATGTTTGTGTCAAAAATAAAACTGCATATCCGAGATGTTGTATTGTAAAATATGCTAGAAACCGTGTTGTTGTCATCATTTGTAAAGTTTGTAAGTCGAAGATTATCGCTAAACGTTAATCTTCTTTTTATTGTCTTAAGCTTGTAACAAAAATAATGGTTATGGTTTGTAATGTATAATATATGCAGTTTTCTTTCAAAAATGTCTCATATAGAGGTCAATACCTCGCAATGAAATCATACGTTATCTAACGCGTTCTTATGGTTAAGGACGGGTTATGACAGAACGGGCGGATGAATAAGGTTTAGAATTTTGGATAGAATATAATCATGGCGAGATATTCGGGTAATGAGGGAGAAAATAGTGTTTCGGATTGGTTCGCCGGTAAATGCTTCAGGTTCTTCGCCAAGAGTGCAGGTTGGTGGGTGGAAGGGATCGCCTTTTTCTTGTCTCAATCAGTTAAGTCGACTACGAACCCATATGAATTGGGGATGAATGATTGGTTGATTCATTCTGGTGACACTGCTTTCGGAGCTTAGGTGAAACTCCATATCGGAATAGCTGTCGGAATCCAAGGAATTCGAACTGGATGATGGATTCATCTCTTACGATTAGATGAAGGATATTCAATAAGAAATAGATTATAGGATGTAGATTAGTACCCTGCAATACATAATTTACATATGCATATATAATACTAAAATCCCATAAGTTTTGGAGGAATCTACCGAAGATATCAGGCAGAGTCTACCGTAATAGATACGCTAAGATATGAATTTGTCTATAAACTATCTATGCAATAAAGGCAGTAGGACGTGTCTAGACTAAGAATGTTAAGCAGGTAATTTCCTAAAGATGATAAGTAGGTAATTTTTGACACAAAATGATAAGCAAAACTTTTGACATGCAGACACGGTCGAAGTCCAGACTCACTAATGCATCCTAAGGACTTATCGGTTAGACACACTAATGCAGACCTGGTTCGCTAAGACCACCGCTCTGATACCAACTGTGATGACCCGTCCTAATCCTCCTGGACGAAGTCATCAACATCTGGTCCCATTGCGAGGTACTGACCTAAATATGCCATGAATGACTCCAAGTAATATCTTTATAATGAGCTAATGCACAGCGGAAGATTTCTTTCATACCTGAGAATAAACATGCTTAAAAGTGTCAACCAAAAGGTTGGCGAGTTCATAGGTTTATCATAACAATCATTTCTGTATATCAATAGACCACAAGATTTCAGTTTATAAATATATGTACACTCGCAAGTGTATAAAAGTATTCTATAAGTTGTTGAGCGCTTCGGTAACTATACTTAACATTTAATGTGGCATATTCCCTTTATTATGAAATCTCCCTACACTCGCAAGTGTAGTAAAACGAAGTACTATGAAACCGTTTACGATACTAGAGCGACTAGCCCGATTGGGGTGGTCAAACCCGATAGATCTATCAATAGTATTCGTGCTTACATGTCTTCCAACATGTAAATATGAGTTACCAAGCTATTAGGGAGGATATGCAAGGTGGTATAACTTGTAACACCGGCCATTTTTTTTTTCAATACACAGCGGAAGACTTTAATAATAAACACAATATATGTCACGTCATTACATTAAACCGTATAATTAAGTTTAAGCTTACACAACAGTGTTATGTTATTACAAAACATTATTTAAACAAAAGTCCACATCAGAGTAGGGTTGTCAAATATGTCTTCTGCCACAGCACCCATCCCGACTAGCAGTACCTAAACCTGCAAGGGGAGAATATGTGGGGGATTAGCGCACCGCTAAGTGAATGGAATTTATCTAACAGATATAGCTTAAGCCACACACAAGCTATATACTAACAACAACACTTGCTAACTACCAACTAGCATACAATAAGACAATACGAGGATCGGCGGCTTGTACGAGCACACGACTCTCAGCTGATCGGGCCTGAGTCTACCGATAGTCCCTGCTACTCAATTCACAGTATAGTTATCCAGATGCAGGGGGTGCATCATTCACACTATACTCAACAATTAGTAGCCTATGGACCCAACCTCCCCTAGGCACGGTTGACCTCATACGGACTCTAACCTCTCCTACGCACGATCTCGAGTCCCCAGTCTCCCTAGGCCTGACTGGTGCCATTCACACAGTGTACACATAATTCACATACAACATCAGGCATACTATATTAATCTAACATGGCAATTTCTACACCATGCATGGTAAAAGAGTCAACCACAGTAGCATGATATGCTACTTAAACTCTATCCGGAGATAGACCCACTCACCAATTACCAGCAACTACTCAGTTATTATTTCTGAGCTTCCTCCTTGTCCTTATCTCCTGAGAATAGCAAAAACCAAGTTAGAATAGTGTTCCCATCAAGATTAGACACACTGACAGCGAATTATAGCAAATTAGTAAAAAAATGCGTCCGCTAAAATTTTCATGCTTAACACTTATGCACTTACATCCTGAACACCAAAATACAAACGGGCAGCATAACAGCTATAATTCAACACTTAGTAAAAATTTCAATGTCTAATACCATCGGTCGATGGTCCCATCCATCGGTCGATCGTCCACACACCATCGGCCGATGGTCTCCCCCAATCGGTCGATCGTCAAAATTACATCCACTGGTCAGAAATCATACACCATCGGTCGATGGTCTAGTCCATCGGCCGATCGTCCTCACCATCGGTCGATGGTCAACGACCATCGGTCGAAGGTAGTTCATCAGCTGCAACAGCAGCAAAGTGACGGGTTTCAACCAAAAATCACCAAATCTCGACTTTGGACACGTTTTTGACCTCAAAACTGAACACAACTCGTACACTAAACTTTTTGGAACATAAACCCACAACATTTAAACACAAACATCATCAATTTCTACCAATTTGACACAAAACCCTATTTTAACAAAAACTAACTCAAAAACCCATTTAATCACAGATTTGATCATGAAATCTTACAAACTTTACCTTGTTAGAATCACAATGACACAAGGAACGTTTTGACACCAAAATTAAGCTTCAATTCGAGATCAAATGATTTAGGGTTGAGATGATGATGGTGAAGTTTAGGTTAGGTGAATGTGTGAGTGAGAGGAAAGTTCAGGAAATCTCAAGAAAAGAGCTGGTCACTAGCTTATATTTATGTTAAAACACAATACCCCATCACACATGGGTATTTACCAGTTATCTGATATCTTTCGCACAAGATTAGGTAACCCAAACGAGGTCCAATTAAAATAAACAAACCTGTTCTGGGACCCTTGTCATAAACTGGTCAAAACAAAATTATAATAAAACACTAATAAAATAATTAAAATAAAAGCACTTAAGACTAAGCACAAACCCTAAGGGCAAAAATAGTCCACTTACAACTAACCCGGGTTTCAGTCTGTTACAAATCCACCCCCCTTAAGGAGATTCCGTCCTCGGAATCTGGTCTTGGTCAAACAAATGAGGGTAGCGAGTCCTCATCAACTCTTCTGTCTCCCACGTAAGATTAGAACCCAAACTGTGTTTCCACTCGATCAACACCATCGGTATCTCTTTATTTCTCAACTTAGTCACCTTTCGGTCAACTACACGGATCGGCTCTTCCACCAATTTCTTATTCAAATCAACTCTTTAATCTTCTAAAGGAAGGAGTTGTGTTTTATCATCGACTTTACACTTACGAAGATAACACACGTTAAATGTATTATGAATACCGGCTAACTCTGGCGGAAGATCTAACACCACAGTCTGATCATTCAACACTTCACTGATCGGAAATGGACCAATAAATCTTGGTGCTAACTTACCACTTTTACCGAATCTAATAACCCCTTTCCACGGCGAAACTTTTAAATACACTCGTTCACCCACATTAAAGGTTACCGGACGTCTACGCGGATCAGCATACATTTTCTGTCTATCTCTAGCGGCTGTTAACTTTTCTCGCGCGATTGCAACTTTTTCGGCTGTCATTTGAACAATTTCGGGACCTGCAAACTGTTTTTCCCCGGCTTCTAACCAACAAGTCGGAGTTCTGCAATGACGACCGTACAACATTTCATAGGGCGGCATCCCTATACTCGAATGATATGAATTATTATACGCGAATTCGACCAACGGTAAATGTGTATCCCATGAACCACCGTATTCTAACACACAAGCCCTTAACATATCCTCTAAAGTCTGTATCGTTCTTTCACTCTGACCGTCTGTCTGAGGATGATAAGCTGTACTTAAATTCACACGTGTATCCAAATTCTGTTGAAGACTATTCCAAAAATTCGACACAAATCTGGAATCTCTGTCTGAAACGATCGATAACGGTACACCATGTCGACTAACTATCTTTTTCACGTATAATTCGGCTAACTCACTCAACGAAGCTATCTCACGAGTAGCAAGAAAATGAGCACTTTTAGTTAGACGATCCACTATTACCCAAATCATATCGTGTCGTTTCTGAGTTCGAGGTAATTTGGTCACAAAATCCATCGTTATATGTTCCCATTTCCACTCTGGAATCTGTAACTGACGTAACGAACCATAAGGTTTCTGATGTTCTGCCTTCACTTGAGCATAAATATGACACTTTTCGACATATTGAGCGATATCTGTTTTCATTGTCTGCCACCAATACACTGTTTTCAAATCATGATACATCTTATTACTACCCGGATGTACTGTCAATCTGGATTTTTGATCTTCTGTCATAATTAAATCCCTCAAATCTCCAAGCTTAGGCACCCAAACACGATTGTTTAAAGTCTTTAGTCCACGTGAGTCATCAATTAAGTCCACTTTTCGTTTGATCATTTGTTCAGATTTAATATGTTCGTCCTCCAAAGCACAGGCTTGAACGGTTCTTAAGCTGTTGATCAGATCTGAAGTTATATTCAAACGAAGGAATTTCACATTTTCACTTGATCTTTTACGACTTAGCGCATCTGCAACAACATTTGCCTTACCCGGATGATATTTAATTTCACAATCATAATCTTTGATCAACTCTTGCCACCGTCTCTGACGCATATTCAATTCTTTCTGTGAGAAGATATATTGCAAACTCTTATGATCTGTACAAATAACACAATGGGTTCCATACAAATAGTGTCTCCACAGTTTCAAAGCAAACACTACTGCAGCCATTTCTAGATCATGCACTGGATAATTCTTCTCATGAACTTTCAACTGTCGCGAGGCGTAGGCGATTACTTTATCTCTATGCATTAAAACACATCCCAATCCAGCGTATGATGCATCACAGTATACCACAAAGTTGTCTGAACCTTCTGGTAAAGCTAACACTGGTGCCTGACACAGTAGCTGTTTCAAAATCTGAAAAGCCTTTTCTTGTTCATCAGTCCATCGAAAGGCTACATCTTTACGAGTCAACTTAGTCAACGGACCTACTATTTTAGAAAAATCTTTGATAAACCTACGATAATAACCAGCCAATCCAAGAAAACTCTTAATCTCAGTCAGAGTCTTCGGAGAATTCCCAATTCATTACCGCTTCTATCTTTATCGGATCAACCTTTATACCTTCAGTACAAATCACATGACCCAAAAACTGCACTTCACGTAACCAAAACTCACATTTTGAAAATTTTGCAAATAGTTGCTCACGTTTCAACAAGTTCAAAACCTGTCTAAGATGTTCAGCATGTTCACTCTCTGTCTTTGAATACACTAGTATATCGTCTATGAACACAATCACAAACTTATCTAAGAACGGACGACACACTCTATTCATTAGATCCATGAAGACTGCTGGCGCATTCGTCAATCCAAACGGCATGACAAGAAATTCATAATGACCATACCTTGTTCTGAACGCTGTTTTCGGTATATCTGATTCAGCAACACGAACCTGATGATATCCGGATCGTAAGTCTATCTTAGAAAAGAACGAAGCACCCTGTAACTGATCGAACAAATCGTCTATTCGAGGTAACGGATACTTATTCTTCACCGTTATTTTGTTCAATTCACGATAATCAATACGCATACGCATTGACCCATCTTTCTTTTTAACAAACAATACCGGAGCACCCCACGGTGAAGAACTTGGTCGGATAAACCCACGATCTAATAACTCTTGAATCTGTGACATCATTTCACGGATTTCAGACGGCGCTCATCGGTATGGTGCTTTTGCAACTGGAGTTGTTCCAGGAACCAACTCAATCTTATATTCGACTTCCCTGACCGGCGGCAGACCTGGTAACTCATCTGGGAACACTTCGGGAAATTCTGATACTATTGGAATATCGGCCACTGTTCTCTTTTCTTTCTTCGCATCAATCACATACGCAAGAAATGAATCACAACCCTTTGCCATCGACTTTTTCGCTTTCATCATGGTTATCAACAGAAAATTATACCCACCCGCTCCCCTCGGGCCACAACACGGGTTCCATCGGTCGAACGAAAGGTAATCATTTTCCTATCACACTTAATATTAGCCCTAAGCGAGCTCAACCAATCCATTCCTAATACTACATCAAAACTAGGAATAGGTAACACTAAACAAGTCACCGAGAGAGACTTCCCTTCAATCTCTATACAAACCCCAGACACATATGTTGTGACGGGTGTGATCTTACCATCGGCTACTTCTACACTAACCGGCTTGGGTAACACATTAACTGGTAATTTCAACTTAGCACATAAATCTAGGGACATAAAACACCTATTGGCACCACAATCAAATAATACGCGAGCAGGTATTGAGTTGATTAGAAACATACCGGTGATCACTTCGTCGGTTGCCACGGCATTCTCAACCGACATCTGAAAAGCTCTAGCCTCTGCTGTTGGAGGGTTCTTCCTCTTTTGCCCACTCGAGGCAGTTGACCCTCCGGCTGATGCCGAACGCTCCCCTGACCCTGCCCCGGAACTACCACTCTTCGACGGACAACTAACTGCACGATGCCCTGGTTTGTGACAACTCCAACACACACTATTCGGATACGGACATGCTGAAGACTCATGCCCAACAACACCACACTTTAAACATCTTCTTGTAGCCTCAGAACACTGACCACTATGAGAAGATCGAGACGTGTGACACTAATTCCCTTTACCTGATCCAGACCCAGAACTACTCTGACCACTTTTACCCTTCGATTTAAACCCACTAGACTTCTTGGATTTAGATCCTGACTGACCAGATACTTGCCCACCTTGTTGTAGCACATTACCAAACATTCTGTTTCTGGCAGCCTGAACATCACTTTCTACCATCTTAGCCATCACAACCGCTTGAGACAACGACGTAGCCGTTCTAACAAAAGTTCGGTACTCTGGCAAAATGATATTAACAAAATGCTGTATACGAGACGCTTCGTCTGGCACCCACTGTTGTACAAACCTCAGTTTATCCATATACTTCTCTACTACCTCATCGATCGTCATTTGAGGTGTCATCTTCATTTCAAGAAACTTAGTCTTGATTCGGTTCATATCAAACGGATTACAATACTATTCACACACCTTCCCATAAAACTGCTCCCACATAATCATACTCACTTGCTCTTTTGGTATACTGGAAATCAAAGAATCCCACCAAATCATAGCCCTACCTTTCAACATTCGACTAGCATATGTTACTTTCAGCTCAGGTTCACACTGACACGCTTCAAATACCCTTTCAATTTCGCGCAACCAGTTGAGAGTTACAGTCAGATCAGTACTTCCAGAAAACTCAGAGGGTTTGCAATCACGAAAGTTCTTATAAGTACACCTTTTGGGTGGTTGCATGTAAGGTTGTTGGAACATTTGCATTTGGTACGGGTTCATCATCATGGGATTTTGGTAAGTAAAAGTGTTTTGCGGTGGCATATAGTATTGGTTAGGTATTTGATTCTGAAACTGGTTCTGGTGCACATTAGGTATCGTTTGGGATTGCGCGGTTGGGAATCCAGGTGGTGTATCATCATTTCCAGAATGCCTCGCCAATTCAAGCTCATTAATTTTGTCTTCAGCCTCTTTTAGCTTACTTTCTAACTGAAGGATGTAACTATTCTGATCATCATCAGACTCAACACCCTCTTCTAGTGCTCTGAATGTTCCGGGGTTGGATGGGCCAGTTGCGTTTCTATCAGCCATACCTGTGCTACAAAACAGCTCACACAAAATCTTAGTGGATAATAGTTAGTTCAATCACAACTAACACACACATATATCCTATTTTCACTTAGCCCCCACTCCCACAGACATGTTTGACTTGCCTCAGGGTTTGGGAACAAAATACGCGCACGTACTTGCTGCCAAACCATGCTCTGATACCAACTTGTAACACCGGCCATTTTTTTTTCAATACACAGCGGAAGACTTTAATAATAAACACAATATAAGTCACGTCATTACATTAAACCGTATAATTAAGTTTAAGCTTACACAACAGTGTTACGTTATTACAAAACATTATTTAAACAAAAGTCCACATCAGAGTAGGGTTGTCAAATATGTCTTCTGCCACAGCACCCATCCCGACTAGCAGTACCTAACCTGCAAGGGGAGAATATGTGGGGGATTAGCGCACCGCTAAGTGAATGGAATCTATCTAACAGATATAGCTTAAGCCACACACAAGCTATATACTAACAACAACACTTGCTAACTACCAACTAGCATACAATAAGACAATACGAGGATTGGCAGCTTGTACGAGCACACGACTCTCAGCTGATCGGGCCTGAGTCTACCGATAGTCCCTGCTACTTAATTCACAGTATAGTTATCCAGATGCAGGGGGTGCATCGTTCACACTATACTCAACAATTAGTAGCCTATGGACCCAACCTCCTCTAGGCACGGTTGACCTCATACGGACTCTAACCTCTCCTAGGCATGGTCTCGAGTCCCCAGTCTCCCTAGGCCCGACTGGTGCCATTCACACAGTGTACACATAATTCACATACAACATCAGGCATACTATATTAATCTAACATGGCAATTTCTACACTATGCATGGTAAAAGAGTCAACCACAGTAGCATGATATGCTACTTAAACTCTATCCGGAGATAGACCCACTCACCAATTACCAGCAACTGCTCAGTTATTAATTCTGAGCTTCCTCCTTGTCCTTATCTCCCGAGAACAGCAAAAACCAAGTTAGAATAGTGTTCCCATCAAGATTAGACACACTGACAGCGAATTATAACAAATTAGTAAAAAAATGCGTCCGCTAAAATTTTCATGCTTAACACTTGTGCACTTTCAAAATTTACATCCTGAACACCAAAATACAAACGGGCAGCATAACAGCTATAATTCAACACTTAGTAAAAATTTCAATGTCTAATACCATCGGTCGATGGTCCCATCCATCGGTCGATCGTCCACACACCATCGGTCGATGGTCTCCCCCAATCGGTCGATCGTCAAAATTACATCCGCTGGTCAGAAATCATACACCATCGGTCGATGGTCTAGTCCATCGGCCGATCGTCCTCACCATCGGTCGATGGTCAACGACCATCGGCCGAAGGTAGTTCATCAGCTGCAACAGCAGCAAAGTGATGGGTTTCAACCAAAAATCACCAAATCTCGACTTTGGACACGTTTTTGACCTCAAAACTGAACACAACTCGTACGCTAAACTTTTTGGAACATAAACCCACAACATTTAAACACAAACATCATCAATTTCTACCAATTTGACACAAAACCCTATTTTAACAAAAACTAACTCAAAAACCCATTTAATCACAGATTTGATCATGAAATCTTACAAACTTTACCTTGTTAGAATCACAATGATACAAGGAACGTTTTGACACCAAAATCAAGCTTCAATTCGAGATCAAATGATTTAGGGTTGAGATGAAGATGGTGAAGTTTAGGTTAGGTGAATGTGTGAGTGAGAGGAAAGTTCAGGAAACCTCAAGAAAAGAGCTGGTCACTAGCTTATATTTGTGTTAAAACACAATACCCCATCACACACGGGTATTTACCAGTTATCTGATATCTTTCGCACAAGATTAGGTAACTCAAACGAGGTCCAATTAAAATAAACAAACCTGTTCTGGGACCCTTGTCACAAACTGGTCATAACAAAATTATAATTAAACACTAATAAAATAATTAAAATAAAAGCACTTAAGACTAAGCACAAACCCTAAGGGCAAAAATAGTCCACTTACAACTAGCCCGGGTTTTAGTCTGTTACATAACTCAACGTAGAATATATTTTAAGTACTTATGTCTATTTCATCAATCATTTATAAAAGCAGTGCATGTATTCTCAGCCCAAAAATATATATTGCAAAAGCAATAAAAAAGGGAGCAAATGAAACTCACCATAATGTATTTTGTAGTAAAAATACATATGACGATATTGAACAATGCAGGGTTGGCCTCAGATTCACGAACCTATATCAATTGTATATCTATCAAAATACATAATCGTAATCGAGCAAATTCATATTTTATATCTTTAAGTTATATATTATATATATGTTTATCCAATTAGTATTATATTAAGAATACTTAATTTATTATATATGAATATTTATATAAAATTTGTCAATATAATTAATACATACTTATATGTAATATAAATATATTCTTACAGGTATAATATTCATTTTTCATAAAAATAATAATGATAACAACAATAATTTTTAAATAAAAAGATAGTTTTAATATCATGATAATTTTAGTAATACTAATAATAATCTAAATGTTAATAATAATAACAATGATAGTAATAATAATAATTTTTAATAAAGTTAATAATTTTAACAATGATGATAATAATAATCAATAACAATAACAATAATAATAATAATATTAGTAATAATAATTATAGTTAGAAAACTACCTTTAAAAAAATGAGTTCCAAAAAGATTGACTCTGAAATGTCCCGTTCATATTGATTATAAACGTTCCATATTAATTGATTTCGTCGCGAGGTTTTGACCTCTATATGAGACGTTTTTCAAAGACTGCGTTCATTTTTAAAACAACCATAACCTTTATTTTATCGATAAAGGTTTAAAAAGCATTACGTAGATTATCAAATAATGATAATCTAAAATATACCGTTTACACACGATCATTACATAATGGTTTACAATAAGAATATATTACATCAAAAATAAGTTTCTTGAATGCAGTTTTTACATAATATCATACAAGCATGGACTCCAAATCTTGTCCTTATTTTAGTATGCAACAGCGGAAGCTCTTAATAATCACCTGAGAATAAACATGCTTAAAACGTCAACAAAAATGTTGGTGAGTTATAGGTTCAACCTATATATTATCAAATCATAATAATAGACCACAAGATTTTATATTTCAATATACATCCCATACATAGAGATAAAATTCATTCATATGGTGAACACCTGTTAACCGACATTAACAAGATGCATATAAGAATATCCCCTATCATTCCGGGAAATCCTTCGAACATGATATAAACGAATTCGAAGTACTAAAGCATCCGGTACTTTGGATGGGGTTCGTTAGGCCCAATAGATCTATCTTTAAGATTCGCGTCAATTAGTAGATCGGTTTACTAATTCTTAGGTTACCAAGCAAAAGGGGCATATTCGGCTTCGATCATTCACCCATATAATGTAGTTTTAATTACTTGTGTCTATTTCATAAAACATTTATAAAACTGCATGTATTCTCATCCCAAAATATTAGATTTTAAAAGTGGGATTATAACTCACTTTCACAGATTTTTACTTCGTCGGAAAGTAAGACTTGGCCACTGGTCGATTCACAAACCTATAAAAAATATGTACATATATATCAAAGTATGTTCAAAATATATTTACAACATTTTTTGTAGTGACCCGAACTTTTCCATGTTTATATATATTAATTGAGATTGATATTCAAATGATTAAATATTTCCAACATGTTAAGCAATCAAACTTGTTAAGACTTGATTAATTAAAATATGTTTCATATAGACAATTGACCACCCAAGTTGACCGGCGATTCACGAACGTTAAAACTTGTAAAAACGACATGACGATATATATATGGATATACATATGGTTAACATGAGATTATGATAAGTAAGTATCTCCATAAGTATATTAACAATGAGTTATATACATATAAACAAGACTACTAACTTAAGGATTTCGAAACGAGACATATATGTAACGATTATCGTTGTAACGACATTTAAATGTATATATATATATCATATTAAGATATATTAATATATCATAATATCATGATAATATAATAATTTAACATCTCATTAGATATAATAAACAATGGGTTAACAACATTAATTGAGATCGTTAACTTAAAGGTTTCAAAACAACACTTACATGTAACGACTAACGATGACTTAACGACTCAGTTAAAATGTATATACATGTAGTGTATTTAGATGTATTAAAATACTTTTGGAAGACTTCAAGACATATATCAAAACACTCATACTTAACGAAAATGGTTACAGTTACCTTTCCATTCTTTTCTTTCATCAAGAATTCTAGTCGTATTCTTACCCGTATTATACACAGCTTCAAAACGTACTTACTATGAGTATATACCAATAGGAACTAGCATGGGATTCCACTCTTGATTATTTCATGCATGACTAATCAATTTTAACTTCTACCATGAGCTAGTCAACTAACTAGAACTCCTTTTAACCCCACTCACCACTCACCAATTACCACTCATCATTCACTCCATTTCACTTCCAATTCTCTTTCTAATTCTCTCTCAACACACACACACTATTATGAATGTATTTTTCCAGTAGTTAATCATCATCTTCATCAAAAATCACTTCAAGAATCAAACTATAATCATCATAGGAAGAACACTTCAAGAACACTTCAAAAATCCCTTCAAGTTTACTAATTTACTTCCAAGCTTTCTAATCCATTCCAAGTAATCATCTAAGATCAAGAAACCTTTGTTATATACATTAGGTTATCTTTCTTATTCAAGGTAATATTCATATTCAAACTTTGATTCAATTTCTATAACTATAAACTATCTTAATTAGAGTAAAAATCTTACTTGAACTTGTTTTTGTGTCATGATCCTACTTCAAGAACTTTCAAGCCATCCAAGATCCTTTGAAGCTAGATCATTTCTTGTCACTTCCAGTAGGTTTACCTACTAAACTTGAGGTAGTAATGATGTTCATAACATCATTCAATTCATATATATAAAACTATCTTATTCGAAGGTTTAAACTCGTAATCACTAGAACATAGTTTAGTTAATTCTAAACTTGTTCGCAAACAAAAGTTAATCCTTCTAACTTGACTTTTAAAATTAACTACACACATGTTCTATATCTATATGATATGCTAACTTAATTATTTAAAACCTGGAAACACGAAAAACACCGTAAAACCGGATTTACGCCGTCGTAGTAACACCGCGGGCTGTTTTGGGTTAGTTAATTAAAAACTATGATAAACTTTGATTTAAAAGTTGTTATTCTGAGAAAATGATTTTTATTATGAACATGAAACTATATCCAAAAATTATGATTAAACTCAAAGTGGAAGTATGTTTTCTAAAATGGTCATCTAGACGTCGTTCTTTCGACTGAAATGACTACCTTTACAAAAACGACTTGTAACTTATTTTTACGACTATAAACCTATAATTTTTCTGTTTAGATTCATAAAATAGAGTTCAATATGAAACCATAGTAATTTGATTCACTCAAAACGGATTTAAAATGAAGAAGTTATGGGTAAAACAAGATTGGATAATTTTTCTCATTTTAGCTACGTGAAAATTGGTAACAAATCTATTCCAACCATAACTTAATCAACTTGTATTGTATATTATGTAATCTTGAGATACCATAGACACGTATACAATGTTTCGACCTATCATGTCGACACATCTATATATATTTCGGAACAACCATAGACACTCTATATGTGAATGTTGGAGTTAGCTATACAGGGTTGAGGTTGATTCCAAAATATATATAGTTTGAGTTGTGATCAATACTGAGATACGTATACACTGGGTCGTGGATTGATTCAAGATAATATTTATCGATTTATTTCTGTACATCTAACTGTGGACAACTAGTTGTAGGTTACTAACGAGGACAGCTGACTTAATAAACTTAAAACATCAAAATATCTTAAAAGTGTTGTAAATATATTTTGAACATACTTTAATATATATGTATATATTGTTATAGGTTCGTGAATCAACAGTGGCCAAGTCTTACTTCTCGATGAAGTAAAAATCTGTGAAAGTGAGTTATAGTCCCACTTTTAAAATCTAATATTTTTGGGATGAGAATACATGCAGGTTTTATAAATGATTTACAAAATAGACACAAGTACGTGAAACTACATTCTATGGTTGAATTATCGAAATCGAATATGCCCCTTTTTATTAAGTCTGGTAATCTAAGAATTAGGGAACAGACACCCTAATTGACGCGAATCCTAAAGATAGATCTATTGGGCCTAACAAACCCCATCCAAAGTACCGGATGCTTTAGTACTTCGAAATTTATATCATATACGAAGGGTGTCCCGGAATGATGGGGATATTCTTATATATATGCATCTTGTTAATGTCGGTTACCAGGTGTTCACTATATGAATGATTTTTATCTCTATGTATGGGATGTGTATTGAAATATGAAATCTTGTGGTCTATTGTTACGATTTGATATATATAGGTTAAACCTATAACTCACCAACATTTTTGTTGACGTTTAAAGCATGTTTATTCTCAGGTGAATACTAAGAGCTTTCGCTGTCGCATACTTAAATAAGGACGAGATTTGGAGTCCATGCTTGTATGATATTGTGTAAAAATTGCATTCAAGAAACTTATTTTGTTGTAACATATTTGTATTGTAAACCATTATGTAATGGTCGTGTGTAAACAGGATATTTTAGATTATCATTATTTGATAATCTACGTAAAGCTTTTTAAAACCTTTATCTATGAAATAAAGGTTATGGTTTGTTTTAAAAATGAATGCAGTCTTTGAAAAATGTCTCATATAGAGGTCAAAACCTCGCAACGAAATCACTTATTATGGAATGTTTTTAATCAATAAGAACGGGACATTTCAGTTGGTATCCGAGCGTTGGTCTTAGAGAACCAGAAAATTTGCATTAGTGTGTCTTATCGAGTTTGTTAGGATGCATTAGTGAGTCTGGACTTCGACCGTGTTTTCTTTAAAAATGATTGCTTAACATTTTTGTTGGAAACTATATATTTTTAACATATGAATATTATGTGATATATTAATCTCTTAACGTGTTTGATATTATGTGATCGATGTCTACCTCTAGAACAAGTCCCATTGACTCACCTAATAATAATGAAGAGTCAAATGTAAATTGGAATGATTCGTGGACTGATTCACAAGTTCCCGAAGAGGAACCGGAAGAAGAGTCGGAACCGGAAGAAGAGTCGGAACCGGAAGAAGAATCGGAACCGGAAGAAGAAATAGAACCGGTGGGGGAAATAATAAAACGGTTAAGTAAAAGAGAATCCTCAACCAACCGACCAAGGTTAATTATGGTCAATGGTGTTTCCGCCAAGGAAGCAAAATATTGGGAGGATTACCAATTCTCCGATGAATCGGATTCCGACGAGAATTCCGATGATGTTATAGAAATTACCCCAACTGAATTTAAAAAGGCAAAAGAAAATAATAAGGGAAAGGGCATAAAAATAGAGAAATCTAATTCCAACCCCGATGAACTTTATACGTATCGTCAACCCCCGGAGTCCTTAAGTTGTAACAATGACCCGGGAACCTCTAAACCACCAGGTTTTTCTAAACCAATGTGGACAACGACGGCTCGTATTAGGGGAACATCATATATCCCTAGAAACTTGGTAAAACGAACCAAAACTGAACAAGAAGAAACGAACGAGTCGGAATAAGATAGTTGTATTCGTGTGGTGTAATATATGTAATATAGTGTGCTTATGCTTTATGATATATGTAAAAATTGCTTGTATTAATAAGTATTTTTTTTATGAATCTAACTCTTGTCTATTTTACAGTATAAAAACACAAAATGGATAGACAACCCAATATTTTAAGAGACCTACCCGGAGACATGATTGATGAAATCTTGTCTAGAGTCAGTCAGAATTCCTCGGCATAACTATTTAAGGCGAGATCAGTTTGTAAGACATTAGAAGAACGTTCCAAGAAGGCCTTGGTTTATAAAAGGCTTTCGTTAGAAAGATGGGGGATATCACATTGGGAAATCCATAAGTTACGATGTGTTTACTTTGACGCATATATTGCGGGGAACCCAAATGCTATTTTACGCAACGGGTTAAGAAATTATTTTGACTCAGTATATCCGAATATAGGACTTCGTGATTTAGAAAAAGCGGCTAACATGCAACATAAAGAAGCATGTTATGCTTAAGGGTTAGTAATGTTCGCTTCTCACCAAAGTGAGAACAAGAACATCGGGCTACAACTATTAAACAAAACGTTCCCACAAGTGACGGAGTCGGTAATTGGGGTAAGAAATGAGGTTTTTAGGTTATTACGAGACTGTTGGTCATTACGTAACCCTCGTCCCTTTGACGACGTTACAACACGCTGTCTTATCAACGGCCATAATGGTTATGTTCCACAAGACCAAGGATGGGAAGTAGTCCTAGTAAAACCAGAATGCATGACTTGTTTCTGGACGTATGAATTACGTGTCTTTATTGCCTTTGCTGAACGACTTGTGTACTAGCTAGAATTATCTTCACAACTATCTTGTATCAAAGTTATTGTGTGCTATATTTCATGCTTTATGTAAAATAAGCGGTATTGTAAGTTTTTAAAATATTGTATAAAAGTTTGAACGCGAAATATTATTACAATCAGTTTTTCATATAGAATTGTAGTAGTTGAATTGTATATTAGCTACTAAGTATGAACTTAACGGGTAGGTACTACCCGAATTTAAACTTATAAAACGCTTATATGAAGAAAAAGCTTTTATAAATGAGTTCATATTATGCTACGAAATACTATTAACTACTCTTAATATTCTGTATGATTAACTTGTTCCATTTGACTATTTTGAAGGAAATGGCACCGACTACTCGACACACTGTGAATATGAATGAAGAGGAATTCCGTACTTTTCTAGCTTCAAACATAGCCGCAGTACAAGCTGCGCTACATACCAACAATAACCTTGGATCTGGCAGTACAGGAAATCGTGTAGGATGCACCTACAAAGAATTCACTGCCTGCAAACCTTTGGAATTTGATGGAACCGAAGGACCGATTGGATTGAAACGGTGGACCGAGAAGGTCGAATCGGTGTTTGCCATAAGTAAGTGTACTGAAGAGGACAAAGTGAAGTACGCTACGCATACCTTCACAGGTTCTGCGTTAACATGGTGGAATACCTATATAGAGCAAGTGGGACAAGATGATGCGTACGCACTACCGTGGTCAGCATTCAAGCACTTGATGAACGAGAAGTACCGTCCCAGAACTGAGGTCAATAAGCTCAAGACAGAACTTAGAGGGTTACGAACCCAAGGATTTGATATTACCACCTACGAAAGACGATTCACAGAATTGTGCCTATTGTGTTCGGGAGCATTCGAAGATGAGGAAGAGAAGATCGACGCGTTTGTGAAAGGATTACAGGAAAGAATCCAAGAAGATATAAGTTCACACGAGCCCGCCTCCATACAACAGGCATGTAGAATGGCTCACAAACTAGTGAACCAGATTGAAGAAAGAATTAAAGAACAGACTGCTGAAGAGGCCAATGTGAAGCAAGTCAAAAGAAAGTGGGAGGAAAACGGTGATAAGAATCACCAATACAACAACAACAGCAATTACAACAATAATCGCAACAATTATCCCAACAATCGCAACATCAATCGCAACTACAAAAAACGGCCCAACAACAACAACAACAACAACAACAACAACAACTACAACAATTATCCCAATAACAATAATAACCGCAACAACAACAACAATCAGAAGCAGCTATGCCAAAGGTGTGAAAAGTATCACTCGGGGTTCTGCACCAAATTTTGCAACAAGTGTAAAAGAAATGGTCATAGCGCGGCGAAGTGTGAGGTCTACGGACCAGGGGTTAATAGAACGAAAGGAACAAATGGTGTCGGAACAAGTAATGGCGGAGCAAGTAGTGTCGGAGCAAGTTATGCCAATGTAGTTTGTTATAAATGTGGAAAACCGGGCCACATTATTAGAAATTGCCCGAACCAGGAAAACACGAATGGACAAGGCCGCGGAAGAGTTTTCAATATTAATGCGGCAGAGGCACAGGAAGACCCGGAGCTTGTTACGGGTACGTTTCTTATTGACAATAAATCTGCTTACGTTTTATTTGATTCGGGTGCGGATAGAAGATATATGAGTAGAGATTTTTGTGCTAAATTAAGTTGTCCATTGACGCCTTTGGATAGTAAATTTTTACTCGAATTAGCAAATGGTAAATTAATTTCAGCAGATAATATATGTCGGAATCGAGAAATTAAACTGGTTAGCGAAACATTTAAGATTGATTTGATACCAGTAGAGTTAGGGAGTTTTGATGTGATAATCGGTGTGGACTGGTTGAAAGAAGTGAAAGCAGTGATCGTTTGTTACAAAAATGCAATTCGCATTATACGAGAAAAAGGAAAACCCTTAATGGTGTACGGAGAAAAGGGCAACACGAAGCTACATCTTATTAGTAATTTGAAGGCACAAAAACTAATAAGAAAAGGTTGCTATGCTGTTCTAGCACACGTCGAGAAAGTACAAACTGAAGAAAAGAGCATCAATGATGTTCCCATTGCAAAAGAATTTCCCGATGTATTTCCGAAAGAATTACCGGGATTACCCCCACAGCGATCCGTTGAATTTCAAATAGATCTTGTACCAGGAGCTGCACCAATAGCTCGTGCTCCTTACAGACTCGCACCCAGCGAGATGAAAGAACTGCAAGCCAATTACAAGAACTTTTAGAGCGTGGTTTCATTCGACCAAGCACATCACCGTGGGGAGCTCCTGTTTTGTTTGTCAAGAAGAAAGATGGTACATTCATTTTGTGTATCGACTACCGAGAGTTGAACAAACTTACCATCAAGAACCGCTACCCACTACCGAGAATCGACGACTTATTTGATCAACTACAAGGCTCGTCTGTTTATTTAAAGATTGACTTACGTTCCGGGTATCATCAAATGCGGGTGAAAGAAGATATATTCCAAAGACTGCTTTCTGAACACGTTACGGTCATTACGAGTTTATGGTCATGCCATTTGGTTTAACTAATGCACCAGCTGTGTTCATGGACCTTATGAACCGAGTGTGTGGACCATACCTTGACAAGTTTGTCATTGTTTTCATTGATGACATACTTATTTACTCAAAGAATGACCAAGAACACGGTGAACATTTGAGAAAGGTGTTAGATGTATTGAGGAAGGAAGAATTGTACGCTAAATTTTCAAAGTGTGCATTTTGGTTGGAAGAAGTTCAATTCCTCGGTCACATAGTGAACAAAAAAGGTATTAAGGTGGATCATGTAAAGATAGAAACTGTTGAAAAGTGGGAAACCCCGAAAACTCCGAAACACATACGCCAGTTTTTAGGACTAGCTGGTTACTACAGAAGGTTCATCCAAGACTTTTCCAGAATAGCAAAACCCTTGACTGCATTAACGCATAAAGGGAAGAAATTTGAATGGAATGATGAATAAGAGAAAGCGTTTCAGTTATTGAAGAAAAAGCTAACTACGGCACCTATATTGTCATTGCCTGAAGGGAATGATGATTTTGTGATTTATTGTGACGCATCAAAGCAAGGTCTCGATTGTGTATTAATGCAACGAACGAAGGTGATTGCTTATGCGTCTAGACAATTGAAGATTCACGAACAAAATTATACGACGCATGATTTGGAATTAGGCGCGGTTGTTTTTGCATTAAAGACTTGGAGGCACTACTTATATGGGGTCAAAAGTATTATATATACCGACCACAAAAGTCTTCAACACATATTTAATCGGAAATAACTAAATATGAGGCAGCGTATGTGGATTGAATTATTGAATGATTACGACTTTGAGATTCGTTACCACCCGGAGAAGGCAAATGTGGTAGCCGATGCCTTGAGCAGGAAGGACAGAGAACCCATTCGAGTAAAATCTATGAATATAATGATTCATAATAACCTTACTACTCAAATAAAGGAGGCGCAACAAGGAGTTTTAAAAAAGGGAAATTTAAAGGATGAAATACCCAAAGGATCGGAGAAACATCTTAATATTCGGGAAGACGGAACCCGGTATAGGGCTGAAAGGATTTGGGTACCAAAATTTGGAGATATGAGAGAAATGGTACTTAGAGAAGCTCATAAAACCAGATACTCAATACATCCTGGAACGGGGAAGATGTACAAGGATCTCAGGAAATATTTTTGGTGGCCGGGTATGAAAGCCGATGTTGCTAAATACGTAGGAGAATGTTTGACGTGTTCTAAGGTCAAAGCTGAGCATCAGAAACCATCAGGTCTACTTCAATAACCCGAAATCCCGGAATGGAAATGGGAAAACATTACCATGGATTTCATCACTAAATTGCCAAGGACTGCAAGTGATTTTGATACTATTTGGGTAATAGTTTATAGTCTCACCAAATCAGCACATTTCCTGCCAATAAGAGAAGATGACAAGATGGAGAAGTTAGCACGACTGTATTTGAAGGAAGTCGTCTCCAGACATGGAATACCAATCTGTATTATCTCTGATAGGGATGGCAGATTTATTTCAAGATTCTGGCAGACATTACAGCAAGCATTAGGAACTCGTCTAGACATGAGTACTGCCTATCATCCACAAACTGATGGGCAGAGCGAAAGGACGATACAAACACTTGAATACATGCTACGAGTATGTGTTATTGATTTCAGAAACAGTTGGGATCGACATCTACCATTAGCAGAATATTTCTACAACAACAGCTACCATTCAAGCATTGAGATGGCGCCGTTTGAAGCACTTTATGGTAGAAAGTGCAGGTCTCCGATTTGTTGGAGTGAAGTGGGGGATAGACAGATTACGGGTCCGGAGATTATACAAGAAACTACCGAGAAGATCATCCAAATTCAACAACGGTTGAAAACCGCCCAAAGTCGACAAAAGAGCTACGCTGACATTAAAAGAAAAGATATAGAATTTGAAATTGGAGAGATGGTCATGCTTAAAGTTGCACCTTGGAAAGGCATTGTTCGATTTGGTAAACGAGGGAAATTAAATCCAAGGTATATTGGACCATTCAAGATTATTGATCGTGTCAGACCAGTAGCTTACCGACTTGAGTTACCTCAACAACTCGCGGCTGTACATAACACTTTCCACGTCTCGAATTTGAAGAAATGTTTTGCTAAAGAAGATCTCACTATTCCGTTAGATGAAATCCAAATCAATGAAAAACTCCAATTCATCGAAGAACCCGTCGAAATAATGGATCGTGAGGTTAAAAGACTTAAGCAAAACAAGATACCAATTGTTAAGGTTCAATGGAATGCTCGTAGAGGACCCGAGTTCACCTGGGAGCATGAAGATCAGATGAAGAAGAAATACCCGCATCTATTTCCAGAAGATTCGTCAACACCTTCAACAGCTTAAAATTTCGGGACGAAATTTATTTAACGGGTAGGTACTGTAGTGACCCGAACTTTTCCATGTTTATATATATTAATTGAGATTGATATTTAAATGATTAAATGTTTCCAACATGTTAAGAAATCAAACTTGTTAAGACTTGATTAATTGAAATATGTTTCATATAGACAATTGACCACCCAAGTTGACCGGCGATTCACGAACGTTAAAACTTGTAAAAACGACATGACGATATATATATGGATATACATATGGTTAACATGAGATTATGATAAGTAAGTATCTCCATAAGTATATTAACAATGAGTTATATACATATAAACAAGACTACTAACTTAAGGATTTCGAAACGAGACATATATGTAACGATTATCGTTGTAACGACATTTAAATGTATATATATATATCATATTAAGATATATTAATATATCATAATATCATGATAATATAATAATTTAACATCTCATTAGATATAATAAACAATGGGTTAACAACATTAATTGAGATCGTTAACTTAAAGGTTTCAAAACAACACTTACATGTAACGAATAACGATGACTTAACGACTCAGTTAAAATGTATATACATGTAGTGTATTTAGATGTATTAAAATACTTTTGGAAGACTTCAAGACATATATCAAAACACTCATACTTAACGAAAATGGTTACAGTTATCTTTCCATTCTTTTCTTTCATCAAGAATTCTAGTCGTATTCTTACCCGTATTATACACAGCTTCAAAACGTACTTACTATAAGTATATACCAATAGGAACTAGCATGGGATTCCACTCTTGATTATGTCATGCATGACTAATCAATTTTAACTTCTACCATGAGCTAGTCAACTGACTAGAACTCCTTTTAACCCCACTCACCACTCACCAATTACCACTCATCATTCACTCCATTTCACTTCCAATTCTCTTTCTAATTCTCTCTCAACACACACACACACTATTATGAATGTATTTTTCCAGTAGTTAATCATCATCTTCATCAAAAATCACTTCAAGAATCAAACTATAATCATCATAGGAAGAACACTTCAAGAACACTTCAAAAATCCCTTCAAGTTTACTAATTTACTTCCAAGCTTTCTAATCCATTCCAAGTAATCATCTAAGATCAAGAAACCTTTGTTATATACATTAGGTTATCTTTCTTATTCAAGGTAATATTCATATTCAAACTTTGATTCAATTTCTATAACTATAAACTATCTTAATTAGAGTAAAAATCTTACTTGAACTTGTTTTTGTGTCATGATCCTACTTCAAGAACTTTCAAGCCATCCAAGATCCTTTGAAGCTAGATCATTTCTTTTCACTTCCAGTAGGTTTACCTACTAAACTTGAGGTAGTAATGATGTTCATAACATCATTCGATTCATATATATAAAACTATCTTATTTGAAGGTTTAAACTCGTAATCACTAGAACATAGTTTAGTTAATTCTAAACTTGTTCGCAAATAAAAGTTAATCCTTCTAACTTGGCTTTTAAAATTAACTACACACATGTTCTATATCTATATGATATGCTAACTTAATGATTTAAAACATGGAAACACGAAAAACACCGTAAAACCGGATTTACGCCGTCGTATTAACACCGCGGGCTGTTTTGGGTTAGTTAATTAAAAACTATGATAAACTTTGATTTAAAAGTTGTTATTCTAAGAAAATGATTTTTATTATGAACATGAAACTATACCCAAAAATTATGGTTAAACTCAAAGTGGAAGTATGTTTTCTAAAATGGTCATCTAGACGTCGTTCTTTCGACTGAAATGACTACCTTTACAAAAACGACTTGTAACTTATTTTTCCGACTATAAACCTATACTTTTTCTGTTTAGATTCATAAAATAGAGTTCAATATGAAACCATAGTAATTTGATTCACTCAAAACGGATTTAAAATGAAGAAGTTATGGGTAAAACAAGATTGGATAATTTTTCTCATTTTAGCTACGTGAAAATTGGTAACAAATCTATTCCAACTATAACTTAATCAACTTGTATTGTATATTATGTAATCTTGAGATACCATAGACACGTATACAATGTTTCGACCTATCATGTCGACACATCTATATATATTTCGGAACAACCATAGACACTCTATATGTGAATGTTGGAGTTAGCTATACAGGGTTGAGGTTGATTCCAAAATATATATAGTTTGAGTTGTGATCAATACTGAGATATGTATACACTGGGTCGTGGATTGATTCAAGATAATATTTATCGATTTATTTCTGTACATCTAACTGTGGACAACTAGTTGTAGGTTACTAACGAGGACAGCTGACTTAATAAACTTAAAACATCAAAATATATTAAAAGTGTTGTAAATATATTTTGAACATACTTTAATATATATGTATATATTGTTATAGGTTCGTGAATCAACAGTGGCCAAGTCTTACTTCTCGACGAAGTAAAAATCTGTGAAAGTGAGTTATAGTCCCACTTTTAAAATCTAATATTTTTGGGATGAGAATACATGCAGGTTTTAGAAATGATTTACAAAATAGACACAAGTATGTGAAACTACATTCTATGGTTGAATTATCGAAATCGAATATGCCCCTTTTTATTAAGTCTGGTAATCTAAGAATTAGGGAACAAACACCCTAATTGACGGGAATCCTAAATATAGATCTATTGGGCCTAACAAACCCCATCCAAAGTACCGGATGCTTTAGTACTTCGAAATTTATATCATATCCGAAGGGTGTCCCGGAATGATGGGGATATTCTTATATATATGCATCTTGTTAATGTCGGTTACCAGGTGTTCACCATATGAATGATTTTTATCTCTATGTATGGGATGTGTATTGAAATATGAAATCTTGTAGTCTATTGTTACGATTTGATATATATAGGTTAAACCTATAACTCACCAACATTTTTGTTGACGTTTAAAGCATGTTTATTCTCAGGTGAATACTAAGAGCTTCCGCTGCCGCATACTTAAATAAGGACGAGATTTGGAGTCCATGCTTGTATGATATTGTGTAAAAACTGCATTCAAGAAACTTATTTTGTTGTAACATATTTGTATTGTAAACCATTATGTAATGATCGTGTGTAAATAGGATATTTTAGATTATCATTATTTGATAATCTACGTAAAGCTTTTTAAAACCTTTATCTATGAAATAAAGGTTATGGTTTGTTTTAAAAATGAATGCAGTCTTTGAAAAACGTCACATATAGAGGTCAAAACCTCGCAACGAAATCAATTAATATGGAATGTTTTTAATCAATAAGAACGGGACATTTCATTTTTAATACGTTTTACTGTTTTAAATTTATTAAGTCAGCTGTCCTCGTTAGTAACCTACAACTAGTTTTCCACAGTTAGATGTACAGAAATAAATCGATATATATTATCTTGAATCAATCCACGACCCAGTGTATACACGTCTCAGGCTAGATCACAACTCAAAGTATATATATATTTGGAATCAACCTCAACCCTGTATAGCTAACTCCAACATTACTGCATATAAAGTGTCTATGGTTGTTCCAAATAATATATATACATGGGTCGATATGATATGTCAAAACATTTGCATACGTGTCTATGGTATCCCAAGATTACATTAGAATACATGTATAATACAATATAAGTTAGCTAGGATATGATTTGTATAGAATAAGATAGTGATTACATGTCTATGTTCTAGTGATTACATGTTCAAATATTCGAATAAGATAGTTTTATATTTATGAATCGAATGATGTTATGAACATCATTACTACCTCAAGTTTAGTAGTTAAACCTACTAGAAGTGACAAGAAATGATCTAGCTTCAAAGGATCTTGGATGGCTTGAAAGTTCTTGAAGTAGAATCATGACACGAAAACAAGTTCAAGTAAGATTATCACTCGAATTAAGATAGTTATAGTTATAGTTATAGGAATTGAATCAAAGTTTGTATATGAGTATTACCTTGATTTAGAATGATATCTTACTGTAAACAATAAGGATTTCTTGAGGTTGGATGATCACTTTACAAGATTATAAGTGAGCTAGTAAACTTGGAAGTATTCTTGATTTTATGAAACTAGAACTTGTAGAATTTATGAAGAACACTTAGAACTTGAAGATGGAACTTGAGAGAGATCAATTAGATGAAGAGAATTGAAGAATGAAAGTGTTTGTAGGTGTTTTTAGTCGTTGGTATATGGATTAGATATAAAGGATATGTAATTTTGTTTTCATGTAAATAAGTCATGAATGATTACTAATATTTTTGTAATTTTATGAGATATTTCATGCTAGTTGCGAAATGATGGTTCCCACATGTGTTAGGTGACTCACATGGGCTGCTAAGAGCTGATCATTGGAGTGTATATACAAATAGTACATACATTTAGAAGCTGTGTATTGTACGAGTACGAATACGGGTGCATACGAGTAGAATTGTTGATGAAACTGAACGAGGATGTAATTATAAGCATTTTTGTTAAGTAGAAGTATTTTGATAAGTGTCTTGAAGTCTTTCAAAAGTGTATGAATACATATTAAAACACTACATGTATATACATTTTAACTGAGTCGTTAAGTCATCGTTAGTCATTACATAATAGGCACAACTTTGTGAATGCTCCCGGACACAATAGGCACAACTTTGTGAATCGTCGTTCATATGTGGTAACGTCGAACCCTTGTGTTCGTAACTCTCTAAGTTCTGCCTTGAGTTTATTGACTTCGTTTCTAGGACGGTACTGCTCGTTCATCAATTGCTTGAATGCCGACCACGGTAGTGCGTAAGCAGCATTTTTTCATACCTGTTCAAGATAGGTGTTCCATCACGTTAACGCAGTACCTGTGAAGGTATGTGTAGCATACTTAACTTTGTCCTCTTCAGTACACTTACTTATGGCAAACACCGATTTGACTTTCTCGGTCCACCGTTTCAATCCAATTGGTCCTTCGGTTCCATCAAATTCCAAAGGTTTGCAGGCAGTGAATTCTTTGTAGGAGCATCCTACATGATTTCTTGCGCCGTTAGCTGCATTGCTAGATTCAGAGTTATTGTTGGTATGTAGCACAGCCTGTACTGCTGCTATGTTTGCAGCAAGAAAGGTACGAAATTCCTCTTCGCTCATATTCATGGTGTGTCGAGTAGTCGGTGCCATTTCCTTCAAAATAGCCAACTGAATCGAGTTAATCATACAGAATATTAAGAGTAGTCAATAGTATTTCGTAGCATAATATGAACTCATTTATAAAAGCTTTTTCTTCATATTAGCGTTTTATAAGTTTAAATTCGGGTACTACCTACCCGTTAAGTTCATACTTAGTAGCTAATATACAATTCAACTACTACAATTCCATATGAAAAATTGATTATAATAATATATCACATACAAATATTCTTCAAACTTACAACTTCGCTATATTACATATAACATGAAATATAGTATACTATGATACAGGACAGTTTTGAAGATAAATCTAGTTAATACGCAAGTTGTTCAGCAAAGGAAATAAAGACACGTAATTCATAAGTCCAGAAACAAGTCATGCATTCTGGTTTTACTAAGACAACTTCCCATCCTTGGTCTTGTGGAAAATACCGTTATGACCATTGGCTAGACAGAATGTTGTAATGTCGTTAAAAGGACGAGGGTTTCGTAATGTCTAACAGCCCTGTAATAATCTAAAAACCTTGTTTCTCACCCCAACTACTGAATCTGTCACTTGTGGGAAGGTTTTATTTAAAAGTTGCAATCCGATGTTCTTTTTCTCACTTTGGTAAGAAGCAAACATCACTAACCCGTAAGCATAACATGCTTTTTTTATGTTGCATGTTAGAAGCTCTTTCTAATTCAAGAAATCCTATGTTGGGATATGTTGAGTCAAAATAGGTTCTTAACCCGTAGCTAAAAATTGCATTTGGGTTCCCCGCAATTAATGCTTTAAAGAAAACACGACGTAACTTACGGTCTCCCCAATGTGATATACCTTACCTATCAAAGGAAAGCCTTTAATAAACTAAGGCATTTCTGGAAAGTTTTTCAAATGTTTGACAAGTTAATTTCACCATAACTAAATGTGCTGATGAATTCTGACCAACTCTAGACAAGATTTCCTCAATCATATCCTCTGGTAGGTCTTCTAAAATATTCGGTTGTCTACCCTTAACGTCCATTTTGTTTTTATACTGTAAAATAGACAAGAATTAGATTCGTAATAACAAACATTACAAGCAATTTTTTACATAGAACATAAAAGTACAAGCACACTACAATACATATAATACACAACATGATTACAACCCTCTAATCTGAATCACTGGTTTCTTCTTCTTCGGACTTGGTTCGTTTTCCTAATTTTCTAGGAATATATGGTGTTCCTGTAATACGAGCCGTCATTTTCCATAATGGTTTAGAAAAACCTGGTGGTTTAGAGGTTCCCGGGTCATTGTTATATTTTAAGAAATACGGATGTTGCTGATACATATAAAGTTCATCGGGGTTGGAATCGGGTTTCTCTATTTTTAAACCTTTTCCCTTATTATTTTCTTTCGCTTTATTAAATTGGGTCGAGGTAATTTCTATAACATCATCGGAATCCTCATCGGGATCCGATTCATCGGAAAATTGGTAATCTTCCCAATATTTTGCTTCCTCGGCGGAAACACCATTGATCATTATTGAATTTGGTCCGTTGATTGAGGATTTTCTTTTATTTAATCGATTTATAGTAGGTATCAATATTTCTTCCTCCAGAACCTCTTCTCCTTCTTCTGGTTCCTCCTCTTCCGATTCCTCCTCTTCTGGTTCCTCTTCTTCCGGTTCCTCCTCTTCCGGTTCCTCTTCGGGAATTTGTGAATCTTCCCAAAATATATTCGACTCTTCATTAATATTAGGTGAATCAATGGGATTTGTACTAGAGGTAGACATTTATCACACAATATCAAACACGTTAAGAGATTAATATATCACATAATATTTACATGTTAATAATATATAGTTTCCAACAAAAAATGTTAAGCAATCGTTTTTGAAGAAAAACACGGTCGAAGTCCAGACTCACTAATGCATCCTAACAAACTCGGTAAGACACACTAATGCAATTTTCTGGTTCTCTAAGACCAACGCTCGGATACCAACTGAAATGTCCCGTTTATATTGATTATAAACGTTCCATATTAATTGATTTCGTCGCGAGGGTTTGACCTCTATATGAGACGTTTTTCAAAGACTTCATTCATTTTTAAAACAACCATAACCTTTATTTTATCGATAAAGGTTTAAAAAGCATTACGTAGATTACCAAATAATGATAATCTAAAATATACCGTTTACACACGACCATTACATAATGGTTTACAATAAGAATATATTACATCAAAAATAAGTTTCTTGAATGCAGTTTTTACATAATATCATACAAGCATGGACTCCAAATCTTGTCCTTATTTTAGTATGCAACAACGGAAGCTCTTAATAATCATCTGAGAATAAACATGCTTAAAACGTCAACAAAAATGTTAGTGAGTTATAGGTTTAACCTATATATTATCAAATCATAATAATAGACCACAAGATTTCATATTTCAATATACATCCCATACATAGAGATAAAATTCATTCATATGGTGAACACCTGGTAACCGACATTAACAAGATGCATATAAGAATATCCCTTATCATTCCGGGAAATCCTTCGGACATTATATAAACGAATTCGAAGTACTAAAGCATCCGGTACTTTGGATGGGGTTCGTTAGGCCCAATAGATCTATCTTTAGGATTCGCGTCAATTAGTAGATCGGTTTACTAATTCTTAGGTTACCAAGCAAAAGGGGCATATTCGGCTTCGATCATTCACCCATATAATGTAGTTTCAATTACTTGTGTCTATTTCGTAAAACATTTATATAACTGCATGTATTTTCATCCCAAAATATTAGATTTTAAAAGTGAGATTATAACTCACTTTCACAAATTTTTACTTCGTCGGGAAGTAAAACTTGACCACTGGTCGATTAACGAACCTATAACAAATATGTACATATATATCAAAGTATGTTCAAAATATATTTACAACATTTTTAATACGTTTTACTGTTTTAAATTTATTAAGTCAGCTGTCCTCGTTAGTAACCTACAACTAGTTGTCCACAGTTAGATGTGCAGAAATAAATCGATATATATTATCTTGAATCAATACACGACCCAGTGTATACACATCTCAGGCTAGATCACAACTCAAAGTATATATATTTTTAGAATCAACCTCAACCCTGTATAGCTAACTCCAATATTACTGCATATAGAGTGTCTATGGTTGTTCCAAATAATATATATACATGGGTTGATATGATATGTTAAAACATTTGCATACGTGTCTATGGTATCTCAAGATTACATAATATATTAGAATACATATATAATACAATATAAGTTAGCTAGGATATGATTTGTATAGAATTGTTACAATATTTCCCGTAGCTACAACAATTAAAAAATATCCAATCTTGTTTTACCCATAACTTCTTCGTTTTAAATCCGATTTGAGTTAATCAAATTGCTATGGTTTCATATTGAACTCTATTTTTTGAATCTAAACATAAAAAAATAGGTTTATAGTCGGAATTATAAGTTACAAGTCATTTTTGTAAAGGTAGTCATTTCAGTCGAAAGAACGACGTCTAGATGACCATTTTGGAAAACATACTTCCACTTTGAGTTTAACCATGATTTTTGGATATAGTTTCATGTTCATAATAAAAATAATTTTCCCATAAGAACAACTTTTAAATCAAAGTTTATCATAGTTTTTAATTAACTAACCCAAAACAGCCCGCGGTGTTACTACGGCGGCGTATATCCGGTTTTACGGTATTTTTTCGTGTTTTTCGGTTTTAACTCATTAAGTTAGCATATAATATAGATATAGAACATGTGTTTAGTTGATTTTAAAAGTCAAGTTAGAAGGATTAACTTTTGTTTGCGAACAAGTTTAGAATTAACTAAACTATGTTCTAGTGATTACATGTTCAAATCTTCGAATAAGATAGTTTTATATGTATGAATCGAATGATGTTATGAACATCATTACTACCTCAAGTTTATTAGTTAAACCTACTGGAAGTGACAAGAAATGATCTAGCTTCAAAGGATCATGGATGGCTTGAAAGTTCTTGAAGTAGAATCATGACACGAAAAAAAGTTCAAGTAAGATTATCACTCGAATTAAGATAGTTATAGTTATAGGAATTGAATCAAAGTTTGTATATGAGTATTACCTTGATTTAGAATGATATCTTACTGTAAACAACAAGGATTTCTTGAGGTTGGATGATCACTTTACAAGATTGTAAGTGAGCTAGTAAACTTGGAAGTATTCTTGATTTTATGAAACTAGAACTTGTAGAATTTATGAAGAACACTTAGAACTTGAAGATGGAACTTGAGAGAGATCAATTAGATGAAGAAAATTGAAGAATAAAAGTGTTTGTAGATGTTTTTGGTCTTTGGTATATGGATTAGGTATAAAGGATATGTAATTTTGTTTTCATGTAAATAAGTCATGAATGATTACTAATATTTTTGTAATTTTATGAGATATTTCATGCTAGTTGCCAAATGATGGTTTCCACATGTGTTAGGTGACTCACATGGGCTGCTAAGAGCTGATCATTGTAGTGTATATACCAATAGTACATACATTTAGAAGCTGTGTATTGTACGAGTACGAATACGGGTGCATACGAGTAGAATTGTTGATGAAACTGAACGAGGATGTAATTGTAAGCACTTTTGTTAAGTAGAAGTATTTTGATAAGTGTCCTGAAGTCTTTCAAAAGTGTATGAATACATATTAAAACACTACATGTATATACATTTTAACTGAGTCGTTAAGTCATCGTTAGTCGTTACATGTAAATGTTGTTTTGAAACCTTTAGGTTAACGATCTTGTTAAATGTTGTTAACCCATTGTTTATTATATCTAAAGAGATGTTAAATTATTACATTATCATGATATTATGATATATTAATATATCTTAGTATGATATATATACAGTTAAATGTTGTTACAACGCTAATCGTTACATATATGTCTCGTTTCGAAATTCTTAAGTTAGTAGTCTTGTTTTACATATGTAGTTCATTGTTAATATACATAATGACATGTTTACTTATCATTTATCATGATTAAACATAGTTTAACAATATCTTAATATGATTCATATGTAATTAGTAAGACGTTGTTATAACGATAATCGTTATATATATCGTTTCAAGTTTCTTAATTCAATAAACACAATTTTATGTATATAACTCATTGTTAAAATACCTAATGAGATACTTACTTATCATAATATCATGTTAACTATATATATAATCATATATATGTCATCATATAGTTTTTACAAGTTTTAACGTTCGTGAATCACCGGTCAACTTGGGTAGTCAATTGTCTATATGAAACCTATTTCAATTAATCAAGCCTTAACAAGTTTGATTGCTTAACATGTTGGAAACACTTAATCATGTAAATATCAATTTCATTTAATATATATAAACATGGAAAAGTTTGGGTCACTACAGACTCGGTCCGGGCTTGAACCCGAGACCTCTCGCCCTCCCTTAATACTCCATAACCACTCAGCCATTTCTGTTTTTCCTGAGAATAACCCACCCAATTTTATTATAACCCATATTTCTTTCTTGTTCTTACTTCATCTTCTTCCCCAAACCACAAATTGACCATTTGATCAAAACTGATTAACAATGTGATACTAATTAATTTTTGGATTAAAAATAGATACCAAAACAGCTAATTAGTGTTTAAATGAATTGGAAAAAAATCAAAAATAAATAAAAAGAAAAAGTTCCTGCTGTCGCAACTTATAAACAAAAAAAAAATGATTTTTGATTTTGAACGCGTAATGGACTATGGTTATAACATGAAATAGTTTGATAGTCATATGTAAAAACTATTGGAATCGTTAATTAACTGGAAACATCAAAAACAAACTCGAATTTGATCATTGTTCTTATGTTTGACTTTTTTGAATTTAAGGCTTGACTCAAAAATTTGAAGTCAAGAAATGAAATTGGGACTTGAAAACTTACAGAAAGTATAATTAAGTAATTCCTAACACTTCTATGTTTCTAGATTGTGAAGTTAAATTCGAATTTTGAACCTTTGATTAAAAGCCATCGTGACAGAGTAACAAGCTGCGGTTTGTTTTTTTTTTCCTGCCTCATTTACGAATTGTAGTGAGAATTTATAGAGTGTATTGAATAATTGAAGAGGAAACATGAATTGATTAATTGAAACCGACCTATAACCATACCCGGATAGGAAGTACTGAGATTCCAATCAGGAGAAGAATACAAATAAGAAAAATAAACAATAGATCGTGATTTATAACTGAATTTTACCTAATCTGCTATTTTAATTCGATTTGGAGACAGGAGAATCGATTAGTAGAGAGAAGAAACCAAAAATTGAAAAAAATAGATAGGGAAGTTTAATATTTCGTACACTCATTTATATTTTTAATTTACTTTTAACTAATATTAATAATAATAATATTAATAAAAAAATACTAATAATAACAATAATAGGATTTATAATAATAATAGTAATGAATAATAATACTGATAATATCAATTAATAATAATAATATATTAATTCTATTAATAATAATCATAATAATAATAATAATGGTATTTAGAATAATAATACTAATAATTATAATAATGTTTATAAGGATATTATTAATGATAATATTACTAAATTGTATTATTATAATAATAATAATGATACTATATAAAAATATTGATTCTCAAAGATAATACATAAGAATACTAGTAATATCAATGTACATGTTTAAATTTTTATATCTCTAATATTAATTTTAATAATAATAATGAGATTTATATAAAAAAAATTATGCTTATCAAATCTCATATATATATATATATATATATATATATATATATATATATATATATATATATATATATATATATATATATATATATATATATATATATATATATATATATATATATATATATATATATATATGTTTACTTAATAATATTTTATTTATTTTGTATACTACTTTACACATTTAATTCAAATGATTAAATGATATAATATTCCTTCAACTTAATATATGCTCTTATATTTTATTTACATATTTATTTTCACACACACATATCTATTTACAATTAATTGTTCGTGAATCGTCGGGATTTGGTCAGAGGATAATTGCATATCTGAAATCAATTCAAAATTTTTAAACTCAACAATATAGACTTTGCTTATCGTATCGAATTTATATTAAGATTAAGTTTAAATTTAGTCGGAAATTTCCGGGTCGTCACAGTACCTACCCGTTAAAGAAATTTCGTCCCGAAATTTGATCGAGGTGGTCATGGCTAACAATAAGAATGCCTTCATGACGAATATGAGTTGATAAAATAGAATTTTATTACCATAGAGTAATATGGATAACATGATTCGATTACTCGAAGAGTATGAGTGAAGCTATCGTAAAAGATTGAAATAGGAAAAGTAAAGATTTGTCTTAACTTTTGACAGAGTCAGGGTTGATTTCCGGATTTCAAGGTATTAAAGAAAATCTTCGAAATCTTATAAAACCTGGTTCTTCGGGATTTAAGGGATTTAGGATCTCTTTAATTAAATGCAGTCATCTGTCTCGATTACACTGTCGGATATTTCCATTATAAATTTACCTATTTCATTTCATTATTCTCACCATTCCTATACTTTTTTCCTTAATCCATACTTCTAAAGATTGTAAAAATGCTTAATCCAGTACTGATCCTTGTCCTTCTTCTGACAATTTCTTCTGTCTTCCTCCTTTTTCATCTACCACCGGAGGAATCCGTTAACTTCTACTATTACCTTGGGGTTATAGTGTTTTTCATTCTCCCGTGTATTTATGTTGCTATCCGCATTGATATACATGGTTTGTAACTTATATGTTTGTGATCGGCTTTATATTTTCCTTTAAATTTCGGAGCTCCGTGCTCTTGTTTTCTCTTTCCGATTCTAAATCAAGCGAATAATGGTCCAGAATTTGTAGATATAGAGTTTCGAATGATTATAATGTTCTAAGCAGGAAGGAACGTGATAGCACGATTTGATTTTCAAATTTATCAACATCACGGATGATAGAACCACCAAGAATACATTTTCTTGATATGTTCAGAAGTTAAGTAGAATGAAAGAGTTATGTAACATGGCACATGATGACGTTATGATCTGTGAAACATCATGTTCCAATAGAACTTCCAGCATGACTTACTGTAATATAATCACGTTGGCCAAGCGCCATTATATTATACTAATTCATGCTTCAATTCTCAACACTTCTCCACAATTCATTCATAATTTATACTTACTTTTACAGAAGTTTCCAATATATTGAAATACAAAAAACACGAAGAGGTAGATAATTTCAGACAAGAATATTTATGAAAATATCCTCGGAAATATCGAAGATATTTATGATGATATTTTGGAATTTCTAAGTTCGAAGGTTGTTGAAGAAAAATTTTCCTTAAGATTTTAACATGACTTCGGAGTAAGATATTCTCTAAAGATTCCATCGGATCCAGAATTTTCTGGATTCTTTGAATATAGGGTTTGGTCCTTGTATTTGTCCTTGGTCTCCTCCATGGTTAGCTCAATCCGTTTTTCAGTACCAAATTTTCTATCGAGCGTTCCCAACACTCCATTCCTTATCATCAAACTCTTGGCCATTTAGGCCATCTACAATTTTACTATTTCGTCTGCATTTAATGCAGCCATATCTGAATCGTCGGTTATAAATTCGAGGTGGTTTTAAGAGAATTGGTTTTTATATGATTAAACGCTGATGGTAATATGGTGGAATATAAAAGGTTCTCCGGTAACGATGATGAAAGGGTAATCTTTATAATAAGGTTTATTCGAATGAAAAATTAAAGTTGATTTGCTGAAGCTGTGATAAAATTTGCTAATTTAGAAAGGAATTGCAAATTGATTTTCGGTAATAACAATGCCAAAGGAGCTAGCACATATACGTGTTAAACGTTTACTTAAGTTCCGAGTGTTTTCAGGTGCATAACTATATGCATCAATATTTTCTTCCGTAAATGAAGTGCGGTTGGTTCATCCTCTCGATTGAGGTGTTTTTAAGAATCATGAAAGGTTTGAACGCAGATTGTAATTGTCAAGATACAAATGAGGTTTAAGATGAAATCAAGTGGCAAACTTGAAGAAATGTTTAGTTTCATATGTTATAATCAGTATTTTAATTCATTTTAATTGTCCAATGTCGATAGTCCACAGTTAACAGTCTAATAATTCATATATAGTTTAATATATAATATTCGAATTAATTAATACGTATCGTGACCCGTGTACGTGTCTCAGACTCGATCACAACTCAAAGTATATATATTATTATAGAATAAACGTCAACCCTGTATAGCTAACTCCAGCATTACTGCATATAGAGTGTCTATGGTTATTCCAAATAATATTTATAGATGCGTCGATATGATATGTCAAAACCTTGTATACGTGTCCCGATATTTAAAGTGCGTAAAATAAATAACAGAAATTAAATGACGATAAATAAAATTGCGAGAATTTAAATTACGATAAATAAAATGTAATATGGAATTAATCATTTAGCTAGGAACAGTTAGCGTGGATTCTTATCAAAATTATTCTCATAATTAAATTGTTTGTTTCTAACAAGTTTTATTTTTGTCCAATGTTTTTTTCATTATGCCACTTGTTGGATTCTGATAGGTCAAAATCCAAATATGAAATTGAATGAAAATAGTTATTCTACGGTGATCGGATATGTATATCTGTGGGTGTAAGTAGGACAGTAAATGACTGTTGAATCAGATTCGAAGAATGTACAGTGTAACTTATTAATGTGAAATCTAAATATTTCTCGGGTATTACCTATCCGTTAAAATATTTTCACCATTAATCGTTTGTGCAAAAGAATTTTTAATTACAATCTTTATGAAAATATACTTTCATATATATTCTCTTCAGATGTAATCATAGATTTAATGAGTCAATATGATATTAAACTCATTTGATTTACTGTTAGAACAAGAATTTATAATCTCTAGAACATTAGAGATTACATAATAGTCATGTCGTATGAAGATAAATGATGTAGAATGTCACGTAGAACGATGATTATGCTCGAGGTATAGATTGCGATGTTGAGGCGTGGATTGTTGATGGTACTGGTGCTGTTATTGATGGTACTGTTGGTGCTGGTGATGTTGTTGAAGCTGGTAAATTTTGCACCATATTCTCCAGATTGATTACTCGAGCGCGAAGTTCGTTGACTTCTTCTATTATTCCGGGATGATTGTTGGTCGGAACAGGCGGATGAATAAGGTTTAGAATTTTGGATAGAATATAATCATGGCGAGATATTCGGGTAATGAGGGAGAAAATAGTGTTTCGGATTGGTTCGCTGGTGAATGCTTCAGGTTCTTCGCCAAGAGTGCAGGTTGGTGGGTGGAAGGGATCGCCTTTTTCTTGTCTCAATCGGTTAAGTCGACTACGAACCCATATGAATTGGGGATGGATGATTGGTTGATTCATTCTGGTGACACTGCTTTCGGAGCTTAGGTGAAACTCCATATCGGAATAGCTGTCGGAATCCGAGGAATTCGAACTGGATGAGGGATTCATCTCTTACGATTAGATGAAGGATATTCAATAAGAAATAGATTATAGGATGTAGATTAGTACCCTGCAATACATAATTTACATATGCATATATAATACTAAAATCCCATAAGTTACGGAGGAATCTACGGAAGATATCAGGCAGAGTCTACCGTAATCGATCCGCTAAGATATGAATTTGTCTATACACTATCTATGCAATAAAGGCAGTAGGACGTGTCTAGACGAAGAATGTTAAGCAGGTAATTTCCTAAGGATGATAAGTAGGTAATTTTTGACACAAAATGATAAGCAAAACTTTTGACATGCAGACACGGTCGAAGTCCAGACTCACTAATGCATCCTAATGACTTATCGGTTAGACACACTAATGTAGACCTGGTTCGCTAAGACCACCGCTCTGATACCAACTGTGATGACCCGTCCTAATCCTCCTGGATAAAGTCATCAACATCTGGTCCCATTGCGAGGTACTGACCTAAATATGCCATGAATGACTCCAAGTAATATATTTATAATGAGCTAATGCACAGCAGAAGATTTCTTTCATACCTTAGAATAAACATGCTTAAAAATGTCAACCAAAAGGTTGGCGAGTTCATAGGTTTATCATAACAATCATTTCATTATATCAATAGACCACAAGATTTCTGTTTATAAATATATGTACACTCGCAAGTGTATAAAAGTATTCTATAAGTTGTTAAGCGCTTCGGTAACCATACTTAACATTTAATGTGGCATATTCCCTTTATTATGAAATCTCCCTACACTCGCAAGTGTAGTAAAACGAAGTACTATGCAACCGTTTACGATACTAGAGCGACTAGCCCGGTTGGGGTGGTCAAACCCGATAGACCTATCAATAGGATTCGCGCTTACATGTTCTTCCAACATGTAAATATTAGTTACCAAGCTATTAGGGAGGATATGAAAGGTGGTATAACTCAACGTAGAATATATTTTAAGTACTTATGTCTATTTCGTCAATCATTTATAAAAGCAGCGCATGTATTCTCAGCCCAAAAATATATATTGTAAAAGCAATTAAAAAGGGAGCAAATGAAACTCACCATACTGTATTTTGTAGTAAAAATACATATGACGATATTGAAAAATGCAGGGTTGGCCTCAGATTCACGAACCTATATCATTTGTATATCTATCAAAACACATAATCGTAATCGAGCAAATTCATATTTTATATCTTTAAGTTATATATTATATATATGTTTATCCAATTAGTATTATATTAAGAATACTTAATTTATTATATATGAATATTTAAATAAAATTTGTCAATATAATTAATACATACTTATATGTAATATAAATATATTCTTACAGGTATAATATTCATTTGTCATAAAAATAATAATGATAACAACAATAATTTTTAAATAAAAAGATAGTTTTAATATCATGATAATTTTAGTAATACTAATAATAATCTAAATGTTAATAATAATAATAACAATGATAGTAATAATAATAATTTTTAATAAAGTTAATAAATTTAACAATGATGATAATAATAATCAATAACAATAACAATAATAATAATAATATTAGTAATAATAATTATAGTTAGAAAACTACCTTTAAAAAAAATGAGTTCCAAAAAGATTGACTCGGTCCGGGCTCGAACCCGAGACCTCTCGCCCTCCAATAACACTCCATAACCACTCAGCCATTTCTGTTTTTCCTGAGAATAACCCACCCCATTTTATTATAACCCATATTTCTTTCTTGTTCTTACTTCATCTTCTTCCCCAAACCACAAATCGACCATTTGATCAAAACTGATTAACAATGTGATACTAATTAATTTTTGGATTAAAAATAGATACCAAAACAGCTAATTAGTGTTTAAATGAATTGGAAAAAAATAAAAAAAATAAAAAGAAAAAGTTCCTGCTCTCGTAATGGATTATGGTTATAACATGAAATAGTTTGATAATCATATGTAAAAACTATTGGAATCATTAATTAACTGGAAACATCAAAAACAAACTCGAATTTGATCATTGTTCATATGTTTGACTTTTTTGAATTTAAGGTTTGACTCAAAAATTTGAAATCAAGAAATGAAATTAGGACTTGAAAACTTACAGAAAGTATAATTAAGTAATTCCTAACACTTCTGTGTTTCTAGATTGTGAAGTTAAATTCGAATTTTGAACCTTTGATTAAAAGCCATCGTGACAGAGTAACAAGCTGCAGTTTGTTTTTTTTTTTTGCCTCATTTACGAATTGTAGTGAGAATTTATAGAGTGTATTGAATAATTGAAGAGGAAACATGAATTGATTAATTGAAACCGACCTATAACCATACCCGGACAGGAAGTACTGAGATTCCAATCAGGAGAAGAATACAAATAAGAAAAATAAACAATATATCGTGATAATAATAATAATAGTAATGAATAATAATACTGATAATATCAATTAATAATAATAATATATTAATTCTATTAATAATAATCATAATAATAATAATGGTATTTAGAATAATAATACTAATAATTATAATAATGTTTATAAGGATATTATTAATGATAATATTACTAAATTGTATTATTATAATAATAATAATGATACTATATAAAAATATTGATTCTCAAAGATAATACATAATAATACTAGTAATATCAATGTACATGTTTAAATTTTTATATCTCTAATATTAATATTAATATTAATATTAATATTAATATTAATATTAATATTAATATTAATATTAATATTAATAATGAGATTTATATAAAAAAAATTATGCTTATCAAATCTCATATATATATATATATAAATATATATATATATATATATATATATATATATATATATATATATATATATATATATATATATATATATATATATATATATATATATATATATATATATATATATATATATATGGTTACTTAATAATATTTTATTTATTTTGTATACTACTTTACACATTTAATTCAAATGATTAAATGATATAATATTCCTTCAACTTAATATATGCTCTTATATTTTATTTACATATTTATTTTCACACACACATATCTATTTACAATTAATTGTTCGTGAATCGTCGGGATTTGGTCAGAGGGTAATTGCATATCTGAAATCAATTCAAAATTTTTAAACTCAACAATATAGACTTTGCTTATCGTATCGAATTTATATTAAGATTAAGTTTAAATTAAGTCGAAAATTTCAGGGTCGTCACATACAAAACAGGGTTTTGCATGTTTCATATGAACACAATAACATGTTACATATCAACACACTCATGTTGGTTGCATAATAGTTTGCACTTGTGTCTATCCGTTATAAAAATATTGCATTTATTCCCAGCCTAAAAATATATAAAAAGGGAGCAGTTGAACTCACGATACGATACGATAGTTTGTAATAAATATGTGTATGATGGCACTGAACAAGTGCAGAGTTGTCCTCGGATTCACGAACCTATATCAAGTATATATATTAACACATATACTCGTAATCGAATAAGTTTATATATATTATTTCAATTGTTATATATTTCTATATATACTTTTATATATATTTTATAAATAAGTATTTGTTTGATAAAATGATTTTAAAAATGATAATGAATAAATAGTTATATTATTTTGTAATAATAATAATAATAATAGTAGTAAAAATGATAATAATCACAATAAGGTTTTAAATATAATAATAATAATAATATAATTTTTGAAGATCGCAAAAATGTTAATTTTTGTAAAAATAATAATAACGATAATAATTTTTAATGATAATAATAATAATAATAATAATAATTATACTTATGTTGACGATAATAATTATAATAGCAGTAGTTTTTAATGCAGATTATAATTTTGATAATAATACTTTAATACTAGTAGTAATAATAATAATAATAATAATAATAATAATAATAATAATAATAATAATAATAATAATAATAATAATAATAATAATAATACTAAGTGATAATACTTAATCGATAATAATATTTGTAGTAACAATAATAATAGTCTTAATTGTAATTATAATCGTTTTAAATGATAATTAATACTAATAACAATGATAATAATAATAATTTGTATTGCTTTTAAAATAATAATAATAATAATAATAATAATAATAATAATAATAATAATAATAATAATAATAATAATAATAATAATAATAATAATAATAATAATTCTAATCATAATAATGATAATAATATTTAGAATGATAATACTAATGATAGTTAATAATAATACTAATATTCTTAATGATATTAATAATAATACTTTTAATGTTGTTAGTAGTAATAATAATAATTGTGATAATAACAACAACAACAACAGTAATAATTAATAATAATAATAATAATAATAATAATAATAATAATAATAATAATAATAATAATAATAATAATAATAATAATAATAATAATAATAATAATAATAATAATAATAGTTTTTAAAAGAAAACTACCTCAAATAAGCTTTTATAAAAAGACTTGCCCCGAACCAGGCTCGAACCCGAGACCTCTCGCTCACCCCAAACACAAGCAGACCAGCTGAGCCAGCCTGTTATTCTGATTAATATCAGAATTTATTTATATATAACCCGTATTATATTTTCATCATCTTCTTCATTAATTCAAACGAACCAAATAATCAATCCATTAATCAAGACACGATTACAAAATTGGTTTTAGGATATTTAAACAAACAAAAATCGATTCGTGATGATTGGGACTAACAGAAAATAAATAAAAAAAAATCAAACAGAGATACCTGCACTTTGAAAACGCGAAGAACAAGTCATATTATGATTTTGAAATTTAGAACGTTTTAGACCTCAATTATATCATGAAAAAGATTTCATTTCACTCCTAGAAACTTTCTGTAACTTCAATTGAACCTAAAACATCCAATTAAATTCAAATTTCGCTATGAACACGACAGTTGACTTTTTGAATTTGAAACTTTGACTCCAAAATTCGTTGTCGGTAAAAAGAATTGGAATGTGAAATTTTGCAGATAGTTTCACTACGGAATTCCTAAAAAAACTGCATTAATGGATTTTGAAAAGGATTACGAATTCACGTTTTTAGAAAAATGAGTAAGAACAGAGCAGAACCCCTTTTTTATTATTTAAATTCACTGTTTCAATTCTTGATGGGCATTAGCAGTTAAATAGCAATGTATAATTGATAATCGAACGTGTAAAGTTGGATTTCATTGTTTGTTTAATGATAATGGGTGTCGACATGATTATGCATCAGGAAAAAAATATATAATAAAACAGCAGATAAATAAAAAAAATAAGATAAAATCATATAGGGTCACGATGGCTTAAAAATATTGATAGTGTCATGACCTAAATTAGGTATCTGCTTTTCTTTTGATTATTTTTATATAATTAATATATATATATTAATGATAATAATACTAATTAATAATTATATTAACAATGATAATAATATTGATAAGATAATAATAATAATAAACTTAAAAATAATGATAAGTTTAATAATAATTAATAACAATAATAATAATAATGATAATAATAATAATAATAATAATAATAATAATAATAATTATACTCTTAATAATAATAATAATAATAATAATAATAATAATAATAATAATAATAATATTAATAATGATAATTATCAATAATAATATTAATAATAATATTATTATAAATAATTTATATTAATGATATTTATAATAATCCTAATAATTTTAGTAAAGGTGATAATACTAATAATATTAATGTTATTAATAATTATTAATAATAATGACATTAATAATATTTGTAGTAATAATACTTGTAAATAATGATTAGTGATATATTAAAAATGATATTAATAATAATATTAATATAACGAATTAATATTAATGCATAATTATTTACGAATAATGGTCCATGAATCGTCGGAATTAGTCGAAGTTAGATTTAAATTTGGTCGGAAATTTCTGGGTTGTTATACATTTTCTCAAGGTTTCGGCATTTTCTTTTGGTAGAGGCGTTGTGTCACTGCCAGCAACTATTTCCCATAAATCATGTCCTTGTAGGTATGATTCTATACAGGTCCGCCAATAATCATAGTTGTGGTTATTGAGACTCTTGATTCCACTGCTCGTACTTGCAAGATCTGTCATCATGACGTCCAACGTCCAGTAAGCTTGGTCCCTGATCGACGAGATTTCACAGTTCCTAACTGTGCTCTGGCAGAATCTCCCTTAGAGCCTTGGTGAAAACAAGTCGATGTAAACGTCCAACGTTTACCAATTTCCTCCACTAGAAATGGTCCCGAACGACCCGCTCTGATACAAATTGTTGGAAGCTTCGACAAACCCAACACACCCACTATAGAGGACCTAGGTTATACTCACTCACTACACCAACACTTTGACATTGGTTAGCCTTTAATTTTATAAATCCTTAGTGCACAATAATACTTCGGCAACAGTGTCGACCATATATCGTTCAGGCTGTATAACCGACCATATATCACTTAGGCGGCAAAGCCGACCATATAATAGATACAACACAAGTGCACTAAGAACTTAAACACAAACTGAGGCTTAACCGGGAAACTTAACAAAGAACACTTTTATTAATACAAAGAAACAATTACAATATTATGGACTCAACTCACACTCTTACTTCTTCACAACTTCTACTTCTAACTCTTCTTCACTTCTTACTTCTTCTCTACTTCACACTTCACTTACTCACACCTTACACAAATGAACTACTCATCACCCATATTTATACTACCCCATGGAACATTCTAGAAACTAGATATTTCCATGAATAAATATCTAGATATTTTCTACACATACAAATATCTATATTTTCCCTATCAAATACAAATTTCTAGATTTTTCCTACCATATTCTAAATTCTAGATATTTTCTTATACATATTAATATCTAGATATTTTATATACATCTACTAATGCCAAATTTGCATTGTATTTTAACAGTAGCTGATGGGACTTTCGGGAAAGCTAAACAGGGAAGTTGCACCATAAAGTTTCAGTTGGTTGTTCAACAATATGTGCCGAGGTGAAATGCTTGGAATGTGATATTTTAAGTGCTATACTCTTAATGGTGGAGTATGATAATTCTTGTTAAGAGTTATGATTGTCCGTGATGACAATGATTGTCGGTTTAGACAATGTTCGGTAAAGATGCAAGTTTTGTCTCTTGGGAGATAATCAATGGCATGAAGATGAGGATCTTGAAGTTGTCGTCGAGGAAGCGTCTACATCGGTTTCTTTTGCAAAGTGGAAGAATGGTTATCTTCTTCTATCCAAAAGGTTGAGATTTGTTGGTTATAGTTTTGGTTAGAAGAAATGGATATGGTTGCTTTGTATTTGTGAATGGATGTTATCCCACATAGGTGGGAGGAAGAAGTGGGAGGGGGGTGACTTGGTTATAAAAGGAGTGTTAAGCCTCACTTCCAAATTGCACCAATCAATACACTTTAAATATTTGATTATTTCTTTCTTTTTTACCCTTGTTTGAGAGTTGTATTAGTTAAATATTTTGGAGAGTGTAGTTAGCTTAAGAGAGTCGTCTATATCATTGTAACAATTTGTGATATAGTGTATTTCTCTCTTTGGGGGCCGGTGGTTTTTTTCATGTTTTGGAGTTTCCACGTTAAATCTTGTGTTGTGTATTGTTCTTATTTCTTTACTATTATTGTTGGGCTGGGTGGTGGGAATTAGTGAGACCGTAATTTCCCAACATCAAGTACCTCTTTACTTATCTCCACACGATGTAACTCGAGTACTCTTAGAGATACACAGTTGATCACAGGATTGGGACTCATTGAAGCATATGACAACCAAATAGTAGAAGAAGAAGAATGAAATCTTAATAACAATGTACGTAAGTTTTCACCAGATAATATCCCATCTGGAAACATAAATAACCTACCACACCGTTGAGTTACATAGCATATTTGGAGCGAAAGCTGTTTGAGACAACTTTGGGCAGCTACGGTTCGAATCCATTTTTTAGCAAGAGAAGCCGCCTTGATATGTAATTTCAGATCAAAACTTTCAATTGGTATGTTGTCTTTGACATACTTAGAAATGGTGTGATTCATAAACATCATGTATTCACTTTGTTTTAGTTTATTAGGAAACGTTGAAGGTTTAGGAAACCTTAGATGAGGGATGGTAGACCAAGCATGTGACCATGTCTTGGACAACACACACGTACGAGCAGCTTCTTTTACCGGCAACAACGATTGTATACGCTGAATCAAATCCACCGGGACATCATCCGATTGTGATCTTCTCTGCAAGTTATCCATACCGAAAAAATTAAAGCGAAATTATATTAGGGTTATGAAACCCTGATTTTCCCTGTTTTAAGTAATTGATTTTTGGAGAGGTTATCGCTAATGAGGGGACCAAAACAAACTTTATAAGTTTGATAACTGATATGCGGGCTATCGGCCCACTTCATTTAAATCTTATTTTTATAAGTATAGGCCCAACTTATTAATTGCTTCACTCTAATTTAGTCAAACATTATGCATTATAGTTGTATTTTGGATTTGGACGTTTGGCTACTTTTTGAGCCAATAGCTTAAAGTATTGTTCTCGTGGTAAAATAAAAGTTACCGTTGAATCGATTTAGTGGTCGGTTCCTGGAGATTTTTCTGAGTTCATCATTCTTTTGTGATCCCATGCAAAAAGAATGGTAGTACGTTATCGAATACATAAGTTTTGAAACAACTGTGGGGAAGTGTTAGTTGCGCATCGTTTAACATTTTGCTAATTGATATCAGTGGTGGATCCAGAAATATTTTTCGACGGGGGCAAAAATTCATTAAAAATTTTTGAATTTATATATATATATATATATATATATATATATATATATATATATATATATATATATATATATATATATATATATATATATATATAAATTGTGGTAAATGGTGTCACCATGTGATTGGTTGACACCATGTTAATAGTAACTCCTTTTTTTTTCTTTTCAAAACATGATTTGCCCAACACCCCCCAAACCACTAACCCAATACCATTCGGATCCCCTTACCCGCTCCTTTAACACAACCCGAATACCCGCTAATGTAGCTGCTGCTGCTGTAGCTACAGGACCCTTTTTTTTCGAAACCAACCCGCAGCGAAAGCGCGTGCCAAAAAACTAGTTATAATTATTGTACGAAACACATCATTCTATACCTTAAAAGAGGGTTATTATTAGCTAATAATTCTTTTTAAAACTCACTTTCTAACCCTTAGATCAAAAAAAGACTCTCACATACCCTTTAATCTAATGGTCTAAAATGATCCCTACTTATATTAGCTAATAAATCAATTTTGATTATTGAAACCGACTAAAATACCCTTCAATTATAAAACACCCGGCTAATATTAACAAAGGGGTTCATGTCATATAGATTCACGTCAGAAAATTATCAAAGCTCACTCTGTAAGAATGAATGAGATCCGAAGCAGGTTATCATATGCATTTTACAAAATAATGTTTCCTCAATTAGGGTTTCTGATATTTGATTTGATTTGATTTGTATCTAATTCGAATGTTTTTTTGATTTGAAACTACGATTTCAATTAGGTTAGGGTTTAGGTTATAGTTTTGATAGCTTCATACGTTAATCATGATATACAACAGGTTTGGTTCTGCTTTAAAAATGGGGTTCTAAAATCGGTTCTTAGTTATCTCTGCTTAAATCGATTGTTTTTTTTATTTTATGTTTTTGATTGTTTTGTACTGCTGCGATATCTTAATTTTGTGAGATTATACTTTATGTAATGTATTGTAACTTTGTATGTAACTAAAATTTTTGTTGATTTTGCAATATGAATGAATTAGAAGTGGGATGATATATTCGTTTGTAGAGAATGTTGACTGGTTTGTTGTAATTTAGTTACTTGCTACATTATGAGTTTTTTTTTTTTAAATGATAAGAATATACCGGTTTTCTAGGTTTCAGGGTCAGACCGACTTACATAACAATGAACCGAGTGTGCTTCGCTCAGCCATAGAGGAGGCGTTTCTAGCAGAGCACGGGTTTACAGAAATGCTAATGGTTGAAAATGATTGGGGGGGGGGGGGGGGGAGGGCGGGGCGGGGCTGGGAATTTAGCTACCAAAGAGGGATTATTGAGCCACGAGGTTGAAAATCATCTTTACTTCGTCCGCTACTGCCTGTATTTGGAGAGACCCAAGTGACTCAACACATTCATCACCTGATGTTGATGAACGAATGAATATGTTTATTTTTAACCAACCTTCCATCGTTACCTTTCACATTATTTCAATCTATACTATATAATAAATTGGAGTTTAGGCTGAGGTCATCATGTGCTTTTAGTGATTGTAACATGTGCTTTTAAAGGTTGTAATGCTTAATTTGCTGATGTCATAATTAACATTAAAGAAATTATTATAATGTCATTAAAGAATAAAACGTCGTTAGTGTTTTTATTTGAATTTCTCTAAAAGTCAGTAAAAGGTATGGAGTACTCCGTATAAAGGAAGCTTTATTTTAATTCCCATTTAACAAAATTTAATAAATACTTGATTTATTTAAAAATGAATGTAAATGTATTGGTATTGAAAAGATAAAATCCAGTTGTCTTTTCTTTTACAAATCTCTTCATCAACATTGGTAATATAAATTTTTGCATGCTCCATTCTTGTGCAGATGAAAAATAATTTTTTGAAAGATTTCGAATTTCAAATCTCCTCCATCTATTTCTATTATCTCATCATTTTATTTATCTGATATATTTGTATACATATTTTATAGTATGATTCTCACAAATATTTAACAATTTCACAAAGCATGGTTCAACTAAAATCTAATGATTTTCTTCTATTATTCATCCATCTGGTAGCAATCATATGAGCTGTGAACTGCATCTGCTATTATTTCGATGGAAGAAGAATGAAGATAACGTGTTATTACGATTCACAAAAGTAGGTAGAAGTGTTTGATTTTGATTTTTATATGTTTTTGCATCTTAATTTCATATATACGATTATCAGTGCCATTGTTAGTGTTTTTTTTATCGCAACACTTCTAGGGTTTTATCATGTTTATCATGTTCTTTGATGAATTTTCTCATGTATTTGGCTTACAAATGTTCACCACATTTATCTTTTGACTGTTTTTTGCTTCGGTTTTAATCAAGTTCCTACTAAAAAATAGCTCCATGTATAATAATCTTTTTTTTTATTTAATATTATACATGACATGATTTAAAACTATGCATGTATGTTTGTTTGTAATAGTAAAGTAGTCAACATGAAAGCCTGAAGAGTTTTATAGGTAAGTCAAGTTATATGGAGCATTAATGTTTTTGTCATAGAATATTTTCTAGGAATTTTGTGGATTTGTGATTTTACTTGGCACTATATTTTTTAAGGTTAATGAATCTATGTTTGGAGTTGAATATAAATACTTATTTCATTTTAAAAGGTATACATTTGTGCCAGGACGGATAGAGCATTGTATATAAGGCTGATGGATCAATGGGTGGTTTTTAAACTATATCTTCATCTGTCATATTTGATGGAAAACCGTGTGTACTTTTAAATTTTATAAACGCAGTGGAACATGAAAAATAAACATCTTTTATTAACTTTAAAATAAACATCATTTATTTTATTATAAACTTTCAAGTAAAACATTCACACGATTAACGATCCCAACAAGATCCAATTACACCACTAATAATTGTCAACTAATAAATTCACGAAGTGGAGTTTAGATATACCTTTAGTGAGCGATGAAAGAACTGTAGAAAGAACTCTCCATGTCTAGGTTGAAACATATTCAAAGTGTATGAATATCTCCATGGTTGATCCACACATCACGTCGAGCGACACCAATCGGATGCTAGTCCGTATAACCCAAAAATAATATATTGTTATATTTATTAGTTAAAAAGCATCAAGTAAGAAAACTCCTTTTCTTTTCGATCGTCAATATCAAAGTAATTCAGAAGCAAGAAGCATCAATTTAATAATCAACGTTTGACTATTAAATTAGATAAAGATCAACACAACTGAAAACATGTATCTACGAACGAAACTAAGATTAATTCATCTTCTATGTGTATCCTTTAATTACACTAAGTTAACTCTTATATATACACTTTAGTAAATATATAAATATTAAAATGAGGGAAGCACGTGAAATGATAGGTCACTTCAACACAAAAAGAAATGAAAAGCTATTAGATTTTTGGAAGCAAATGGTTTGTCTTGTTACTCTTTATGTTGAATCCGTGAAGAGTGGTTAACACTTTTCTATTATTTATATTTGTGTCATACATCACCAAAAGAATGAGACATATATATTACTCCATATATATTTATTTATTTAACCCTAAATAAAATAAGTCCGTCTAATAATTTGTAATCCAACAACCCATTATATATAATTTAATATATATAATTAAATTATATTTAATTAAACTATGCTTTTTGAATTATAGGTTATAATTATATATCAACAATATATAATAATGGTGTCTAAATGCTAAAGTGTGTGACCCCATAGGTCTGTACATAATCGGTAGTATAGATTTGTGTTATGACGTGCACATTAATTCTAACAAAGTTTCACTTGTGTATGTCATAACATCTAGAAAATTATACAGACATATTTTGGCGTCTAGCAACACGTCAATGCCCCCTAAAATATACAAGTGTTTATTTCAGCTAAACAAACTATCATTACTAGAAAATGATTTTAATGATTGAGTGTCTAATGTCCCTTTATTGTCAGATACCAAGTTGACATGAGACATGGATATAGTCATTCTCATTTGTCAACCAATTCTGTTTCTCGATCTTGAAAATTTGAATGTGATCACCAAGTTAGAATTGAACAACAATCAATATAGCTTGGACACGGCCGTGTAAATATCCATTCACTTTCATCGAGGGGCCTAGTGGTATCATACTCTCGCATAGAGGAATAAATTCCATTTTTATTACATGCGTTCGTCATGTGCTTCACATCATACCCAATGATAGCCTTTATAACTACCTTGTTCAGGATAGTGTTTAACCATATCAAAGTATAATATGTCAAACAATTGGAAACCAACATATACATCTCAGGTCTAAGGACACAAAGACATAACCATTATGAGATTCACTATTGACGACTATCCATGTAGTGACATCTCATGATTGGGTCATTCACATATGAATTTTGGAAACCAACATATACATATGAATTTTGGCCTCAGCTAGTTAATCATTCACCATCAGTGAATAAAATCAAATTTCATAATAATCTTAATTCATGATACTCCCATAACATGACCGATTATGGAGATTTAGAATAATCAACAATTATTCATGGATTAAACATGCTAATATAGAACACAGTAATATAAATGAAAACGACCATACCGAGTATCTCAATTCATTTAGATAAAACTGTTTAATGTTTCAGAGATATCCAAATACTAAATTACAAATGAAAAAGATTAGTAGCTTAACGAAGTCCAATATTACTAGCATGATCATCATGCTGGTTGTGCATCAAGGGCTTCGGGAACGGTTCAGCCACGATATCATCTGTTTGAACCTTAAGAATACTAATTTCATTCGTCTCAACGACTTCACGAATGTAGTCAAACTTTCGAAGAATGTGTTGGATACTTTTATGTACATGTGATTCTTTTGAAAGTATATTAACACTCGAAATATCATAGTACACCATTTATAGAAGATTAAATGTTAGGTATTACTCTGAGTTCCGAAACAAACTTCTTATCCTGACGGCTTCTTGAGCAGCTTCTCAGGTAGCAGTGTATTCTAATTTTGTTGTAGATTGTGCAACAATGCTCTACTTTGAGCTCTTCCAATTAACTGTCTTGGTCATCATGACAAAGACACAACCTGACTGGGATCGAAAATCATCTCGATCAATTTGGAAACTAGCATATGTATTATGGTTAATACTTAACTCCTTTTCCAAACCATCGTAAACCAAGAACATATCTTTAGTACTCTACAAATACTTAAGAATATTCTTAACAACAATCAAATGTTCTTAACCTAGATTTTGTTGATAACGACTCGTCAAACTCAAAAATAACGAGACATCATTTTAATACATAACATGGCATACATAATGTATCCTATAGCCGAAGCATATGGGATACATTTCATTCATCATATCTCATCATGTGTGATAAGACTTTGAGACTTACTCAAGGATATGCCCTTTTGCAAAGCAATGCTCCAAGGTTGGAGTAATGCATGCTAAATATCTGCAAGATAAGATATGTACATTAATTCAAACCAATAAGCCATTTGAATCTATTTCTATAGATCATGATTCCAAGTATATAAGTAGCTTCTCCAAGATCATCTATGGAAACACGTTATCAAGTCAAGACTTGACATCTTGCAAGTTGAAATGTTATTTCCAATAAATAGTATGTCATCAACATACAAGATCAAGAAGACTACTTTGATCCTACTAGATTTAATGTAAACACAGAGCGCATCTTGTTTTTGAGAAAAACCAAACTCTTTGATATTTTCATCAAACTTAAGATTCTAGCTCCTGAATGCTTGCTTTAACCCATAAATAGATTTTAGAAGCTTGCATACTTTAATAAGATGCTTAGGATATATAGATCCTTTCGGCTGAACCATATATACGTCCTCGCTTATGTCGCTATTTAGAAAAGCGATTATGATATCCATTTATCATACTTCATAATCATGAAAAGTAGTTATGGAAATAAGTATCCTGATGTATAAAGCTCGCGACCAGTGAAAAGGTTTCATCATAACCTTTGGCCATGAATCAAACTTTAACAGTGTTTACATTACCGTCCATGCTAGTCTTCTCTTTAAAGACTCATTTACACTCCATTGTCTTACAATTGGGTGGAAGATCAATCAAGTCACATACTTGATTATCTTTCATGGATTGCATATTTGCATTCATAGTATCTCGCCATTTTTAAGATTCGTGATCTTATATAGCCTTACGGTAGTTAGAGGGTTCATAATCCTCTAGGTGAGGTTCATCTGAATTAATCAGATAATCAAACCTCTTATGCCGATGAGGAGTTCTAGCAGACCTATGAAGTTCAAGTGCAACACGTTCTGACTCACCAACAGTGCGCTCAGATTCAACGTGTGGATTACTAGTGCTTATAGAAGATATGTTACTTTGTGGTTCTTGAATTTCTTCTAGATCTACTTTATTCCTACTAAATTCTTATAAGAGAATATCTCCCTTTTAAGAATTCAGTAAACCGAGCAGAAAACACTTTGTTTTCAGCTTCGTAGTAGAAGTAGTGACCCATTGTTTCCTTTGGGTATCCCATAAAGTGAAATTTAATACTTCAGGGTTTTAATTTGATTGAAGTGTCTTCACATACACTTCACAACTCCAAAATTTCAAATAAGACAACTTGGGAATCTTCCCATGCCATACTTCATATGGTGTCTTTTCTACCTTCTTGGTTGGAACCATTTTGAGTATGTTTGTAGCAGACTCTAATGCATAACCCCAAAAAGACGGTGGTAGAGTAGTCAGACTCATCATAGATTAAACCATATCAAGTAAAGTTCGATTCATCCATTCAGACTCACCATTGAGTAATGGTGTGTGAGGTGGAGTGAATTGTAAGACAATCCCACAATTCTACAGGTGGTCCAAAAACTCTTGACTCATATACTTACTTCCTCCATCAGAGTAAAGTGATTTAATGGTCTCTCTAAGCTGATTATATACTTCATTTTGAAAGACTTCAAACCTTTCAAAAAACTCCATGTTTATGTACATAACCATATATACTATAACCATCAGTTATTGTAATGACGTAAGATTCACCATTTCTAGACATTGTTCAAAAAGGTCACATACATCAATATGTATTAGTCCTAAAAGATATGTAGCTCTTTCACCTAAATTGGAGAAATGAGCCTTTGTCATCCTTTCACATAAACATTACTCACATACATCAAATGAATCAAAGCCATCTGATTCCAAAAGTCCATAAGAATGGAGTTTTGAAATGCGTTGATTATATGACTAAGACGACAATGTCATAGATAGGTCTTATTCAAGCGTTGCTTGAATCGCTTGGCGGTACAGGTATACATAGAATTCTCATTTGAAATCACACTATGCATATCAATTTCAAAAATACCATCACTTGGATAAGCATTAAGATAAAAAATATTATCCTTAGAAATTGAAATATCAAAGTGCATAATTGCAAGTTCAAAACCAACATCTTTCAAACTATATTGCTTATAATAGTAGGAGCATTATAACATTTGTTCCAACATAACAATAAGATCACTTGCAAGAGTAAGCTCATAGTGACCAATGGCTTCAACCGAAGCTTGATTCCCATTGCCCACTCGCAAATCTAGTGTGCCTTTCTTCAGTGTATTACTTCTTCTCATTCCTTTCATATTGTTACAGGTGATAATGCTAAAAACGAACATATATTTCATAGCATTATTCCCCAAGAAAGACAAGCTTTTAGTTGCAATTGTTCTATTTACAAGTGATATTTGTTTAAATATTAAAAGGTGAAGACAAAAGAAGATTCGATGAATTGAAGACGCAAACGACCAAAAAGCTCAAAAGTACAAAATACAATCAAAGAGGTTCCAATTATTGATAAGAAACATCTTGAAATTACAAGAGTACAAGATTCAAAACGCAAAGTACAAGATATAAAATAGTACGCAAGGACGTTCGAAAATCCGGAACCGGGACCAGAGTCAACTCTCAACGCTCGACGCAACGGACTAAAAATTACAAGTTAACTATGTATATAAATATAATATAATATATAATTAATTATATTAATTATATATATATATTATATTTATAAAATAAATCGTCGGCAAACAAAGAGCCAAATGTGGGTGAGCTGTAAAAACGATCTCCGCGACTCGCGGAGTTTGAAGAAGAAAAGGGCCGCGAGTCGCGGAGCCCCAAATTTAGAAACACCCTATAAAGCTCGCGCATTCTGATCGTAAAAATATAACATATATATCCATCCTGAAGGTATTTTATATGCCCGAGAGACATAATTAATTAATGTGGCCAATATGTTATGATCCAAGTCGGGTCATACCCAATAACAAACCGTCAACACTTTTATGTATTTGTTTTAATGAGTGGATCTTTAAAATGAATACTTAACACTTAGACTTTAGAAATTGGTTTTCTAAAGATGAAATGCAAGAAATAATTATTTGGATGATTATAAGTACAAGTTTAATTATTAATGATTAAACTTATATGTGTGTTATAATTTTATAAAGTGGTTTATAAAATTATACATATATATATATATATATACATGTGCAAGTAATATATTTAACCTTATAAGTGGTTTATGAAGGTTAAAACATGTACATGTATTTATATTAATAATGTGCAAGTAACATGGGGTTTTAACTAGACAAGTTTATAAAATGGAAAACAAAAAAAAAAAAAAACAAAAAAAAAAGGTGGGAAGGTGGCGGTTTTGGGGACTCCAAGAGAGCCTCCCCATGCTTGCCTTTTGTTATTACTACACTCCACCTACTTGCACATTCCAACACACAACATTATTACTTGCAAATTTGAAATCAAAACTCTCTCCTTGTTCATCCTTTGGCCGAAATTTTGGGGAGGAAGAAAGGGATTCTTCAATTGATTTTTGCTTGCATTTGGTGTCTTAAATCCTAACCAAAGAAGGGTGTTGATACATAAAGGTTTGTGGGTATCAAAGGCTTGAGGTTTCAAGTGAGAAACTAGCTAGTTCATCATCTTCATCTTGCTTCTTCAACCTCCATTTTAGGAGAAGGTATAAACACCCTTAACTAGCACTTTTACTTTTGAGCATATTTTCTAGACTTTATTTATCATGGAATTCATGTTTAAAAGCTTAAACACATATATATAAGTTTTTCATGCTATTAAATGCTTCCGCTTTAAATCTAATAACATGCATGTTTATAAAACTTGTTTATGTGATGAATTCCATCAATGGTATCTAGAGCCAAAGTCTTGTTAATATGCTTCTTGTATATGGCTTGGAAACCCATTTACTTTACAATCTACTAACATGCATAAAAGTAGAATGTAAAAATTATGGGTTTTGGTGGGTGTGGGTTCTTGGCCGAAAATATGGGGTCCCAAAAGTGGGTTTGGGACTTCAAGTTTGGTCAAGATTTGTTGTATGATATTGTTCACAATCAAGCCTAGACCATGTGGTTGGATGTTTGAATGATTTGGTTATTATTCATGGTTGTAATATTCATTCATTTGGTTTGTAATAATTTGTAATTATTTTGTAATTTAGTGTTGTAATTTTTTCTATTTTGGCATGTAAAAATAGAATAGGTTGTAATTTCTTTTTCTAGAAAAATGTAGTAGGTTATTTTTTTTGTAAAAAGAAATGAAGATGCATGAAGATGAAGGAAGAACACAAGATGGAGCATTTGGATGCAAGGTTAAGTGGGAGATTTTGAAAAATCTCTTACTTTGTGTTTAACCCTTTACCGGTGACATTTGTTTTGGCTCAACAAATATCCACCATATTGGCTCTTAATTGTGAACAATTTTGTTATGCTTGCATGTTTGTTTACTATGTTTGTATGTTTGGTTGCTACAACTATATCACATGTTAACAACTTGCAAAATACATTATAAATGGTTATAATAAAACATAACACAACGACACTAATAATTGGTTATTAGAACTAAATAAAATGGTTTATTTTAAAAGGTAATAAATTGGTTTATGACTAGTAATTGGTTTTACTAAAAGGACATGAAAATAGGTTTTTCATAATATACTACACACCAAATGCATGTTGGTGTATAGCATTTTGTTTTCTAAAACTAGAATGTAGAAAACTTAAAATCCCTTTAACTATAACAAGGTAAACAAGTTAAACGCCATCCTTTTGTGGAAACACTTAGACATATTAAGAAACTCTTGACGGGATAAAGGTCACCTAACCGTCATGAGCGGACTAATATGAATAAGGTAAATTTCGCACACTAGTGGGATAAAGGTCACCTAACCACTTGTTTGTTAATTTTACATGTTAACACAAGTAGGACGACTTGATTTGGGAATCATGAACTTAGGGTCACCGAAGCATGAGGAACAAATAGGCGTTGATGGGATTAATATGCCATGCAAAAGGATTGCATGATCCCATAACTTAGAAGTTGCAAAAGGATTGCAATTGTCATGTAAATGACTACCTAGCTAAATCAAATGACGGGATAAAGGTCACCTAACCGAAATTTGATTTACCGTTGGATTCTAAGATTTAATTAAACAATTATAATATAAAAGGGTATTGTTTATTAAATTTAAAATCAATACTTAAATGAACTTTGTTAATTTTGTAGATGGCCGCTAATAACAACAACAACATGCAAAACACACCACTTAACATGAACAACCTATCGTTACGGTCTCTCCTCGAGAAAGACAAACTCAACCATACCAACTTTATGGATTGGTTCCGCAATCTTCGGATTGTCCTCAAACAAGAGGATAAAGCGTATGTACTTGAGGACCCCATTCCCGATCAACCGGATGAGAATGATGTGGAGGCAATGGCCTCTTACGATAAGTATTGCCACGACTCCCTTCAAGTCTCATGCTTAATGCTTGGGACTATGATACCCGAACTCCAAAAGGATTTCGAGCACCATAGTGCATACGACATGATAACGCCATTGAAGGAGATGTTCCTTCAACAAGCGCATGTCGAGCGCTTCGAAACGGTTCGGGCGCTACATGCTTGTCATATGGACGATACCCAATCGGTTTCATCTTATGTACTTAAGATGAAAAGCCTTATCGATCGTGCTAACCGTCTTAACCTAAACATATCTAATGAGTTAGCCACCGATCTTATCCTTAACTCCCTATCAAAAAGGTTTGATCAATTTGTAATTAATTACAATATGAATGGGATGGATAAGAGCATAGGTGAGCTTCACGGTATGCTTAGAACGGCGGAAACTTGCATGGGTAAAAGGGCTTTACCCGTGTTAGCAATCGATCAAGGTGGATCCAAAGGTAACACCCCTAAGCCTAAGGTGGCTAAGAGAAAAGGACCCGCCCATCAAGGCAAAGGGAAGGGGAAGATGGTTACCCCAACCATCAACAAGGCTAAGAAGCAAAAGGTAGCCGAGAAGGCAAACCCTAAGGAAGACCCATGTTTCGGTTGCGGTGAGATGGGTCATTGGAAACGAAACTGTCCGGTCTACCTTAAGGAGTTGAAGGACAAGAGGGATGCAGGGCAAACCTCAGGTAATATATATATGGTATATATAGAGCTTAGTATTACTTCTTCTAATACATGGGTATTAGACACTGGATGTGGAACTCATATTTGCAATTCTTTGCAGGGGTTCAAAAGAAGTGATCATAAGGCGGGAACATCAAGTCTCTATATGGGCAATGGTGCAAAGGTGCATGTTAAAGCTCAAGGAGATTTTATTTTGAAGCTTCCAAGCGGATTGGAACTTATTTTAGAAAATGTTTTGTATGCTCCGGATTTGTGTAGAAACATTATTTCTATTTCTCGCTTAAAACAATGTGGTTACGTTGTTAATTTTATTGATGATGATATTCATGTTTCTAAAGATAATGTATTCTATTTCAAGGCTTCGCCTTCAAATGGAATTTATGAATTGGTTCATGATGACGCATCATCGAGCTCTATATACCATACTAGCACCAAGAAACTCAAAAGGGATTTGAGTGATTCCTATTTATGGCATTGTCGCCTTGGTCACATAAAAAAGAACCGAATGCATACACTTCAAACGAATGGACTTTTAAAATCAAATGAAATGGATTCGTTTGATGTATGTGAATCTTGTTTACAAGGCAAGATGACTAAAGCACCTTTCAAAGGGACTTATGAAAGGGCTAAAGATTTATTGGGATTAATACATTCAGATGTATGTGGACCCTTTAAACTCATGACTAGGAATGGTGAAAGATACTTTGTTACTTTCATTGATGACTTTAGTCATTTCGGATATGTCTACTTATTAAGACACAAGGACGAAACGTTTGAAGCATTCAAATAATATCAAAACGAAGTACAAAATCAACTCAATAGGACAATTAAGGTACTTCGTACCGATAGAGGAGGTGAATACCTAAGCGATGCCTTCCAAGATCATCTTAGGAGTTGTGGGATTATCTCACAACTTACTCCACCCGGAACACCCCAACTTAATGGAGTTTCCGAAAGGAGGAACCGAACCCTAATGGATATGGTTCGATCTATGATGGCAAGAAGCTCGTTACCTCTATCATTTTGGGGTTATTGTCTAAGCTCCGCGGCTCGTATTTTAAATATGGCCCCAACCAAGAAAGTGGAACGAACTCCTCATGAGATGTGGTTTGGAAAACCACCTTCTCTTTCATACTTAAAAGTATGGGGATGTGAAGCTTATCCTAAGCGTTGTGTAGCTAATAAGCTACATGCTTGATCCACAAAGTGTATCTTCATAGGATATCCCAAAGATGACATGGGATATTACTTCTATGATCCATCCAAGCAAACGGTATTTGTTGCTCGAAAGGCGGAATTCCTTGAAACCAAATTCCTTATGGAAGGTGATGGTGAAAGGAAGATAGATCTTGTAGAGGTACAAGATCAAGCCGATGATACACAATTGGTTGGCACTAGTACTCAACATGAGGATGTTGAAAATGATCAAGTGGATGATCAAGGTACACAAGACGTTCGAAGATCTAGTAGGATTAGTAATCCTCCCGAGAGATATGGGTTTCTCGTGGATGGTTGCTATACGGTTGATTTGGATGAACCGACAAACTACAAAGATGCTTTATCAAGGATTGATAAAGAAAAATGGCAGGAAGCCATGAACGCCGAGATGCAATCCATGTATGAAAACCAAGTTTGGGAACTTGTTTTGCAACCTCCTAGCTCTAAGCTAGTTGATTGCAAATGGCTTTTCAAGAAGAAAACCGACATACATGGAAACTTGGATACATACAAAGCTAGACTTGTAGCAAAAGGTTTCACTCAAACTCAAGGGGTTGACTATGATGAAACTTTCTCGCCAGTGGCAATGCTAAAGTCTATTAGGATATTATTTGCCATTGCTGCTCACTATGACTATGAAATATGGCAAATGGATGTCAAAACCGCTTTCCTAAATGGATATCTTGAGGAAGATGTCTATATGGTACAACCCGAAGGTTTTGTTGATCCGAAAAATCCTAAAAAGGTATGCAAGTTAAAGAAATCAATCTACGGATTGAAACAAGCATCTAGAATGTGGAATCATCATTTTAATGAAGAGGCAAAGAAATTTGGCTTCATTAAAAATGGTGATGAAGCTTGTGTATACAAGAAGGCTAGTGGGAGCTCTATAATGTTCCTTGTGCTATATGTGGATGATATATTATTGTTTGGGAATGATATTACCACAATGCAAGAAGTCAAAACTTGGCTAAAGAGTTGCTTCTCCATTAAGGATCTTGGAGAAGCACAATACATATTGTGGATTGGGATCTATAGGAATAGATCTAAGAGATTGATAGGTTTAAGTCAAAGTACATACATTGATAAAATCTTGAAAAGGTTCAAGATGGAAAACTCTAAGAAAGGTTTGGTACCTATTCAAAAGGGAACCGTTCTCAGTTCATCTCAGTGTCCTACCACGAAAGATGAACAAGAGAGAATGAAGAAAGTCCCATACGCATCTGCTATTGGGTCTATCATGTATGCAATGATATGTACTAGACCGGATGTGTCATGCGCTTTAAGCTTGACAAGTAGATACCAGAATAACCCAGGAAATAGTCATTGGACTGCGGTTAAATGTATATTGAAATACCTTAGAAGGACTAAGGATATGTTTCTAATATATGGGTCTGGTGAGGAGGAACTCGCTGTAAAAGGTTACGTGGACGCGAGTTTCCAAACTGATCGAGATGACTCTCGATCACAATCCGGTTATGTCTTCATGTTGAATGGTGGTGCGGTCTCTTGGAAGAGCTCAAAACAAGAAGTTGTTGCGTTATCCACTACAGAGTCGGAGTACATTGCCGCCTCATTGGCAGCCCAGGAAGCTGCATGGATGAAGAAATTCATCGACGACTTAGGAGTGGTCCCTTCCATTCAGGACCCTCTTGAGATCTTTTGTGACAACGAGGGTGCGATTGCTCAAATCAAGGAACCTCGTGCTCATCAAAAGACTCGTCACATTGAGCGGAGATTCAACTACATTAGGGATGAGGTTGAAAAGGGAAAGATATGTATTCACAAAGTTCACACAGATCATAATGTTGCGGATCCACTCACGAAGCTTTTACATGGGCCAAAACATGAGGGACATGTTTGTGCATTAGGGCTTCGATATTCTAGTGATTGGAAATGATCTATTTTATGTATTGTAACGGAACGAATTAGTTCAAACTCATTAATATAATTATGGTATTAATTTATTTATGAGTCATGTTCCAATTTTGCATATTTTATCCATGAATAAACTATTATTCTGAATTCCGTAGTTGATCACATTTGTGGGAACAAGTGTGAGGTCTAGACTATTATGAACTTGGATTGGTTAGCATTCAAATGGTGAATGTGGGGCAAGGTTGCGACCAAGGTTCATAGATATTTGTGGGACACAAATATTGGAAGACCCGCTCTCAAGATTTACTATATGAAGCCTTTGTGGTTGATCACATGTAATCTTGAGTAAAGGAGAATATCATTATATCCTCTGACCTGAGACACATATTGGGTTCAGATATTCACCAAATATTGTGCCTTGATTCTTTCCTTTGCTATTCTGAAAAGGTAGCTCATAAGGGAGGCTTCAGGTATGGTACAAGTTGTAGTGTCTGGAACGTATGTAGTCAAGATGGAATTTGTCCCTCTTATTCGTTGAGAGTCGGATGTCTAAGGCCTGATAAAGTTAAATCTATATGAGAGTGATCATTCTATGTCTCTTGGATTTAACATGACATCTAGGACGAAAGGATATATTGAAAGATTCACCGAAATCATATTCGAGATGGGAACTCGAAAGGGATGATGTTATTAAATGGCACCAAGTCATAACACATTGGGGGTGATGGACGGTCGTTAGGTGGTATCCGTCACTTGCATTAATTCCTTATGTTTCTCGTGCAAGTGGGAGATTGAAGGTATTTCATATGCCCGAGAGACATAATTAATTAATGTGGCCAATATGTTATGATCCAAGTCGGGTCATACCCAATAACAAACCGTCAACACTTTATGTATTTGTTTTAATGAGTGGATCTTTAAAATGAATACTTGACACTTAGACTTTAGAAATTGGTTTTCTAAAGATGAAATGCAAGAAATAATTATTTGGATGATTATAAGTACAAGTTTAATTATTAATGATTAAACTTATATGTGTGTTATAATTTTATAAAGTGGTTTATAAAATTATACATATATATATATATATACATGTGCAAGTAATATATTTAACCTTATAAGTGGTTTATGAAGGTTAAAACATGTACATGTATTTATATTAATAATGTGCAAGTAACATGGGGTTTTAACAAGACAAGTTTATAAAATGGAAAACAAAAAAAAAAAAAAAAGGTGGGAAGGTGGCGGGTTTGGGGACTCCAAGAGAGCCTCCCCATGCTTGCCTTTTGTTATTACTACACTCCACCTACTTGCACATTCCAACACACAACATTATTACTTGCAAATTTGAAATCAAAACCCTCTCCTTGTTCATCCTTTGGCCGAAATTTTGGGGAGGAAGAAAGGGATTCTTCAATTGATTTTTGCTTGCATTTGGTGTCTTAAATCCTAACCAAAGAAGGGTGTTGATACATAAAGGTTTGTGGGTATCAAAGGCTTGAGGTTTCAAGTGAGAAACTAGCTAGTTCATCATCTTCATCTTGCTTCTTCAACCTCCATTTTAGGAGAAGGTATAAACACCCTTAACTAGCACTTTTACTTTTGAGCATATTTTCTAGACTTTATTTATCATGGAATTCATGTTTAAAAGGTTAAACACATATATATAAGTTTTTCATGCTATCAAATGCTTCCGCTTTAAATCTAATAACATGCATGTTTATAAAACTTGTTTATGTGATGAATTCCATCACATCCATCTATCTAAACGTAATATTTATATTTATAATTTATATTTTAATTTTAATTTTAATTTTAATCCTAATAATAAGGGTATGTTAGCAAATGTTGTAAGGGTGTAAGTCGAAATTCTGTCCGTGTAACGCTACGTTATTTTAAATCATTGTAAGTTATGTTCAACCTTTTTAATTTAATGTCTCGTAGCTAAGTTATTATTATGCTTATTTAATCCGAAGTAATCATGATATTGGGCTAATTACTAAAATTGGGTAATTGGGCTTTGTACCATAATTGGGGTTTGGATAAAAGAACGACACTTGTGGAAATTAGACTATGGGCTATTAATGGGTTTTATATTAACTAAACAATACCTTGTTAATTTAATATACAAACTTATAATTCGACGTATTTATATATAACCACTTACGCTTGACTGGGTACGGTGGGCGGGATATCTATAAATACCAATAATTATTCATTTTATCGGACACAGAACTGGATTAATAGTTAATAGACTTGTTGAAACAGGGGTGAATTACATTCAAGAGTAATTGGTGTAATTGTTAACAAAGTAGTAAAACCTTGGTTTACACGCAGTCGATAACCTGGTGTATTCATTAAACAAAGTATTAAAACCTTGTTACAATTCGAATCCCCAATTAGTTGGAATATTTGACTTCGGGAATAAGAATAATTTGACGAAGGCTTTCGCTCTTTATATTTATGACTGATGGACTATTATGGACAAATCCGTATGGACATATTAAATAATCCAGGTCAAAGGATAATTAACCCATGGGCATAAAACTAAAATCAACACGTCAAACATCATGATTACGGAAGTTTAAATAAGCATAATTCTTTTATTTCATATTTAATTTCCTTTATTTTATATTTAATTGCACTTCTAATTATCGCATTTTATTTTATTATTATTGTATTTAATTGCACTTTTAATTATCGTACTTTTTATTATCGCAAGTTTATTTTATCGCACTTTCATTTATCGCAATTTCATTATCGTTATTTACTTTACGCTTTAAATTAAGTCTTGTATTTATTTATTATTTTACATTTGGTTTTAACTGCGACTAAAGTTTTAAAATCGACAAACCGGTCATTAAACGGTAAAAACCCCCCTTTATAATAATAATATTACTTATATATATATTTGTATTTTTATAAAATAAAACTAATATAGCGTTAAGCTTTGTTTAAAAGATTCCCTGTGGACCGAACCGGACTTACTAAAAACTACACTACTGTACGATTAGGTACACTGCCTATAAGTGTTGTAGCAAGGTTTAAGTATATCCATTCAATAAATAAATAAATAACTTGTGTAATTTGTAACGTATTTCGTATCAAAAATATATAGTATTTCACGTACACCTCGCAAAACATCAAGTAGTTTTTGGCGCCGCTGCCGGGGAACTCTTAAACGCCGGAAGCGCAACGCTAATAATTAAAAAAAAAACGCGTCGAATTTTAAACTGTACCTGAGTTGAAAATTGGAACCCCGCGACTCGCGGAGTTTGCAGCCTCGAATACCGCGACTCGCGGAGCCGCCCTGACAGGCCAGACCAGAACCCTAATCTCGCATTTAATACGGAGTAATTAATTAATTATTATTATTTAAACCCTAATTAGGGTATTATTAGTATAATATTTAGTTTTAATTTTCTTATTTTATTTAGTTTTAATTAGTTTAATATATATAAAATTAATAGTTTTATAAAATAAATAATATAAAAATAATATATTTATAAAAATTGTACTTTTTACAACTTTTTGTATATTTTTATATTTTGTCCCTTTTTAATAGTTTTAGCGTAACTTTTGTATTTTTCGCTCGTATTTAGTTTTAATTCATAGTTTTTGCCATAATTATTTTTTTATTTATAGATTTTTAGGCTTTGCCGTAAAATCTCTTAAGTGCTTTTCTTTAGACTAAGATTTAGGTACTTTAGAATTTTGCGACGCCTTTTTAAGTTTTAGTTTCTTTTTAAGTTATTGCCATTTGGGATATATTTTTTCTTGTAAGCTTTAATATTTTTAGACACCTTTTACTATGTATCAATTATCATTCCAATTAGTAGTCTCAATTTGCAATTATAATTTTAAGTTAGTGATAGTAATAAGGTTGGGTTAGTCTAGTGTTTTTAAGTTCTATAAGTCACTCTTTTTTTCTTTCTTATTTTTATTTTTCGATCTTTTTCCGACACGCTCTTTTTCTTTCTTATTTCTCTTCATTCTAGTTTTTAGGACATAGATTTTTATTCTACTTCTTATCTAAATTTCTTAAAATTACGAAAATTTATTTTAAGTAGTTAAATTGATAGACATCAAAATTTTCTGGTTCGTAGTAATAGTTGGATTTGTACGTGAACCGGGTTATTGGAGCCAAACAGTCCTCAATTATATTGAGACCAAACGAATCCTGCCACTCTGCTGCATCTTTTGGCTATTCGAAACATGGGCAAAATCAGAAAAGTCTATTGATTGGATAACTTATATAATTTTACTTTCCTTTTAAAAACTAATAGGATATTCAGTGAATGCACCGAGCAAGACGTTCACCACCTTTTGTACGTTCACCACCTGTAACTAGATCAAGACATTTAGCAAATATTACCGCCGTTGATTTTTCTTTAGAATCGTCATCCAGTCGACCAAGTACCCCAGTTCAAATTTTCGATAATCCATTTTTTGAACCCGACCTCACAATTGAGAATCCGGAGAATATTCAGGGACGATTCATAGATCCTGAACCACTAAATTTTCCTCCGGAACCATCAATCATTCAAACAGAGGTTGTTGAGGAACGAACCATTAAATCAGAATCCTCTAGTGATTCCGATTCAACAAATTCAATTATGGAGAATCTGGAACCTTTAAGTATGGAAGACCGAATGAGAGCTAAACGCACTGGCCAAGGTCACGCAATTACTCATCCAGACATTAATGCGCCAGATTATGAAATCAAAGGACAAATTCTACACATGGTGGCTAATCAATGCCAATTTAGTGGTGTGCCGAAGGAAGATCCAAATGAACATCTTCGTACCTTTAATAGGATCTGCACACTATTTAAAATAAGAGAAGTTGAGGATGAACAGATATATCTCATGTTATTTCCCTGGACTTTAAAGGGAGAAGCCAAAGATTGGTTGGAATCGTTACCTGAAGGGGCGATTGATACATGGGACGTTTTAGTTGACAAAATTTCTTAAACAATTCTTTCCTGCATCTAAAGCCGTAAGACTTCAAGCAGAAATTGTTACGTTTACACAGAAACCGAATGAAACTCTATATGAGGCGTGTACTAGATTTGGAAAGTTGTTGAGAGGATGTCCGCAACATGGTTTAGACACCTGTCAAATAGTACAAATATTCTACCAAGGATGCGACATCACTACAAGGAAAGACATAGATATAGCAGCTGGTGGTTCTATTATGAAGAAAACTGAAACTGATGCTTATAAAATTATTGATAACACTGCTTCCCACTCACATGAGTGGCACCAAGAAAAAGATATCGTTAGATCATCTAAAGCAGCTAGAGCCGATTCTAGCCATGACTTAGATTCCATTTCCGCAAAGATAGATGCTGTCGAGAGACGAATGGAAAAGATGACTAAAGATATTCACTCAATATGAATTAGTTGTGAGCAGTGTGGAGGACCACATTTGACAAAAGATTGTCTCAGTATTGAACTAACAATGGAACAAAGAGAGAATATTTCATACATAAACCAAAGGCCTGGAAATAATTATCAGAATAATTATCAACTGCCAAGACCTATTTACAATCAAAACCAGAATTATAACCGAAATATTCCATACAACAACTAACAAGGTCCTAGCAATCAACAAGTATCCAATAATAATTACAATCAGCAAAGACCTAATTTTCAAAACAAACCACCACAACAAACCGATGATAAAAAGCCGAATTTAGAAGATATGATGACGAAGCTAGTTGAAACTCAAACGCAGTTTTTCACATCTCAAAAACAAACTAATGAACAAAATGCTCAAGCATTTAGAAATCAACAAGCTTCTATTCAAAACTTGGAACAAGAAGTAAGTAACCTAGCAAGGTTAATAGGTGAAAGAAAACCGGGAAGTTTACCTAGTGATACAAATGCTAACTTTAACACCCCAGCTTAACATGACCACAATATTGTCCGCTTTGCCCGCAGGCGCACGGCTTTTTCTTGGCTACCACACACGAGAAGTACTTTCCCAGGAGGTCACCCATCCTGGTAGTGTTCTCGCCCGAGCACGCTTAACCACAACGTACTCGCACTTCTACTCAGCCTGTGATCCCAAAACGCGTTGTGTCATTTAAGCATGAGTATTACCTTATAATTCCATGATCACTCATGTTCGTGGGCGATGTGGGATTTGCCTAGGGTGTTACATTCACCCCCCCTTAGGGACTCATCGTCCTCGATGAGGTTTTCCCCACCACCCCCAACGGCACATGAGTGGCTCTGATACCATTCTGTAACACCCCAGCTTAACATGACCACAATATTGTCCGCTTTGCCCGCATGCGCACGGCTTTTTCTTGGCGACCACACACGAGAAGTACTTTCCCAGGAGGTCACCCATCCTGGTAGTGCTCTCGCCCGAGCACGCTTAACCACAACGTACTTGCACTTCTACTCATCCTGTGATCCCAAAACGCGTTGTGTCATTTAAGCGTGAGTATTACTTTATAATTCCATGATCACTCATGTTCGTGGGCGATGTGGGATTTGCCTAGGGTGTTACACTAACCCCCGGAATGAAACAGCTAAAGCTATTACCACAAGAAGTGGTACAACATTTAAACCACCTGAAATACCTGTAACTTCTAATAAAGCTATTCCTACTCCACAAGAACCACAACCTGATCAAGATAAGGAAACTGAACCGGTAGTTGAAAAGGTTAATGAAGATAACACAGTTAAGGAAAAACCTTATATTAAACCATACCAACCACCACTTCCTTACCCGAGTAAAATGAAGAAAGAGAAACTTGAAGCCGAGCAATCCAAATTCTTGGATATGTTTAAACAGATAAATGTAAATCTTCCTTTCATTGATGTGATTTCAAGAATGCCTAGATATGCTAAATTCTTGAAAGATCTAATCTCAAATAGAAAGAAAATGGAAGAACTCTCGGCTGTTACCATGAATACTAATTGTTCAGCAGTGTTGTTGAATAAGATACCAGAAAAACTATCTGATCCAGGAAGTTTCACAATTCCTTGTTTTCTGGGTAGTCTTAGTTCAATAAAAGCATTGGCAGACTTAGGTGCTAGTATAAATCTAATGCCATATTCACTATACGCTAAACTAGACCTTGGAGAATTGAAACCAACCAGAATAAGCATACAACTAGCCGATATATCAATAAAATATCCTAGAGGGATAATGGAGAACATGCTAGTTAAAGTTGGTACTTTAGTATTTCCAGTAGATTTTGTTGTTCTGGACATGGAAGAAGATTCTCAAGTTCCTCTCATATTAGGAAGACCAATCTTAAACACGGCTAAAGCAATGATAGACGTGTTCGGTAAGAAATTGACCCTAAGTATAGAGGACGAGAGTGTTACCTTTTCAGTTGATAGAGAAATGCAACAACCACAATCTGCAGATGATACATGTTATTATATTCAAACTATATATGCACATGCAGAATTGTTAGAAGAATTTCCAGAATTACAAGGAACAGGAGAATGTTCTTTAGGAGAAGGTAATGAACCAATTGATGAAGCTGAAATGTTAGCTACACTTATAGCTAATGGATATGAACCAACAACAGAAGAAATTCAAATGCTAAAAGAAGAAGACAGATATCGATATAAATCATCGATAGAAGAACCACCGAAATTAGAGTTAAAGCCACTTCCAAACCATTTGGAATACGCTTATTTACATGGTGAATCTGAATTACCTGTAATAATATCGTCTTCTCTTACTGAAAATGAGAAATCACAACTCATTTCTATGTTGAAAGCTCATAAACCAGCCATTGCATGGAAGATTCATGATATTAAAGGAATAAGTCCTTCGTATTGCACACATAAAATCCTTATGGAAGAAGGTCATAAAACGTATGTGCAACGCCAACGAAGACTAAATCCTAATATGCAAGATGTAGTTAAAAAAGAAATTATTAAACTGCTAGACGCAGGTCTAATTTATCCAATTTCTGATAGTCCATGGGTAAGCCCAGTTCAATGCGTGCCTAAGAAGGGTGGCATGACTGTCATTACAAATGAGAAAAATGAGCTTATTCCTACTAGGACTGTAACAGGATGGCGTGTATGTATTGATTATAGAAAATTAAATGACGCCACCAGAAAAGATCACTTTCCCTTACCTTTCATTGATCAAATGTTGGAAAGATTAGCCGGAAATAGTTACTATTGTTTTCTAGATGGATTTTCTGGATATTTTCAAATTCCAATAGCACCCGAAGATCAAGAGAAAACCACATTCACGTGCCCTTATGGTACTTTTGCTTACAAACGCATGCCATTTGGACTTTGCAACGCCCCTGCAACCTTTCAAAGGTGTATGATGGCAATTTTTCACGACATGATAGAAGAATGCATGGAAGTTTTCATGAATGACTTTTCAGTCTTCGGTGATACATTTGAATCATGTCTAGCTAATCTTGAATGAATGCTTATTAGATGCGAACAATCAAATCTAGTACTTAATTGGGAGAAATGCCATTTCATGGTTAAAGAAGGCATCGTTCTTGGTCATAAAATTTCGAAGGAAGGAATTGAAGTGGATAGAGCTAAAGTAGATGTAATTGCTAAACTTCCACATCCCACCAATGTTAGAGGAGTTAGGAGTTTTCTAGGGCATGCCGGTTTTTACCGACGTTTCATAAAAGATTTTTCTAAAATTGCCACTCCTATGAATAAACTCCTAGAAAAGGATGCTCCATTCATCTTTTCAGATGAATGTATCAAATCTTTTAATATTCTTAAAGAGAAACTCACTAATGCGCCGATCATGATAACACCAAATTGGAATCTACCGTTTGAATTAATGTGCGATGCAAGTGATTTTGCAATGGGATCCGTTTTAGGACAAAGGATTGAAAAATGATTTCAACCTATATATTATGCCAGTAAGACGTTACAAGGAGCACAAACGAATTACACAACTACTGAAAAAGAACTCCTTGCTATTGTCTTTGCTTTTGACAAATTTCGATCATATCTCGTTCTAGCTAAAACGGTGGTCTATACCGACCATTCTGCTCTTAGATACCTATTTTCGAAACAAGATGCTAAACCAAGATTAATCCGTTGGATCTTACTCTTACAAGAGTTTGATATTGAAATCCGAGATAAAAGAGGAGCAGAAAATCTCGCCGCTGATCATCTTCTCGTCTTGAAAATCCCGAATTAGAAGTTCTAAATGAATAGGCCATACAAGACAACTTTCCTGATGAATATCTATTGAAGATAGATTATAATGAAAATCCATGGTTTGTAGACTATGCAAACTACTTAGTTTGTGGATTCCTTGAAAAAGGATTATCGTACCAAAAACGAAAGAAATTCTTCAGTGATATAAAACACTATTTTTGGGAAGATCCACATCTGTTTAAAATTTGTCCAGATGGAATAATACGCCGATGTGTATTCGGAGATGAAGCTAGTAAAATTTTAAACCATTGTCACACAGGACCAACAGGAGGGCACTATGGGCCTCAACTAACAGCAAGAAAAGTTTACGATGCTGGCTTCTATTGGCCTACAATTTACAAAGACGCACACCTTCTTTGCAAATCCTGTGATGCTTGTCAAAGGGCCGGAAAAATAAGTCAACGTGATGAAATGCCAAAAAATGTCATCCAAGTATGTGAAGTATTTGACATTTGGGGTATTGACTTTATGGGTCCATTTCCAAAATCTCATAATAATCTCTATATTCTCGTAGCCATTGATTATGTATCTAAATGAGCGGAAGCACAAGCTCTCCCAACTAACGATGCACGAGTTGTAGTCAACTTTTTAAAACGTCTTTTTGCAAGGTTTGGAACACCGAAAGCTTTAATAAGTGATCGGGGTACTCATTTCTGTAATAATCAACTTGAGAAAGTTCTTAAAAGATATGGAGTAACTCATAAAATCTCCACCGCATATCATCCACAAACAAGTGGACAAGTTGAAAATACCAACCGAGCTTTAAAACGTATTCCAGAGAAAACCGTAGGATCAAATCTGAAGGAATGGTCCATTAAATTGGAGGATGCACTCTGGGCTTTTAGAACAGCCTACAAAACTCCAATTGGAACCACACCTTTTAGACTTGTTTATGGAAAAGCATGTCATCTTCCAGTAGAAATTGAACACAAAGAATTTTGGGCTTTGAAGACATGTAATCTTGATTTACATGAAGCTGGACGTCTACGATTAAGTCAACTAAACGAATTAGAAGAATTAAGACATGAAGCATACGAAAATTCATTAATCTATAAAGAAAGAACGAATAAATGGCATGATAAAAGAATCAAAAGTTCAAAAGAATTTAAAGAAGGAGACAGAGTTCTTCTTTTCAATTCACGATTCAAGCTATTTCCTAGAAAATTGAAATCAAGATGGTCTGGACCATTCATAGTCAAAAGAGTTTTCCTATAGGGAACGATAGAATTAATAAATTCAAATGGGATTGAATTTAAAGTTAATGGTCACAGAGTTAAACATTACATACATGGTCCGATGGAAGTTAACAATGAAGTTAATCATAATTTCACCACCAAAGAAAACCTTCAAAATGAAAACATAAATATGTTATCAACAACATATGAAAAATCAAAATTAGAAAATAAGGAGGATTCAAATTTGAGTAATGAAGAAGAATTCTTATACAAACCTCCCATTCCAAGAAACGAAGAAAAATGTGAACAAGAAATTCAAATAGAAGTGAAAGAACCAAGGAAAGAACACCCGAAAAAGGTTTACAAACCAACTCGACTTACTAAAGCAGGAGACCGGGGTGAATTTATCATTTCTTGCTTACTTAATGATGGTGCTGTATATAATGGACTCGCAGATTTAGGAGCAAGTGCAAATATTATGCCTCTTTCCTTATACAAAAGATTAGGCATGGGTAAATTAAAACCAACCAAAATAGGTGTTCAATCATTTGACCAAACCATTAAACACCCGGTTGGAATAGCAAATAATTTACTTGTTAACGTGGGAAGTTTGACCTTTATTGCAAACTTCATAGTGATTAATATGGAGGAAAACCTTGATATTCCTCTAATTCTAGGTCGCCCATTTTTAGCAACCACCGAGGCATTCATTGATGTAAGAGAAGGTAGAATGACACTTAGGGATGGTGATACATCGATCACCTTTGTGAACCGAAAGTTTAGATCTCCACCAACCAAAACTGTTAGACCAATAAAAACGCATAAGTGTGGGGAAGATGAAGAAACACTTAATGATGATCCAATCACAAGGAATGCCGTTGATGATACGAAATTAGATGAACCCATTTTTAACAGTTCAACGAAGAAACTTTATAAACGGATTCACGATGCTAAGATTAAAGAAAACTTTAAGTTATATAACCGATTAATATCCAATTTATCGTCAAAAGAAAAGGCAATGTTATTTGAATTTGTGAAAGTTACGGAGGAAATCAACAATTGGATTAAAGTAAAAGTCAAAGATATACAAGTTGTTGATGATTCAATTGAAAATAATGTTAATCACAATTTCAACTAAGTATAGGGGGTTTATGTATTTCTGTTAGAGTTAGATTGTCTGTTTTCGTGTAGTTCTCGAAAATGGAACCCGAATGGTCTTTCCCTAGCAGACCCTAAAGAACTAGTCTTCTCCCCCCATTCTGAATTTTTTATTTTTTTAGGTTTTTATGAAATGAAGACTACCTGTGAACTAAACCATGGTCTAATGCTACACGCTTTGATCATTAAACGTAATAATGACACACTTCCGAGTGAAATAGTATCAGTAATCAGAGAAAGATTGGACGGAGTAAGAAAAGAATCCAGATGCGAAGATAATAAGTTACAATTTGGTAAAGGAAAATCAAAATCCGCAGCGAAAAGAAGAGCACGACACCTAGAAAGATGTCACAAATGCGGAAAATGGTCACATGGAGGTAAATGTTCAAATAATCAAACCTATTCAAACACCGAATTTGTTACTTTATGCAGAGACGGACCGTTCATATGTTTAGAAGAAAAAACACTGAATGCTCGAGGTTACGCCTATGTTGCCATGGAAAACCAATTAAACCGACTATCTTATGAATGGGATAGATCATATAACTAAGAATACTATCTCACAGGTAAGTCTGTACAGTTTTTATTTTTATTTTTATTTTTAACCTTTTGATAATAAACGCTAATTTGTTCGCTATAAAGTATTAAATTGGTATTAAATAAAATTAGGTTTGGCGACCGAAATTATTGATATCATACAAAAATTTATTACATCACTGCGAAATTTAACATTTATTCTTAAGGTATAAATATCTTTAATCAATCAACCCAAAATATTTCAAAAATTCGTCATGAGTTAAATTAGGTTATGGAACCGAAATTACTTTACTGAAAAGAGGGGCGCATATTTTTGATAATATTTGATTGATTAAAGTGGGATAAAAGCCAAAAAGATTTTTAATTTTATTTTTACCATGTTTTTAAAATTAATATATAAATCTTAAATTAATATTGTAAACTTTGTAAAATCAATATATTTAAAATTGTAAATATTTGAAAAATTAATATAAGTTTGGTGTGAATTTATAATATGAATTTTTAAATTAAGTTTGGTGTGAATTTTTAATTTTTAAAATATGAATTTTTAATTTTATGCATTTCAAATTTTAAGTTTAGTGTGAATTTTTAATATTAATTTTGAATTTTATGTATTTTTAATTTAAGTTGGTGTGAATTTAAAAACAAAAATTTACTTTATCTCATTAAGTTAAAAATATGATTTTTAAAATTCGTCGTAAGTTGAAGACTAGGTCGTTTAACCGAAATTGCTTTACCAAAGGGAGGGACGAGAACTTTTATTATCATTATTTTTAATCTTATTGAATTAAAGTATGCCAAAAACATTAAAAAACTAAAAAAAATCTAAGCTTTTAAAACAATCACTTGAAAAAGACAAATTTTAAAATTTTGTCGAAGGACGGACTAGGACATCGATCCGAAACGACCTCGTCCTAAATAACAAGGGAAACAAAATTTTAAAATTAATTACTTAATTGTTTTAATTAGTATAAGATATATAAAAAAAAATACAAACTCCGCGACTCGCGGAGTTTGATGGGTCAAACACCGCGACTCGCGGAGGGACCGAAATACAGAAAAAAAAATAAAACGCAAAAAACTGATCAGTTGAACACCACAACACACAAAACACTGCGATAAAACCCGCAGAACCCGAAAAAACACCCCCAAATTCACAATTTTTGACCGTTAATCATCAAATCTTTTACTAAAATTATGTTGAGAAGGATGCTATCAAGGAATTACTCAAGAAAAACGGTAAATTTCTACACCTAAACACCATTTAATTCGAAAATTAGTGTTCTTGAGGAATTTTTTTCCCCAATTTGATTTTGATGCTTTTTAGTGTGATTATGCTTAAATTGTTTATGTATTATGCTTGTATAACCTAGATTGATGCTATTTAACATGATTAGAAGCCTTAAACTTCAAATTTTGAGTAATCTAGGGTTTGTGTTCTTGAGCAATTTGGGGCTTTTTGATATAAACAGGTTATGGCCGATTTTTGTCATGAATTGTTGCTAAATTAAGTAGTGTAACATGTTTAGGTAGTTAAATGATCCAAACTTTGAGCCTAAACATGATTTTGAGAATTAAAGTGGACTTTTTCAAGTCTAAAATTCATGAACTTGATTTTTGAAAGATAATGTCATTTGAAACTTGTTTAATTGCTAGTAATGATTATTTTGACATGTTATTTGAGTTGAATGCTTATGAACTTGGCGAACATTTTCATATATGCTTATTTGAAAAAGTGTAGATTTGATGAAAATATGAAAATGAGCTTAAATTTGATATAAATTGATCATGTCATTGTAATTATTTTGATTGATGATTTTGCTGACACTAATGCATATTTAGATGCACAAAAATTGTGTTTGATGTGTTTTGCAGACTGAAAGGGGTGAATCTTCATCCCAAGCTCGCAATGCTCCTGCTGAGAATGCGGAACAACAGGAGGTGGATAACTACTACAAACAAGATATACCTCATCCAGTCATGACATTTTCTGATATGCACTTGGAAGATTTGCACCCGAACCTGAGATTTGACAGACTTTGGATAGATTATCTAAAATACCAAAGGGGTTTGCATACTCTTCATTCTAAAGTTGTTGAGGTACCTAGGGTCATAGAATGGAGACCATTAGAAGCTGTAGAATTGGTCGGGCCAATTAGGGAATTACTTGCACAGAGGTATGGTAATTCTACTTTTAACGATTGGGTACGGTTATTCAACATGCGCAGACCTATATATAAAGTATGGTGTGAAGAATTGTTGTGTAGTATAGAATTAAATGATCTGGTAGCTAGTTTAACCGATCGATCTTTTATTAGATTTTTGTTAGGAGGTTCGATGCACCACATGTCTTTACTAGACATGGCTCAGGCTTTACGTATATATACGCCTGAGGAGTTAGCATCTGCCGATTGTAGAGGGTTGATACTAAATGGTAGAAAGATAGACGAAAATTTTGATACACATGGTGTATGGAGTCAAATGACTAGCCATCACCGATTTAAAGGGGGAAATTACTCTTATTTGGATATAGATAGAGCAGAATTAAGAGTAATTCATAGGTTTTTAGCTAATTCGATTACACAAAGAGGTAAGAACAAGGAAAAGGTAAATGAACAGGATTTGTTTTACCATATGTGTATTCGAGACCCACAAAGCACTGTAAGTATACCTTATTGTGTGGGTTATTATTTATCAGCTATGTTTAGGGGGATGAGACCGCATAGCATAATAGGAGGTGGTATATTTATTACTTTGATTGCTGAATATCTCGGTGTGGATATAAGTCGGGGGGGATTATTAGTCGAAGAACCAGAACCCCGCGATACAATAGGTTTAAATGTATACCATGGTGCGAAAGTTTTGAAGAGGCGAAATAACGCCGCAGTACAATACCATGGTAGACATCCACAGGTTGAGAGAAACCAACAGCAAGATAATGTAGGAGGGGGAAATGAAATGGCAGAAATGCAAAGGTTTATAGCTTCACAAGAGTATGAAAATGCTAGACATAGAGCATTTGAAGATTGGCAAGTTCATCAAAACCAAATCATAGCTTATTGCCAACATATAGGTAGAAACTATATTCCTACTCCATCACCCATATTACCTCCCTGGTCTATAGAGATTCAACCACCGTATCCTACGTATAACCCAGCCGAAGCATTTTATAGCACCTATGGTTATGCATGGAACCCCTACTGGTATCAGTATCATCCCTAGTCTACTCAAGTTTATTTATTTTGTAATTTGTAATGTTGATACGTTTAATACTTATTTAATATTGTAATAGTTTTTATAATTTTCTAACTTTTATTCTTAGATTTTAATAATTTTTGAATGTGGGGTAATATACCAAACTTCAAAAATATGTATATATGTATGCAGTTTATCTTATGTACACAACAGGGTAAAACAACACATTTTCAAAGACTGACATTAAGTTCAGCAAAAGCAACTAATTTTGACCACAAGATGCAAAATATATGTGAAATAACAACAAGACGGAATGAACAAATGATATGCACCATTTATCATTCAGCAAGCAAACACAAATATGTTTGGAAACTTTGGTAAAATTTAATCATTTTCACACAAATCACCCTCAATAATTTAAATTGTTACTGATTTCTTGCAAATGAGGGCATTGCAAGATCTTAAGTGTGGGAAGGGGTTAAATTCTTTCGGATTTTAAAATTTTTATCTTAAACACTGGGTTACCATTAAAAATACTAGTAAAGCAGTAGTTGTATTAGAATCTAGTGCTCTCTGATAATAAAGAACAGCCCTAGTCTTATATACTGACTACCCAATTCTAGTAAAATTTTTCAAAATTTTCAATTAAATGAACTCAAAATCATGTTTATACATATTTATGAATGATAAAACTAGGTTTTAACAACGAAATTATTGTTACCTCGGAAAGGACATAAATTGAGAAACAAACCAAAATATTAAAATTCATTTAAAATGGAATAGAGGACAATAAAAAGGAAAATAAAAGCCAAGTGTGGGAAAATTTACCAAGTTATCTTAAAGATATGTCACATATATCTGTAACAAATAACTGAAAATACTTTTGCTTTGGACTAAACTAAACTGTTTTATCCGATGAAAGAAAAGAAGAGATGGATCTACACGATGAATCAATTCCATCATTAAAAGGAAGTAAAGTCTTCCGAAAAAGAAACGCGCTTCTTGATTTAGGTCAGGAAGTTGTCGTCCAGACCAGCTGTAGTTTGACGAAAAACCTAGAAAAGTCATCACTAAAATCAGCAGGAAATCCACGGACCTCAGCATTAAACAGGGTCACCAAGTGGTCAGATTTATCCTAACCATGAGAAGGATTTATCTCGTACAATGGGGGGGGGCACCATGCAAATTAGCTGGATAAGACTAATGAATCAGATCCCTAGAAAGGATAATCTCCTTAAAATATCAAAAATTAGCTTTTAAGCCTGATATTACTCAATCCTTGAGATCGACCTTAAAGATTGAGAATTACAAACTCATGGAATTCAATGATATCTAAACTCGAGCCTGAACGAGAAAATATTTTGATCAAAATTACATACCGATTTGTTTTCTAAAAACCCATTTTCAATGCGTTCATTACATTGAACGTAAAATCCTAGGAATTCACCTGGAATTCATTTGGTCACCTGAACCAAATCGGGTGTCAACCGTAAGAACGGTGGTTGCATAGCATGGTCAAAGACAGGACCTTGTGCCAGACAGGAAAATTATAAGGGTGAGCTTTACTATTGCTCCTACCAAGGATAGTAATTGCGTCCGATACATTATAGACCATAATTAAAAGCATGTCAGGGGACATTGCCTTAATAGTTGCTTGTTCAATGCTTTCCTTTACAACTGGACGGTAGTTTACCGAAAGGTAATATACGGGACAAGTAAACTGGACGTGTTGCTTTCCTAATACAAGGTTAGCAAGTGGGTGACACAAAACCGCAAGTTTTGAGCTAAAATTTTCAAATCTGAAACCCACCAAACCCACAAAAATAATTTGCAAACACCGGTAAAGGGTTATTCCGGAAAACTTATCTAGGGTAAAAGCTAAATTTAATTTTCAAAAGATCAAATGTTTTCATAAAGATCCAATTTCCTTAATGGATCTAAATTTTTATAGTCATGTGGGACTGTAAACCATATCGTTACTACCATTGTTTATACCGCCGTATAGAAATCACTGATGTACAAAGTGTGAAGAATAAAGAAGTGATTCTAGTATTTCAAGACTATATTGCTTGAGGACAAGCAACGCTCAAGTGTGGGAATATTTGATAATGCTAAAAACGAACATATATTTCATAGCATTATTCCCCAAGAAAGACAAGCTTTTAGTTGCAATTGTTCTATTTACAAGTGATATTCGTTTAAATATTAAAAGGTGAAGACAAAAGAAAAATTCGACGAATTGAAGACGCAAACGACCAAAAAGCTCAAAAGTACAAAATACAATCAAAGAGGTTCCAATTATTGATAAGAAACATCTCGAAATTACAAGAGTACAAGATTCAAAACGCAAAGTACAAGATATAAAATAGTACGCAAGGACGTTCGAAAATCCGGAACCGGGACCAGAGTCAACTCTCAACGCTCGACTCAACGGACTAAAAATTACAAGTTAACTATGTATATAAATATAATATAATATATAATTAATTATATTAATTATATATATATTATATTTATAAAATAAATCGTCGGCAAACAAAGAGCCAAATGTGGGTGAGCTGTAAAAACGATCTCCGCGACTCGCGGAGTTTGAAGAAGAAAAGGGCCGCGAGTCACGGAGCCCCAAATTTAGAAACACCCTATAAAGCTCGCGCATTCTGATCGTAAAAATATAACATATATATCCATCCATCTATCTAAACATAATATTTATATTTATAATTTATATTTTAATTTTAATTTTAATTTTAATCCTAATAATAAGGGTATGTTAGCAAATGTTGTAAGGGTGTAAGTCGAAATTCTGTCCGTGTAACGCTACGCTATTTTAAATCATTGTAAGTTATGTTCAACCTTTTTAATTTAATATCTCATAGCTAAGTTATTATTATGCTTATTTAATTCGAAGTAATCATGATATTGGGCTAATTACTAAAATTGGGTAATTGGGCTTTGTACCATAATTGGGGTTTGGATAAAAGAACGACACTTGTGGAAATTAGACTATGGGCTATTAATGGGTTTTATATTAACTAAACAATACCTTGTTAATTTAATATACAAACTTATAATTTGACGTATTTATATATAACCACTTACGCTTGACTGGGTACGGTGCGCGGGATATCTATAAATACCAATAATTATTCATTTTACCGGACACGGAACTGGATTAATAGTTAATAGACTTGTTGAAACAGGGGTGAATTACATTCAAGGGTAATTGGTGTAATTGTTAACAAAGTAGTAAAACCTTGGTTTACACGCAGTCGATAACATGGTGTATTCATTAAACAAAGTATTAAAACCTTGTTACAATTCGAATCCCCAATTAGTTGGAATATTTGACTTCGGGAATAAGAATAATTTGACGAAGGCTTTCACTCTTTATATTTATGACTGATGGACTATTATGGACAATATGGACATATTAAATAATCCAGGTCAAAGGACAATTAACCCATGGGCATAAAACTAAAATCAACACGTCAAACATCATGATTACGGAAGTTTAAAAAAGCATAATTCTTTTATTTCATATTTAATTTCCTTTATTTTATATTTAATTGCACTTCTAATTATTGCATTTTATTTTATTATTATTGTATTTAATTGCACTTTTAATTATCGTACTTTTTATTATCGCAAGTTTATTTTATCGCACTTTCATTTATCGCAATTTCATTATCGTTATTTACTTTACGCTTTAAATTAAGTCTTGTATTTATTTATTATTTTACATTTGGTTTTAACTGCGACTAAAGTTTTAAAATCGACAAACCGGTCATTAAACGGTAAAAACCCCCCTTTATAATAATAATATTACTTATATATATATTTGTATTTTTATAAAATAAAACTAATATAGCGTTAAGCTTTGTTTAAAAGATTCCCTGTGGACCGAACCGGACTTACTAAAAACTATACTACTGTACGATTTGGTACACTGCCTATAAGTGTTGTAGCAAGGTTTAAGTATATCCATTCAATAAATAAATAAATAACTTGTGTAATTTGTAACGTACTTCGTATCAAAAATATATAGTATTTCACGTACACCTCGCAAAACATCAACAGGTGTGAAGGCCACAACCGGTTAACAAAGATCCAGGAATCACTAGAAAAAGTATATAACTGTATATGAAATATACCTGAGTTTGCTAGTCTTACCAGCATTGCCTTTTCTCAGCTCGGATTGGTAGATAGGACAACTTCCTTCTCCAATTGCCAACCTTTCCACGATGGAAACATTCGGTGTCTTTTGTTGAGATTTTCTTCTTGGAAGGTGGAATAATTTTCCTGAAAATGATTTTTCATTTCCTTCCTACAAAATGTTTAGCTTATTCTTTTTCACCCTTTCATCCTACTTCTCCTACTCATCGAACAACTTCCGATAAGCATTTTGCTGAGCAGCATGAGCTGCGCAAATAGGAGGATCAGATAAGGTTCTAATTTTGTTCAACTTCCATTTATGCTTGAGAAACAGTTCTCAGGTTGCATTGCCAGTCTAGGAAGTTTGAACATTGAGTTTATCTTTCTCCAACAAAGAAGGATGTGTGTTTTGGTTTATGTTTTGATTATTTGACATCTACAACAGATATAAGATTCAATTTAGTATTTTTGATATTGAGCTTTAATAAATTAACTACCCAAGCTTTTATAATATTTTTAAAAAAAATTAATTTACGAAAGCCTAAGATTCACATAGAGGTTCCATAGCCACATCTGTTGATCAGCTAGCAGTTATGGAGTCTATTGGTAGGTAGCGGGTACCAATTGCATTACAAGTGCAACTCTTAGATCTTTATGGGACCTTGAGATACGTGTAGTCCAACAAACAATTATTATCTATTGATATGTTTGTCCCATCCTTGCCTCGAACTCAGGTCTCAACGTGAATACGATTAAGTCGTCCAATTTGGAAACAGTGAAAATTCACGCTAGTCTCACTAGATCGAAAAATCCACCTCGTGGCTATAATTCAGCCTAGTCTCACTAGATCAGAAAAATAACGAGGAGTGTTTGCAAGCTCATTAGATGGCATGATTAAATTTGACGGGTATTTTGGAAAAAGTTTGTGTCAACGAATAATGCATGCACACAAGATTCGCTACACTATTAGTTAAAAAAATATTTTAACCAATTGTATATGTCGATTATGTTTGTGACCTAATTTGTTATTTAATTTATAGGATATAAAAATAACAAATACACAAATGTGTATCGTTTTAAAACAGTTTTAAAAGATGCCGTCCATATATATTATTTGAATTTCAAAATCATTTAACATTAAACTCGTTAGAGTTTAACTTATTTTAAAATCATCAATATTAATCTTTGAAACTCGTTTAGAGTTTTATTTAATGTTTCCATCAAAAAAACATATGTAATTTAAGTCTCAAAATTATTTAACTTTAAACTCGTTAAAGTTTAACTTTTTAAAATCATCAATTTTAATATTTGAAACTCGTTACCGGTTTTATTTAATGTTTTCATCAAAAACATTTAGCATATATTATAATCAACAATTAAATATAAATGCATAAAATAAAACACAATCATGCATCACACACACATAGCCTAGCTCAAAAATCCTATGCTTGATCCCATGAGCCGACATGGGATCAAGAGGTCAAACTAAGGGTAATATCGTAGCTCCCACTTAATTCAAGAATCAAGTGAAAACTTGACAAACGCCATCGTTGTCAACTTGACCTGTTCACCATCTTCTAAGTCAAACTCCACGTTGTATCTTTATCTTTAATCTTCATCTTATTACATTTATTTAAAATTGAAAAATACAACTAATCTAATACTTTTACAATTTAGAATAAACTTAAATACAATACTATGAAAATGAAAAAATAAATAAAATACAACTTTGGCTTCAAAATGGCCTTTGTAATAAAATAAATAATCAACATGACATAATATTACCGTAATCAACAATCACAACAATCATACATAGGTCGGGGCATTATGGGCTATGTGCGCAATCACAATTTTAATAACTACATTATTAAAACCTACATATGGCTTGTCCATGGTTACAATGCATGTGCATAACAATGAGATACAACAATCAACAATTATAATAAATATTCAAGCTATAATAATTAAATCTACAATTTAAAATAGTGATATTCTTTTAATCACATTTGTGCGTCATGAGGTTAAGTCTAAATCAACTGCATTGACTTTAAAAACCATAAAGGTTTTGACTTTTACCAATTCACCACAAAGCTAAATCTAAAGAAAATCACGCGACAATTAAGATGGTGTAAAAGCGGCTCTGATTCCACTGATGGAAAACCGTGTGTACTTTTAAATTTTATAAACGCAGCGGAACATGAAAAATAAACATCTTTTATTAACTTTAAAATAAACATCATTTATTTTATTATAAACTTTCAAGTAAAACATTCACACAATTAACGATCCCAACAAGATCCAATGACACCACTAATAATTGTCAACTAATAAATTCACAAAGTGGAGTTTAGATATACCTTTAGTGAGCGATGCAAGAACTGTAGAAAGAACTCTCCATGTCTAGGTTGAAACATATTCAAAGTGTATGAATATCTCCATGGTTGATCCACACAGCATGTCGAGCGACACCAATCGGATGTTAGTCCGTATAACCCAAAAATAATATATTGTTATATTTATTAATTGAAAAGAATCATGTAAGAAAACTCCTTTTCTTTTCGATCGTCAATATCAAAGTAATTCAGAAGCAAGAAGCATCAATTTAATAATCAACTTTTGACTATTAAATTAGATGAAGATCGACACAACTGAAAACATGTATCAACGAACGAAACTAAGATTAATTCATCTTCTATGTGTATCCTTTAATTACACTAAGTTAACTCTTATATATACACTTTAGTAAATATATAAATATTAAAATGAGGGAAGCACGTAAAATGATAGGTCACTTCACCACAAAAAGAAATGAAAAGCTATTAGATTTTTGGAAGCAAATGGTTTGTCTTGTTACTCTTTATGTTGAATCCGTGAAGAGTGGTTAACACTTTTCTATTATTTATATTTGTGTCATACATCACCAAAAGAATGAGACATATATATTACTCCATATATATTTATTTATTTAACCCTAAATAAAATAAGTCCGTCTAATAATTTGTGATCCAACAACCCATTATATATAATTTAATAAATATAATTAAATCATATTTAATTAAACTATGCTTTTCGAATTATAGGTTATAATTATATATCAACAATATATAATAATGGTGTCTAAATGCTAAAGTGTGTGACCCCATAGGCCTGTACATAATCGGTAGTATAGATTTGTGTTATGACGTGCACATTAATTCTAACAATATTTCCCATGAAATTGTTATATATAGTGACCTCTATTGCGACATCTCAAATTGTTATATTTCAGTAAGTCATATAAACCGACCATATCAGTTTTAGTTGTTTTATAGTGTCCTCAATAAATGTTTACAACTAATAGGAGTTAGTTTAAGGTTAACTGAAATCAGTCTATGATCTGTTATGACCCACAGATCGATAGCATAAATGTATGACTATAGTAACAACAAATGTATGAATATAGTAAGTTAGTAACAATATATAGTAGTTTTTATTTTATTTTTTAATTTGAGTGTTGTGCTACTGTGTGTTACTTTTAAGTTTTGATCGTTAGTTGAATTATAAGTATGACTTTTGAAATAGTCTTAATTGATGCATTTTAATTTTCCTTCTTGACTGTTAAACAATGTTTTTGATTTTTTTTTTCATCTGCTATTTGCGCTGACTTTTAAAATGAAGTAATAAATGTCAAATTGAAATATACTCCCTTTAATTTAAAATTATGTAATCAATTTCTCTCTCTTTTTCCTGTAATAGCTTGGAACAACAAGAATTACTCTATTTAAAAATCAAAGATTTCCCATACACTTTTTTAAAGATTGAGAAGTCTTAATTTTTTATTGTCTTAGTATTTTCTATATGTTTATTTTAAATAAAAGTTTAAGTTATGTTTCATTGGATGCTTTTGTTTTGTTGTATGCAATATGATTATGGATGAGTAATATTTTTATCAACTTAATATTTATGTACCATCAATCTATCATAATGGTTTTTAATCAAACTCGTGAATTCACGGGTCACTTAACTAGTCTTCAAGAGTTTGGACTTTTGTGGATGACATTATAAGTAACTATTATATACCTAACTTTGCCTTACAGGTTCTCTTCAATTGCATAAGTGAGATTATAATCTCTAGTGATGTGTGTGAAAGATTAATAATTGGTGATTGAGGTCCATCTTCAAAATTATCATCTACTTTTTTTTTCTTTGTGCAGCTGGTCACGGCTCTTAGAGACCCTTCCTCTTCCAAATGTAAGCACAATTTTCTTAATTATACTCCATAAATGATAAAAGACTAAGCCATTAATTGTGGGGTTATTTAAAGTTTTGGGAGCATGAGCTATTTATATCGTTTACTATAAGGAGTTAAGCTAGGAGCCTAGGACTCTCAAAATGAAGACCAGATGAATGTGCTAAATATCTAAGATTAATTTGATCATTGCAGATAAAATGGATATGCCCTACATCTCTCGCTCAACCATTAACTTTATTTGGTGGACTTGCTACAAATGAATGCAGGTTATATATGCTTTGCAAACAGTATCATGTTTCTATAACAATTATAGAGCTTCATCCCAAATTAAAATGCAACAATTTTTTTCTTGACAGAGTTTCAGTCCACATCCATATTTGATTAAACCTAGGCCACATCCATATTGAAGAGAGCTTATGCACAAGAATACTTTTGACCTACTATTGTAGTGTAAAACTAATCAAATTAAGGGTCTAACTGTCACTTACGCCATTTGTGATGGTGATGCATACCCATGTTACAAATTTGGGTTTGTCATTGAATCGAATGTTGTATTAATTGAAACAAAAGGGAGAATGTGACATCCTTATAGAACTTTAAAGTAAGATTGTATGCAATTACAAAGGTGAAAAAACTCGATTTATCTTTATTTTCACAATGTTCTGAAGAAGCTGTAGGAGTCCTGCATATTTTAGAGAAAAAATTGATGCTTATTATTTATTAAAATGAAGAAGAAAAGAAGTCGTCAAGATTGTATTTTCATTATTTGGTTGTAGGGTTTGATGTCATCGCGATGTCTGAAAATGCAATTCAAGATTTAGAAGGAACGGATGCTTCGGCAGCATATGCTTCGAGCCTGCTTTCAACTGAACCTCCAAACGGCAAGTTTCTGTTTTTTAGTAAATGGATTAGAATTTTGACCTATGCATTCAGGTGTTTTGTTTCGTTTCTCATGTCGTGATCTTTGACTATGCAGTCAAACTTGGTGTAGGAGGCTTTAGTATGGGTGCAGCAATGGCAATATACTCTGCGAGTTACTTTGCTCGTGTGAAATTTGGAAATGGATTTGTTTACCCTACTCATTTGGATGTCGTTGTTAGCCTTAGCGGCTGGCTCCCATGTGCAAAGTTTGACCACACACCATAATCGTTTATCTCCAACCCTTTTTATTTAACTGTATCTTCTTGATCTATCTTATAGTGATCTAACTAACGAGGTTGACGGCATCGAAGTTGAAAACCGGGCTGTATCAATGCCCATTTTGCTTTGTCACGGAAGAGGTAACTGTGTTTATTTTTGCAATGTGACCATTTGCATTTCCTAAGGTTTGCTTGCTTCATTTTTCGTATCATTTTAGTTTAATTCAAGCTATACTGTCACCAACATTGATAGGAGACAAAAGACAACTGAAGCCATCATGTCTCCTGATTGGGATTAATTCATACTTTAACTCTTCATTATAAATTTGCTTTTTACATAATAAATTAGTTTTGTTGTTACATATATTATTAGTTAGCCATGTACTATTTGATTTGACTACGTAAACAAAAGAAAATGTTGTGTTTATTCTGATGATAACCACTAAAACTGACAAATGACTTCATCTGCATAGATCAAGTGATGATCAGGTGAAAAGCTTCCAAAACATAGGAGCATCAACAGAAGAGAGTAACGAGGAGGAAGAGGATGAACATGGTGACAGAGAGTGTGGTAGTTGTGGTGGAAATTACAACGCTGTGACATTTTTCAAAGGTGGTTTCATGGTAAATGCATAAAAATTACCCTAGCCAATGCTAAGGATTCATTTCATGGTCTTGCAAATGGAAGAAACACAGTGTGATTGTATGAAAGTAAATGGTTAGAAGTTAGAGAGAATAATAAAGCTAACATCTTTGGTTGTAAAATGTAGGTTTGAGGTGGCTCAGCTCATAATTGTGTGTTGGTTGGGTGTCCATGGTAGGATCTAGACTTCGATGTTATCACCAGACACGGTACCTTTCCTGTAAATTTATAAAATATGCTATGAATTTTGATACTCGGAATTGATTGTCAAGGTTCACTTATTGTGTGTGTAGAGTGCTCGGTCCTATCCGTTTGAAATGATGAAAACACTCGGTCGTGCATGATCAGTAAATATAAGGATTTTTTATATGTGATCAGTAATAAAGCAGTGGAGAAAAACCCATTTGACCTGTTCTTTCTATATTATGTATATATATATGTATATATATATATATATATATATATATATATATATATATATATATATATATATATATATATATATATATATATATATATATATATATATATATATATATATATATATTTCCTTCTATATTATGTATATGAGTTGATTCCCATTTGACATGTCCTTTTACATTATGTATAGGACACAATAGGTTGGAGAAAAACCCATTAGAACTTTTTTTTTTTTAAGTTTTTAATTGCATTGCTAGGCCTAACTTTTCTCAAGACCCAATTGACCTGAATACTTGACCCATTTGATCTAATTTTGAGAGTATGGGTCTTAATTACTGGGTATAGGTTTACTATATATCGAGTTGTGCCTGAAACAAGCGATTGTAACGGTGTTTCAATTCGAAGCTAATTGTCTACACAAAAATTTGCCACTACTTAGTAGTTTTCTCACGATTTTAGTTTCAGCGGTACCATATTTACCTTTTGTGTAGATTTTTAGTGATCTGTTGATGTTGATTTTGTTAGTAGTGTTGATTTAAAGTCCCTAACTTAAAAATGGGTTGATTTGGGTCGTGTTTTATCTAAAATGAGTAAAGTGGGTCAAATGGGCTGAAGTCACCCAAAATCTATATTATATACATTTCTGCCTACCGATTTGTTTTAACAAAGACCATACATTACGATTTTATTGTTATTGTTCTGTTTTTGTAATATTTATTTTATATAGCATGTTATCAATACATGTTAAAACATGGACAAAAAATATTTAAGGTATTTTGAGCCATAAGGCCATAATACGAATATTAAGTCAATATGTTGTGCAGATAGCTACACGGTTAACAACAGCACGTTACGGTGTGAAACTCAGTCCATGATTTCTGGTTCCATCTACATGGGCGGGATGCTTAGGAGTTAAGAATAACTACGAGTCTAATGCGTTGTTCGATATTTCGGTAGCACGAACAACAAGTGCTTATTTGACCTCTCTGGCACTTGAAGTAGGGGCTTTTGTTGCTTATGGTAGCTTCAATGGAGGCGATAATGCTCCGTAATTCTTCATTTCCATCTAGCAATTACTCTGGTTCCAAATAAAAAACCATGAAAAAAGTCAGAAAGTTTTAATACTTATAAATAAACTTTGGGCGAACTTTAACACGAGTCGCACTTTGGAAATGTTTATCTATCAACTATAACTTTTTTACTATTAGACACCCATAAATAAATTTATTTTGTAGAAAATATAAGCTCTTCTTGATTATGTTTGATTGTGGTCTACTAATAATCGGAATTTGTCGAACACGGAATTATACGTCTAATTATTACAACTTCAAAAAAAGGTATTCAAACATAGTATCTCGCTAAATAATAGTTTTTCATAATGTGTTCATAGGAAAAACTAAAACACGATTGTGTGTTTATTGGCATATTTTTCTAAATAAATTGGTCTTCTATAATATACAATTAAGGGTAGCAAATTGGGTGGATCGAGCAGATTAGATGATGAGTAAAAAGTGTTCTGGGTCAAAAATGCCAATAATTAATTGGAGTGATATTATTCGAATAATGATGAGAAGCTTTGTTATCAGATTGATTATTTTGTGTCTTAATATAAAATAGATATAAAATGTATGAAGGTTTAGTCCGCTTTTAGCTCTTGAAAAGTTTGTGTTATCTCTCTTGAAAAAGTACGAGTAGAAACTAATGTGACAAATCTACAATGACTCTTTAAAAGTAAGAAAGTTATGCTTTTCTGGGTTTGTGACTTCGTTCGTGTTCTGATTATTTATTAAGCTCAATCTTCGTTTATGTTCAAATTTACTAAACGAGGCTACTACTTTGATTATTGTTTCTAGGTAAACGATACACTTTCTATGTGCATAACATTAGTGACTCTTATTTTTCTATAGGACTGGATTCTATAGTATGGTCCCCCAGATGAGTCTAAGGTGTTTAACTTTACCTTTCATCTCATGGGTTGTCATCAAAACGTAAGAATATATTCATCGGGTTGGTCGAACTGTTGATGGAGAGGGTGCAAAAGGGAATGCATTAATTTTCCTTATTCCATAAGAGTTGCAGTTTCTTCGCTACCTCAAAGTATGTTGAGCATTGGTAATCTAATATGTGTTATTAACAATTTTATGTGTGTTATCTTTAGCAGGATCCATATGTGTTATTAATTTGACTGGTATTAAGTTTATTGTTATTTGATAGGCTGAAAAAGTACCAGTGAAGGATATGAGTTCGATGAAAAGAAAATGGCTAATGTACAGTCTCACCTGCTACGTATATTATTTGGCGTTGACCGAATTTTATCCTACTTATCCTGACTTTGACATGACTTTGTTACAGATTTCTTTTAGTTACTGAAGGTATGGTATTATGTAGCTTTCAACATATTTTTACTTTTTAATTTGTCAAAACTAAAAGTACTGTGTTTGTAGCTATTGATGGGTTTAGATTCAAGATAATGGGTACCTCGTATGGGTCAGGTTGTTTTGGCATGAAAATCTCTTTATCAAGTAAAAGAAAGTGCCAAACATGTGTGTTGGTTGAATGTGGGTTAATGCACTAAAGGATAAACTTAAGTATGATTAACCAAAGTATGATTAAACCAAGGAATATGTTTTGATGATGACACATATATATGCATAAGTGATGACTGACATCTTAACATACAACATGCAAGGTTACTAATCCATACTTTATCTTGCAAACGACCAAGTCAAATATAGGTTAAAGAATGAAATTAAAAGTTTAGCTAAACACACGGTCAAGGTACGGTCGACCGCATAGTCAACCGTGAAACCCCAAACTTAATTGTAACGCAGTTTTGTGAAAACAAGTTGCACGGTCGCCACCACGGTCAACCGCAGTGCGATCGCAGTTTTCTCTGTTACCATTTTCGACCAAATAAAGTTTGACTAGTTCCCGACATCTATAATTCATGAAATCTTTCTCAACATGCTTAGAATAGATGCCTTCTTCATATTCAACTGAGTTTTGGTCTTAAAAACACTAATTGTGATTAATTATGCCTAATGACATATTAATGACAAATTAACCAAGATTAGGCATAACACATTAGTGTTGATCAACAACTTGTGATCTTAATTCTTATCAAGATATCCTTAGTATGATCATCAAGTACCAACACACTTAAGCCAATGTCACTAGAACAATGATTGCTATTAGAAATGACTTAGTGATTAATTAAGGCTAAATGAGGAACAATGCTCTCAAGGTTAACTAGTAATGACTTGTAATCCTAAAACACACTTAGATACATTTAGGATGGTCACCAAGTCCCAACTAGAGATTTCTCTTCCCTTGTGCATGTGTTGGACATTAATGTGTGCTTACACATTAATCATGTAATATGTTATATTGCATATTAAACTTATTAAATGCTTGATTTATAAGTCGTGCAAGTGTCTATATGATTGATCCTAGAATAACTATCTCTTGCTATGTGAGTATTACTTGCTACTTGCCAATATGCTTAATACTCATAAACTTGTCAACTTGATTAATATGTTTGATATGTGCTCATTAGTTAGGATTCAAGTAACTAACCTACTCCAATAGATTAAGTGTAAAATGGTTCACAATAAAAGTATAGTCAATTGTCTATTTGATCTAGTCTAAGTAACTGGTGATTGCTTATGACTTAACTTTGATGTCTCTACATGCTTCATGATTATCTTATAGAGACATTATACAATTAATCTATGATCAAGCAAGAGAATATTCTATGATCTTATAGATATAGATTTGGGTTGTTGTAAACTTACTAATCAAAATCATTTATCTTGTGAGTTTACTTAATGTAATGTATGTCCTAGTATTGTGTTAGGATCATCATTGCAAAGTGTATAAGTCTTGTAACTTTAATTAGTAGAAGCATAGGCTAGCTTAGTGATCTACTTCCTTAAAGGGACTTAGGAAGTTGATTAATCTTATTTGGAGATTAATACTTGTCTAAGGTAAAGACAAGTTGATCTAGGTTGGAGTTGATCTTTCAAAGGGATAGGAAGATTAGGTTTGTTGTCTACCAAAGAAGTTGAAGACTTGTAAATCAGATCTCCACCGGGTTTGGAGAAAAGTGATTAGTGAAGCAACAAATCCCGATTAGTGTAATCGGGGAGTGGATTAAGGTGGATTAGTTAACATCCACCCGAACCACTATAAATCCTTGTGTCTATGTTCTTTACATTACTTCATTTATCATTTTGAACATATACACTACACACATATCAAGTTTGAGTTGAGTTGGTTGATCAAAGTTAAATCAAATTTGGTGATCAATCGAAAAATTGTTAAAAACGTATTAAGTAACTATTCACCCCCCTCTAGTTACTTACAATTGGTATCAGAGCGGTTGCTCAAATCATTGCGCTACAAACGATCGCGAAAGCGTCAAAATTCGTTTTGTGTAAAAACTTGAGTCAACAATTCTCAGATCAACTCAAACTATGGGATACTTGGAAGAATTAGTGAAAGAAGCACCAATCTTTGATAAGATGAATATTGATGTGTGGAAATTAAGATTTGAGTCTTATCTCAAATCCAAGGATTACTACTTGTGGAGAATAATCAAAGTAGGAGACTTTGTACCACAAGCTAGTTCAAGGCTAGAGAAGTCAACATTTCAAAACAATGATGTTTTGAAACAATTTGATGCAATTTCACTACTTCATGAAATTCTTCCTAGTGAAGAAATGTTAAAGATAATTTCATGTGAAAGTACTAAAGAATGTTGGAACTCACTTGTAGTGACCCAAACTTTTCCATATTTATATATATTAATTGAGATTGATATTTACATGACTAAATGTTCCCAACGTGTTAAGCAATCAAACTTGTTAAGACTTGATTAAATAAAATAAGTTTCATATAGACAATTGATCACCCAAGTTGACCGGCGATTCACGAATGTTACAAAATTGTAAAAACTACATGTTGTGGTATATATAGACATATATATATGGTTGACATGAGATTATGATGAGTAAGTATCTCACTAAGTATATTAACAATGTGTGATATACATAAGAAATGAGATTACTATGTTAAGAAACTCGAAATGATATATATAACGATTATCGTTATGATAACGTCTACTAAATACATATGTATCATATTAAGATATTGATACACTATATTTAACATGATAAAATGATATTTAAATATATCATTAAGTGTGTTAACAATGAACTACATATGTAAAAACAAGACTACTAACTCAAGAATTACGAAACGAGACTTATATGTAACGATTATCGTTGTAACGATATTTTAATGTATATATCATATTAAGAGATATTCATACATCATAATATCATGATAATATAATAATTTAACATCTAATTTGATATAATAAACATTGGGTTAACTACATTAATTGAGATCGTTAACTTAAAGGTTTCAAAACAACACTTACATGTAACGACTAACGAAGACTTAACGACTCCATTAGAATGTATATACATGTTGTGTTTTGATATGTATTCTTACACTTTTGAAAGACTTCAAGACACATATCAAAGTACTTCTACTTAACAAAAATGCTTACAATTACATCCTCGTTCAGTTTCGTCAACAATTCTACTCGTATGCACCCGTATTCGTACTCGTACAATACACAGCTTTTAGATGTATGTACTATTGGTATATACACTCCAATGATCAGCTCTTAGTAGTCCATGTGAGTCACTTAACACATGTGGGAACCATCATTTGGCAACTAGCATGAAATATCTCATAAAATTACAAAAATATTAGTAATCATTCATGACTTATTTACATGAAAACAAAATTACATATCCTTTATATCTAATCCATATACCAACTACCAAAAACACCTACAAACACTTTCATTCTTCAATTTTCTTCATCAAATTGATCTCTCTCAAGTTCCATCTTCAAGTTCTAAGTGTTCTTCATAAATTCCATAAGTATAGTTTCATAAAAATCAAGAATACTTCCAAGTTTGCAAGTCTACTTCCAAGCTTTCTAATCCATTCTAAGTAATCATCTAAGATCAAGGAACCTTTTTTATTTACAGTAGGTTATATTTCTAATTCAAGGTAATATTCATATTCAAACTTTGATTCAATTTCTACAACTATAACAATCTTATTTCGAGTGAAAATTTTACTTGAACTGTTTTCGTGTCATGATTCTGCTTCAAGAACTTTCAAGCCATCCAAGGATCCTTTGAAGCTAGATCTATTTTTCTCATTTCTAATAATTTTATCCAGAAAACTTGAGGTAGTAATGATGTTCATAACATCATTCGATTCATACATATAAAGCTATCTTATTCGAAGGTTTAAACTTGTAATCACTAGAACATAGTTTAGTTAATTCTAAACTTGTTCGCAAACAAAAGTTAATCCTTCTAACTTGACTTTTAAAATCAACTAAACACATGTTCTATATCTATATGATATGCTAACTTAATGATTTAAAACCTGGAAACACGATGAACACCATAAAATCAGATATACGCCGTCGTAGTGAAACCGGGGGCTGTTTTGGTTTGGATAATTAAAAACTATGATAAACTTTGATTTAAAAGTTGTTCTTCTGGGAAAATGATTTTTCATATGAACATGAAACTATATCCAAAAATCTTGGTTAAACTCAAAGTAAAAGTATGTTTTTCAAAATGGTCATCAAGATGTCGTTCTTTCGACGGAAATGACTACCTCTTTAGTAATTGACATGTAACTTAAATTTTCCACTATAAACCTATACTTTTTCTGTTTGAATTCTTAAATTAGAGTTCAATATGAAACCATAGCAATTTTATTCACTCAAAACGGATTTAAAATGAAGAAGTTATGGGTAAAACAAGATTGGATATTTTTGATCTTTTTAGCTACGGGAAATGTTTAACAAATCTATACAAATCATATCCTAGCTAACTTATATTGTATTATACATATATTCTAATATATTATGTAATCTTGGGATACCATAGACACGTATGCAAATGTTTTGACATTTCATATCGACCCATGTATATATATTATTTGGAGCAACCATAGACACTCTATATGCAGTAATGTTGGAGTTAGCTATACAGGGTTGAGGTTGATTCCAAAAATATATATATACTTTGAGTTGTGATCTAGCATGAGACGTGTATACACTGGGTTGTGGATTGATTCAAGATAACATATATCTATTTATTTCTGTACATCTAACTGTGTATAACTAGTTGTAGGTTACTAACGAGGACAGCTGACTTAATACACTCAAATCTTTAAAACATAATAAAAATGGTTGTAATTATATTTTGATCATACTTTGATATATATGTACATATTTATATAGGTTCGTGAATCGATCCGTGGCCAAGTCTTATTTCCGAGGAAGGAAATATCTGTGAAAGTGAGTTATAGTCCCACTTTTAAAATCTAATATTTTTGGGATGAGAATACATGCAGGTTTTATAAATGATTTACAAAATAGACACAAGTACGTGAAACTACATTCTATAGTTGAATTATCGAAATCGAATATGCCCCTTTTTATTAAGTCTGGTAATCTAAGAATTAGGGAACAGACACCCTAATTGACGCGAATCCTAAAGATAGATCTACTGGGCCTAACAAACCCCATCCAAAGTACCGGATGCTTTAGTACTTCGAAATTTATATCATATCCGTAGGGTGTCCCGGAATGATGGGGATATTCTTATATATGCATTTTATTAATGTTGGTTACCAGGTGTTCACCATATGAATGATTTTTATCTCTATGTATGGGATGTGTATTGAAATATGAAATCTTGTGGTCTATTGTTACGATTTGATATATATATTGGTTAAACCTATAACTCACCAACATTTTTGTTGACGTTTAAAGCATGTTTATTCTCAGGTGAATACTAAGAGCTTCCGCTGTTGCATACTAAAATAAGGATAAGATTTGGAGTCCATGTTTGTATGATATTGTGTAAAAACTGCATTCAAGAAACATATGTCGATGTAATATATTTCTATTGTAAACCATTATGTAATGGTCGTGTGTAAACAATATATTTTAGATTATCATTATTTGATAATCTACGTAATGTTTTTAAAACCTTTATTGATAAAATAATGGTTATGATTGTTTTAAAAATGAATGTGGTCTTTGAAAAACGTCTCATATAGAGGTCAAAACCTCGCAACGAAATCAATTAATATGGAACGTTTATAATCAATATGAACGGGACATTTCAGTTGGTATCAGAGAGTTGGTCTTAGAGAACCAGAAAATTTGCATTAGTGTATCTTATCGAGTTTGTTAGGATGTATTAGTGAGTCTGGACTTCGACCGTATTTTCTTTAAAAATGATTGCTTAACATTTTGTTTGGAAACTATATATTATTAACATGTAAATATTATGTGATATATTAATCTCTTAACATATTTGATATTTTGTGATAGATGTCTACCTCTAGCACAAATCCCATTGACTCACCTAATAATAATGAAGAGTCGAATATATATTGGCAAGATTCACAAGTTCCCGAAGAACCGGAAGAAGAGGAAACGGAACCGGAAGAAGAGGAATCGGAAGAAGAGGAACCAGAAGAAGAGGAACCGGAAGAAGAAGAGGTTCTAGAGAGGGGAATAGTAGGAACCACAGAAAACCGGTCAAATAAAAGAAAATCCTCAACCAATGGACCAAAGTTAATAATGGTCAATGGTGTTTCCGCTAAGGAAGCAAAATATTGGGAAAATTACCAATTTTCCGATGAATAGGATCCTGATGAGGATTCTGATGATGTTATAGAAATTACCCCGACCCAATTTAATGAGGCAAAAGAAAATAATAAGGGAAAAGACATAAAAATAGAGAAATCTGATTCCGACCCCGATGAACTTTATATGTACCGTCAACACCTATATTTTCAATATCGTGACAATAACCCGGGAACCTCCAAACCACCAGGTTTTTCTAAACTAATGTGGAAAACGACAACTCGTATTAGAGGTACATCATATATCCCTAGAAGATTAGGAAAAAGAACCAAGTCCGAAGAAGAAGAAACCAGTGATTCAGATTAGAGGGGTGTGAGCATGTTGTGTAATAAATGTATTGTAGTGTGCTTGTACTTTTATGTTCTATGTAAAAATTGCTTGTATTGTTTGTTATTACAAATCTAATCCTTGTCTATTTTACAGTATAAAAACAAGATGGACGTTAAGGGTAGACAACCGAATATTTTAGAAGACCTACCAGAGGATATGATTGAGGAAATCTTGTCTAGATTCGGTCAGAATTCATCAGCACATTTAGTTATGGTGAAATTAACTTGTCAAACATTTGAAAGACTTTCCAGAAATGCCTTAGTTTATAAAAGGCTTTCCTTTGATAGGTGGGGTATATCACATTGGGGAGACTTTAAGTTACGCCATGTTTTCTTTAAAGCGTTAAATGCGGGGAACCCAAATGCAATTTTACGCTACGAGTTAAGAACCTATTTTGACTCAACATATCCCAACATAGGATTGCATGAATTAGAAAGAGCTTCTAACATGCAACATAAAGAAGCATGTTATGCTTACGGGTTAGTGATGTTCGCTTCTTACCAAAGTGAGAAAAAGAACATCGGATTGCAGCTTTTAAATAAAACTTTCCCACAAGTGATGGATTCAGTAGTTGGGGTAAGAAACAAGGTTTTTAGATTATTACGGGGCTGTTGGACATTACGAAACCCTCGTCCTTTTGACAACATTACAACATGCTTCCTAGCCAATGGTCATAACGGTTATTTTCCACAAGACCAAGGATGGGAAGTCGTCTTAGTAAAACCAGAATGCATGACTTGTTTCTGGACTTATGAATTACGTGTCTTTATTTCCTTTGCTGAACAACTTGCGTATTAACTAGATTTATCTTCAAAACTGTCCTGTATCATCGTGTACTATATTTCATGTTATATGTAATATAGCGAAGTTGTAAGTTTGAAGAATATTTGTATGTGATATATTATTATAATCAGTTTTTCATATGGAATTATAGTAGTTGAATTGTATATTAGCTACTAAGTATGAACTTAACGGGTAGGTAGTGCCCGAATTTAAACTTATAAAATGCTAATATGAAGAAAAAGCTTTTATAAATGAGTTCATATTATGCTACGAGATACTATTGACTACTCTTAATATTCTGTATGATTAACTTGTTTCATTTGACTATTTTGAAGGAAATGGCACCGACTACTCGACAAACATTGAATATGAGCAAAGAGGAATTTCGTGCCTTTCTTGCTTCAAACATAGCCGCAGTACAGGCCGCGCTACATACCAACAATAACTCTGAATCAAGCAATACAGCTAACGGCGCAAGAAATCGTGTAGGATGCTCCTACAAGGAATTCACTGCCTGCAAACCTTCAGAATTTGATGGGACCGAAGGACAAATCGAATTGAAACGGTGGACCGAGAAAGTTGAATCGGTGTTTGCCATAAGTAAGTGTGCTGAAGGAGACAAAGTGAAGTACGCTACACATACCTTCACAGGTATTGCGTTAACATGGTGTAATACCTATCTAGAGCAAGTGGGATAAGATGCTGCTTACGCGCTACCGTGGTTAGCATTCAAGCACTTGATGAACGAGAAGTACCGTCCCAGAACTGAGGTCAATAAGCTCAAGTCAGGACTTAGAGGGTTACAAACACAGGGATTCGATATTACTTCATACGAAAGACGATTCACAGAATTGTTCCTATTGTGTCCGAGAGCATTCGAAGATGAGGAAGAGAAGATCGACGCGTTTGTGAAAGGGTTACCAGAGAGAATCCAAGAAGATATAAGTTCACACGAGCCTGCCTCCATACAAAAGGCATGTAGAATGGCTCACAAACTAGTGAACCAGATTGAGGGAAGAATTAAAGAACAGGCGGCCGAAGAGGCCAATGTGAAGCTAGTCAAAAGAAAGTGGGAGGAAAACGGTGACAAGAGTCACCAAAACAACAACAACTATCCCAACAATCACAACATCAATCGCAACTACAACAAACGGCACAACGATAACAACAACAACTACAACAATCATCCCAACAACAATAACAACCGTAACAACAACAACAACAATCAGAAGCAGCTATGCCAAAGGTGTGAAAAGTATCACTCGGGGTTCTGCACCAAATTTTGCAACAAGTGTAAAAGAAATGGTCATAGCGCGGCTAAGTGTGAGGTCTACGAACCAGGGGTTAACAGAACGAAAGGAATAAATGGAGTCAGAACGAGTAATGGCGGAGCAAGTAGTAACAGAGCAAGTTATACCAATGTAGTTTGTTATAAATGTGGAAAACCGGGCCACATTATTAGAAATTGCCCGAACCAGGAGAACAATAATGGACAAGGCCGCGGAAGAGTTTTCAATATTAATACGGCATAGGCACAGGAAGACCCAGAACTTGTTACGGGTATGTTTCTTATTGACAATAAATCCGCTTACGTTTTATTTGATTCGGGTGCAGATAGAAGCTATATGAGTAGAGATTTTTGTGCTAAATTAAGTTGTCCATTGACACCGTTGGATAGTAAATTTTTACTCGAATTAGCAAACGGTAAATTAATTTCAGCAGATTATATAAGCCATAATCGAGAAATTAAACTGGGTAGCGAAATATTTAAGATTGATTTGATACCAGTAGAGTTTGGGAGTTTTGATGTAATAGTTGGCATGGACTGGCAGAAGGAGATGAAAGCAGTGATCGTATGTTACAAAAATGCAATTCGCATTGTACGAGAAGAAGGAGAACCTTTAATGGTGTACGGAGAAAAGGGCAACACGAAGCTACATCTTATTAGTAATTTGAAGGCACAAAAACTAATAAGAAAAGGTTGCTATGCTGTTCTAGCACACGTCGAGAAAGTACAAACTGAAGAAAAGAGCATCAATGATGTTTCCGTCACAAAAGAATTTCTCGATGTATTTTCGAAAGAATTACCGGGACTACCTCCACATCGATCTGTTGAATTTCAAATAGATCTTGTACCAGGAGCTGCACCAATAGCTCGTGCTCTTTACTGTGACACCTCCAAATATGGGCCTGAGGTATTTGTGTCTAATTATATCAAATCACAGTTGTATAAACGAGAACAACTCTACATGAGACGCTTTGTTGAGTTTTGCAGCGGAAGATAAATATGTCTTTAATTGATTTGATATGTAATGAAGACTCCAAGCATAGCAAGCAATCATCATCAGAGCAGTAGATATACAGCGGAAGCAATATTTAAGTACCTGAGAATAAACATGCTTAAAAAGTCAACACAAGGTTGAGTGAGTTCATAGGTTTGTCATAAATCATGATTTCAGTAATAGTGTTAAACCACAAGATATGTTTTCATAAGTAGATCACTCAGATCCAGTCAAGTTGATCTCCCACAGGATCAAAAAGTTATGCCAGTGCGTGATATTTAGACTAAACGTTGTTTGCCCCGCGACAAGTTGTTCTGTCCTTGTCGTTTAATTTCATTATCAAGTAATACAAAGACTTAGTCAAATGTATCGGGGACGTTACTCCCGATAGGCCTATCCCTAATAATTAAGAATGCCACAGCAATTAAAAATATCACTGTAGGGACTTAGTCGGACATAGCCGGGTATAGCATAGTTTAACAGTTGGTACTGATATTTAGACTAGACTTTCAAGTTTACCCCGTACAATTTATCGTTTATACTTGTAGGTTGGGGACTTGCTGGTCATAGCCCAACATATCACAGTTTAATAGTTGATACGTGTAAAACAGTTATAAAATTTGCGCATGTATTCTCTGCCCACAAATATAGATAAAAAGGGAGCAGATGAACTCACAATACAATAGTTTGTATGATATGTGTGTGATAGCACTGAACAAGTACAGAGTTGTCCTCAGATTCACGAACCTATATCAAGTTTACATATTAACACGTATAATCGTAATTGAACACGTTTATATGTATTATTATTAATAATATGCTTGTTGTATTGTATGTTATCTTAAAATAGTGAATTAAATATATTTATAAGATATATTTTAAATAAATATATTTTAAATAAATAAGTAATGTTTATTATAAAAACATAGTTATATTATAAGTTTTAAACTAGTATTTATTTGGTAAAATAATATTAATAGTTATAAATAAAAATTGTATCTTTTTATGATAATGATAATAATAACTTCTATAATTTTAATTCTAATAATAATACTTGTAGTTTTTAAATGAAAATTTTAATAATAATGATAATGAAAATAATCATTTTGATAATAATACTTCACACTTAATAATAATAATAATAATAATAATAATAATAATAATAATAATAATAATAATAATAATAATAATAATAATAATAATGATTAATAATAAATAAATAAAAAACTAGAGTTGAAAACTACCTTAGGAGTTTCTGTAAAAAGAATATGCCCAAGACGGGACTTGAACCCGTGACCTCTTGCTCACCCGTCAACACCCTTAACCATTCCTCTGTCTTAACATTTCTGATTTTTTCCGCGTATTTAATTTATTTACCTCAAACTTATTCTGTTCTATATTCTACTTCTTCTTCGCTTAATACAATCGATTAGACTGAATCATACACGTCTAAGTAAGTTGTTTGGGTTTGAGACTTAAATTAGAAACAAAAATAATCGATAATTGAGAATTAAATTAACAGAATAAATAAATAAAAAAATTAAAAACAGAAAAACTGCTGCTGCTCACGAAAGTAAAAAAAAATTGATTTCGAGTTTTGGGATCGTTTTAGACTTCGATTTCAACATGAAAGTGGTAGTAAATCACACTTATAAACTTTTAAAATCCTTAATTTAACCTATAACATAAAAACGAGCTCGAATTTCTCAATGAACACTTTGTTTGACTTTTAAAACCGAAACTTTAACTTCGAAATTCGACTTTGATTTTGCAAATTAAGAGTTGAAACTTTGCAGATAGTTAGGGTGGGTAATTCCTAACACAACTACAATTCTAGATTTTTAAATTGAAAAGCAAAATCGAGGTTTTGAATTTTTGAGCAAGAACAGGGACCGACGGCTGTTTTTAGTTTTATTTTTGTGCTTTGATTTTCCATTTGCAGCAATCTACCACTAGATATATAAATGATAATGATGGTGTAAATCGGATGTGTAAAGCAGTAATGGAAATCCATTTAAAATCTCGATCAGCAGAAGAATATATAAAAAAATAAAAGCTGATAGAAAAAATAAAAAATAATGCAAAGACAGTACCAGAATTAGGTCGAATCTGTTTTCTAGTGATATTTGGGTCGATCATAATGTAAAGAAGAATTAAGATCAAAAAGCAGATAAAGTTATAACCTAATTTTGTTATCTGCACTTTTTATTTTTAATTACTACTACAATTAAATAATTAATACTAATTAATAATTAATATATTAATAATAATACTAATACTAATAATAATTATATATATTAATTATAATAAAAAAATACTAATAATTCATATAAATGATAATGATAATAATAATAATAATTTTTAATAATGATGTTAATAATAATAATAATAATAATTGTATTAATGAAAATTTTAATAAGTTGTTTTATAATGGTATTAATAATATTGATATTAATGATAATGATATTTCATTATACTAATATAAATGTTAAGTACTAATACTAATACTAATAATATTAATAATATATTAGTAATTATATTAATGATAACGATAATTATTAATAATAATAATTATAATACTGTTAATCATAATGGTTGTAAATGATGTATATATACACGCATATATATTTTCATATCTTTTTTATAATCGTTTGTTAGTGAATCGTCGAAACTGGTCAAAGTTAGGTTTGAATTTAGTCGAAATTTTCCGGGTTGTTATAGTACCTACCCGTTAAAAGAAATTTCGTCCCGAAATTTAGTTGTTGCCATCAGTCGACGTTGTTCGTACATAGACGAGAATATTTACATTTTGTTTGGTCTTCACGTTCCCCGGTATGTTCGGGGCCTTGCGTGTTTTTCAACGGATAGAATATTGTTTTGTTTCAAGCGTTTAAGTCATACAAACCATAATTTCTATAGGTTCTTCTACGAAGTGCATTTTATCATTAATGCAGAGATCATTCAAAATGATGATGTTATGCAAGTCATTTCAGTAAATTGGATACATGAAATGTGTTATGAATAATATTGAGCTCATTTAAAACCTTGAGCGTTTATGCTGCAATATTAGGGCAGACAAAACAGAGAGGAGTTCATGAAAATCATAGTCATGGACTTTGATAGAGATCGTCATTCTTTACAACAAGAATGATGAATTAGAGTTTTATCGACATTAAATAATATGGATAAAGTAATTAGATTATAGAAAGAGTATAAACGAAGGTATCGTAAAAGAGTGAATGAGAAAATTAAATGTTCGCCTTAACTTTTGACGTAGTTACGATTGATTTCCGGATTTCAAGGAATTAAAGAAATCTTCGAAATCTTTATAAGATTTGATTCTCCGGTAATTACAGAAATTAGGATTTTCTTTAATTAAATGCGGTGAATTGCCTTGATTGCTGTGTCTGGAATTTTGCTATAAATTTGCTTCTTCCGTTTCATTATCTTCACCACTTCTATACTTTCTTTCTCAATTCATACTTCCAAAAGTTTTGTTAATATGCTCAATCCAGTTCTTGTTTTTGACCTTATATTGGTTATCGCCACAATCATCCTTCTTTTCCAACTCCCACCAGAGGAGTCTGTTTACTTCTACTATGCTCTAGGATTTATTGTGTTTTTAGTTCTCCCGTGTCTTTATATTGCTATACGAATTGATATACACGGTTTGTAATTTCAGTGTTGTTATCGGGCTTTATATTTTCCCTTATATATCAAAGCTTCATGCTTTTGTAAAGCAAGTAACGGTCCAGAATTCGTAGATATGAAGTTTTGAATGATCATGATATTCAAAGCAGAAGGAAAGGTAATAGCACGATTTGATTTGTCATATTACCAGAATATTCGAAAAAGACCGAATCATCAAGAAAAATATTTTCTTGATATGTTTAGAGTTTAAATAGAATGTAAAAGTCGTGTAACATGGCAAATGAAGATTATAAAGTCTATGAATCATCATCTTCCATTAAAAATTTAGCATGACTAACTGTAATATAATCACGTTGGCCTGACGTCATTATATTATACTAACTCATGCTTCAATTCCCAACACTACTTCAAATCATTCATAATTTAAACTTGAATTTTACAGAATATAGAAACTAAAATAGTTTTCTTTATGATGTGATAAAGATATCGCAAAGAGATAATTAATGGCTGACAAGAATCGTTATAAAGATATCTTCAGAAATATAGAGGATATTTATAACGAAAGATACGGTGATATCTTAGAATTTCTAAGATCCAATGACGAGAAAAATTCTTCTATTTCCTCTGCATTTAATGCAGCCATATTTGAATCATCGGTTATCAATGGTTTCAAGAAATTTATTTTTAGATGATTAAACGCTGACTGTAATCGTCAACGGATCTAATGGTTGACGAATAGGCGTTGTTGATTTCAAAAGTAATGAATGATAATTTCGGTGGTTTGATGTGATAATTCATTGCAGAATACGAATGAATATAATTCATGAATGTAGTAATCTTTAGGAAGATAACACCTGCTAAAGCTTTACTTGAATTCCGATATGTTAATTTCAGAATGTGTAATTGATTTTGTATGAAGATGATTGTGTATCATTGTGAAGGTAGTGCGTATAATTAATGATTTATGAATCGAAATTGAAGAATGTACAGTGTATTAATGTGAGATGTAAATATTTCTCGGGTATTACCTACCCGTTAAAATATTTTCACAATTAACAGTTTGTACAATAGAATTTACAATCTTTATGAAGATATACGTTCATATATGTATTCTTCAGATATAATCATGGATTTAATGAGTTAATATATATTAAACTCATCTAATTTGTAGTTTGGAACGAGAGTAAATAATCTCCAAAACCTTAGAGATTTCATAATTGTCGCGAAATATTTCGCTAATGAAGTTATGAATTAATACATTCATCGTTACACTTGATTCATTATGAAATGGAGTTTATTGTGCTGAAGCAGTGATTAACAATTGTTAAGTCATTAACGAAGGGTGTACATCATAGCATATTAGTGATATGAATTAATCAAGTAGTACACATTAGTTGAGATTCACACGTAATTGCTTAGTACGGCAAGATTTATTATTGTTCCAAATCATATATATATAAGGTATACATATATAATTCTTCACGAAGAATGAGTCAATACATCTTAACTCATTATTACTAATATTCCTTGGTATCTATGGGCGTATGATGTCGATGTTTGAGGTACTGAGTGTGATGTTGAGGCGTGGGATGCGAATGTTATTGTTGATGAAGCTGATGCTGTTGGTGGTGATGTTGATGGTACTGATGGTACTGGTGGTGATGTTGGTTATGTTGCTGGTGCTGCTGCTGGTGTTCGTAGGTTTCGCACCATATTCTCCAGAGCCACTACTTGAGCACGAAGCTCGTTGACTTCTTCTATTATTCCGGGATGATTGGCGGTTGGAACAAGGGGGTGAATAAGATCTAGAATCTTCCATATTATATATTCGTGACGGGATACCCTGGAAAGAAGAGAGAAAATGGTGTTTCGGACTGGTTCGCCGGTAAGTGCTTTAGGTTCTTCGCTAAGAGGTGAATTCGGTTGGTGGAAGGGATCACCTTCTTCTTGCCTCCATTAATTGAGTCAGCTACGAACCCATCCCCAACTCATCCAGAATAGATGATGGCTGATTGGTTTGTTTGTTCCGGTTACGCTGCTGTTGGAGCTCGAGGAGTTCGAGAAATTCATATTATGTGTTTGGAATAGGGTTTGATATGAAATGGGTATTGGATAATGAATGATATATTCGTCTCCTTGAATACGTATTTATAGCAAAAAGGTTTCCGTAATTTACGGAGAAAATTTAGGAAAAGTGTTAGACAAAGTCTATTGGGATAGATATGATAAGATATGATGCGTCCTCCATTTATGTAATAATGGTGGTATGATGTGTTGAGATGATAAATAATAAGTTTGTAATCAAATATTGATTAAAGAATTTTAATTCGTATACTGTGATAACCCAGTGACATTTTCCGGTTCGCAAACCGATGCATAAAGGTATAAGATACGTGAATGTTTGGAGTAGTAGCAGGAGCTTGTGGATGAACCATTTTCTTCAATAACATAAGGGTGTATAGAAGTTTGATAAATCTGATAGGTCATAAGTTTGAAAAAAAAAAATTAAGTGGAATAAAGATGAATATGATATAAACGAAACACTTTATTTTATTAAGAATGAGGCTTTAAACAAGCCTTCTTATTACACGATTCGGGGATAGAAATAGTTTAAGGCCTAGCCTTTGCATAGATAGAAAATAGGAAAATAACTAGGAAATATTAAGATTGAAGTAGTCTTCATATTTCTTTTTCTCGTCCTCAACCTTCTTCATAAACTTTTCAACTTTCTCGTTCTTCTCCTTTTGTTCCTCATAAAGATACTCGAGGTTATCATAAAGATTGGAAACATCATTGTTGATTACATGGTACATGTAGTCCCTCATAGAAAGTTGAATATTCATGTGGTCTTCCTCCATCTTAAATCTAAGGTCGACATCTTCTCTCAAATAGGCAAGAGATTACTTTCCCCAGCGGGTATTGCATTCTTCATCGTCCTTCACTTTCATTACTTTCTCCATCACTTTTTCTGTGTTATACTTTACAAGTTTTTCTAGCCTTTCGATTTGGGTTTCGAAGGATTCTATGATGATTTCTTTCAAGATTTTGTTTTCTTTCTCTAGGTTATTTAGACGTGCCTCTATCTGAGCGATGTTTTCACGAGATGGTGAGCTAGCCCTTTTTGATGGACCGGCTTTATCAGCAGTAGCGGTTTCGGTTTGCTTTCTCTTTAGAGATAAGTTTTAGACGATTCCTCAATAGGCTCTTTTTCAGGCTCGTAGCCTGAGTAGTCACCATTGTAGTTAGGAAGGCTTTGAATAGCTTCCCATTCAGAAGTACTCGTTGGTTTATATACCAGTGAGTGATTAGAGCCAGAGTCAGCAGAATCAATAGGTGTCGCATTTGAATGTGGTGGCATAATTGGAGAGTAGACAGAGTTCTCGGATTGGCTCGGCATTCTAAGAAATATTAAAGAATTTAATAAGCATAGTTTCTAAGGCATAGTGTAGCATTTAATAGTTAAAGGCAACAATTAAAGGCACTATGGTCAAGGAAAGTTGCAGTCCTACAATGCTAAAGTACCTAATTGTATAAGGCACACATAAAATGCAATCCTGGTTCTCTACAACAACCTACTCTGATACCAATCTGTGACACCCCCAAATATGGGCCTGGGGTATTTGTGTCTAATTATATCAAATCACAGTTGTATAAACGAGAACGACTCTACATGAGACATTTTGTTGAGTTTTGCAGCGGAAGATAAATATGTCTTTAATTGATATGATATGTAATGAAGACTCCAAGCATAGCAAGCAATCATCATCAGAGCAGTAGATATACAGTGGAAGCAATATTTAAGTACATGAGAATAAACATGCTTAAAAAGTCAACACGAGAATGAGTGAGTTCATAGGTTTGTCATAAATCATGATTTCAGTAATAGTGTTAAACCACAAGATATATTTTCATAAGTAGATCACTCAGATCCAGTTAAGTTGATCTCCTGCAGGATCAAAAGGTTATGCCAGTGCGTGATATTTAGACTAAACGTTGTTTGCCCCGTAACAAGTTGTTCTGTCCTTGTCGTTTAATTTCATTATCAAGTAATACAAAGACTTAGTCAAATGTATCGGGGACGTTACTTTCGATAGGCCTATCCCCAATAATTAAGAATGCCGCAGCAATTAAAAATATCACTGTAGGGATTTAGTCGGACATAGCCGGGTATAGCATAGTTTAACAGTTGGTACTGATATTTAGACTAGACTTTCAAGTTTACCCCGTACAAGTTATCATTTATACTTGTCGGTTGGGGACTTGCTGGTCATAGCCCAACATATCACAGTTTAATAGTTGATACGTGTAAAACAGTTATAAAAGTTGCGCATGTATTCTCAGCTCAAAAATATAGATAAAAAGGGAGCAGATGAACTCACAATACAATAGTTTGTATGATGCGTGTGATAGCACTGAACAAGTACAGAGTTGTGCTCGGATTCACGAACCCATATCAAGTTTACATATTAACACGTTTAATCGTAATTGAACACGTTTATATGTATTATTATTAATAATATGCTTGTTGTATTGTATGTTATCTTAAAATAGTGAATTAAATATATTTATAAGATATATTTTAAATAAATAAGCAATGTTTATTATAAAAACATAGTTATATTATAAGTTTTAAACTAGTATTTATTTGGTAAAATAATATTAATAGTTATAAATAAAAATTGTATCTTTTTATGATAATGATAATAATAACTTCTATAATTTTAATTCTAATAATAATACTTGTAGTTTTTAAATGAAAATTTTAATAATAATGATAATGAAAATAATCATTTTGATAATAATACTTCACACTTAATAATAATAATAATGAATAATAATGAATAAATAAATAAATAACTAGAGTTGAAAACTACCTTAGGAATTTCTCTAAAAAGAATATGCCCAAGACGGGACTTGAACCCATGACCTCTTGCTCACCCGTCAACACCCTTAACCATTCCTCTATCTTAACATTTCTGATTTATACCGCGTATTTAATTTATTTAACCCAAACTTATTCTGTTCTATATTCTACTTCTTCTTAGCTTAATACAATCGATTAGACTGAATCATACACGTCTAAGTAAGTTGTTTGGGTTTGAGACTTAAATTAGAAACAGAAATAATCGGTAATTGAGAATTAAATTAACAGAATAAATAAATAAAAAAAATTAAAAACAGAAAAACTGCTGCTGTTCGCGAAAGTAAAAAAAAATTGATTTCGAATTTTGGGATCGTTTCAGACTTCGATTTCAACATGAAAGTGGTAGTAAATCACACTTATAAACTTTTAAAATCCTTAATTTAACCTATAACATAAAAATGAGCTCGAATTTCTCAATGAACACTTTGTTTAACTTTTAAAACCGAAACTTTGACTTCGAAATTCGACTTTGATTTTGCGAATTAAGAGTTGAAACTTTGCAGATAGTTAGGGTGGGTAATTCCTAACACAATTGCAATTCCAGATTTTTAAATTGAAAAGCAAAATCGAGGTTTTGAATTTTTGAGCAAGAACAGGGACCGACGGCTGTTTTTGGTTTTATTTTTGTGCTTTGATTTTCCATTTGCAGCAATCTACCACTAGATATATAAATGATAATGATGGTGTAAATCGGATGTGTAAAGCAGTAATGGAAATCCATTTAAAATCTCGATCAGCAGAAGAATATATAAAAAAATAAAAGCTGATAGAAAAAATAAAAAATAATGCAAAGACAGTACCAGAATTAGGTCGAATCTGTTTTCTAGTGATATTTGGGTTGATCATAATGTAAAGAAGAATTAAAATATAAAAGCAGATAAAGTTATAACCTAATTTTGTTATCTGCACTTTTTATTTTTAATTATTACTACAATTAAATAAATAATACTAATTAATAATTATTATATTAATAATAATACTAATACTAATAATAATTATATATATTAATTATAATAAAAAATACTAATAATTCATATAAATGATAATGATAATAATAATTTTTAATAATGATGTTAATAATAATAATAATAATAATTGTATTAATGAAAATTTTAATAAGTTGTTTTATAATGGTATTAATAATATTGATATTAATGATAATGATATTTCATTATATTAATATAAATGTTAAGTACTAATACTAATACTAATATTATTAATAATATATTAGTAATTATATTAATGATAACGATAATTATTAATAATAATAATTATAATACTATTAATCATAATGGTTGTAAATGATGTATATATACACGCATATATATTTTCATATCTTTTTTTATAATCATTTGTTCGTGAATCGTCGGAACTGGTCAAAGTTAGGTTTGAATTTAGTCGAAATTTTTCGGGTTGTTATACTTACAGACTCGCACCCAGCGAGATGAAAGAACTGTAAAGCCAACTGCAAGAACTATTAGAACGTGGTTTCAAACGACCAAGCACATCACCATGGGGAGCTCCTGTTTTGTTTGTCAAGAAGAAGGATGGTACATTTAGGTTGTGTATTGACTACAGAGAGTTGAATAAACTTACTATCAAAAACCGTTATCCACTGCCGAGAATTGATGACTTATTTGATCAACTACAAGGCTCGTCGGTTTATTCGAAAATCGATTTACGTTCTGGATATCAGCAAATGCGAGTAAAGGAGGATGATATTCCAAAAATTGCTTTTAGCACGCGTTATGGTCATTACGAGTTTATGGTTATGCCGTTTGGATTGACTAACGCACCAGCTGTGTTCATGGACCTTATGAAGCGAGTATGTGGGCCATATCTTGACAAGTTTGTCATTGTTTTCATTGATGACATACTTATTTACTCAAAGAATGATCAAGAGCACGAAGAAAATTTGAGAAAAGTGCTAGAAGTATTGAGGAAAGAAAAACTGTACACTAAGTTTTCAAAGTGTGCATTTTGGTTAGAAGAAGTTCAATTCGTCGGTCACATAGTGAACAAATAAGGTATCCAGGTGGACCCGGCAAAGATCGAAATCGTTGAAAAGTGAGAAACCCCAAAAACTCTGAAGCATATACGTCAATTTTTAGGATTGGCTGGTTACTACAGAAGATTCATTCAAGATTTCTCCAGAATAGTAAAACCCTTGACTGCATTAACGCATAAAGGGAAGAAATTTGAATGGAAGGATGAACAAGAAAAGGCGTTTCAGTTATTGAAGAAAAAGCTAACTACTGCACCTATATTGTCATTGCCTGAAGGGAATGATGATTTTGTGATTTATTGTGACGCATCAAAGTAAGGTCTCGGTTGTGTATTAATGCAACAAACGAAGGTTATTGCTTATGCATCTAGACAATTGAAGATTCACGAGCAAAATTATACAACTCACAATTTGGAATTGGATGCTGTTGTTTTTGCATTAAAGACTTGGAGGCATTATTTATATGGGGTAAAAAGTATTATATATACCGACCACAAAAGTCTCCAACATATATTTAATCAGAAGCAACTGAATATGAGACAACGCAGGTGGATTGAACTGTTGAATGATTATGATTTTGAGATTAGATACCACCCGGGGAAGGCGAATGTGGTAGCCGACGCTGAAATGTCCCGTTCTTATTGATTAAAAACGTTCCATATTAATTGATTTCGTTGCGAGGTTTTGACCTTTATATGAGACGTTTTTCAAAGACTGCATTCATTTTAAAACAAACCATAACCTTTATTTCATCAATAAAGGTTTAAAAATCTTTACGTAGATTATCGAATAATGATAATCTAAAATATCCTGTTTACACACGACCATTACATAATGGTTTACAATACAAATATGTTACAACAAAATAAGTTTCTTGAATGCAGTTTTTACACAATATCATACAAGCATGGACTCCAAATCTCGTCCTTATTTAAGTATGCAACAGCGGAAGCTCTTAATAATCACCTGAGAATAAACATGCTTAAAACGTCAACAAAAATGTTGGTGAGTTATAGGTTTAACCTATATATATCAAATCATAATAATAGACCACAAGATTTCATATTTCAATACACATCCCATACATAGAGATAAAAATCATTCATATGGTGAACACCTGGTAACCGACATTAACAAGATGCATATATAAGAATATCCCCATCATTCCGGGACACCCTTCGGATATGATATAAATTTCGAAGTACTAAAGCATCCGGTACTTTGGATGGGGCTTGTTGGGCCCGATAGATCTATCTTTAGGATTCGCGTCAATTAGGGTGTCTGTTCCCTAATTCTTAGATTACCAGACTTAATAACAAGGGGCATATTCGATTTCAATAATTCAACCATAGAATGTAGTTTCACGTACTTGTGTCTATTTTGTAAATCATTTATAAAACCTGCATGTATTCTCATCCCAAAAATATTAGATTTTAAAAGTGGGACTATAACCCACTTTCACAGATTTTTACTTCATCGGGAAGTAAGACTTGGCCACTGTTGATTCACGAACCTATAACACAATATACATATATATTAAAGTATGTTCAAAATATATTTACAACACTTTTAATATATTTTGATGTTTTAAGTTTATTAAGTCAGCTGTCCTCGTTAGTAACCTATAACTAGTTGTCCACAGTTAGATGTACAGAAATAAATCGATAAATATTATCTTGAATCAATCCACGACCCAGTGTATACGTATCTCAGTATTGATCACAACTCAAACTATATATATTTTGGAATCAACCTCAACCCTGTATAGCTAACTCCAACATTCACATATAGAGTGTCTATGGTTGTTCCGAAATATATATAGATGTGTCGACATGATAGGTCGAAACATTGTATACGTGTCTATGGTATCTCAAGATTACATAATATACAATACAAGTTAATTAAGTTTTGGTTGGAATAGATTTGTTACCAATTTTCACGTAGCTAAAATGAGAAAAATTATCCAATCTTGTTTTACCCATAACTTCTTCATTTTAAATCCGTTTTGAGTGAATCAAATTGCTATGGTTTCATATTGAACTCTATTTTATGAATCTAAACAGAAAAAGTATAGGTTTATAGTCGGAAAAGTAAGTTACAAGTCGTTTTTGTAAAGGTAGCCATTTCAGTCGAAAGAACGACGTCTAGATGACCATTTTAGAAAACATACTTCCACTTTGAGTTTAACCATAATTTTTGGATATAGTTTCATGTTCATAATAAAAATCATTTTCTCAGAATAACAACTTTTAAATCAAAGTTTATCATAGTTTTTAATTAACTAACCCAAAACAGCCCGCGGTGTTACTACGACGGCGTAAATCCGGTTTTACGGTGTTTTTCGTGTTTCCAGGTTTTAAATCATTAAGTTAGCATATCATATAGATATAGAACATGTGTTTAGTTGATTTTAAAAGTCAAGTTAGAAGGATTAACTTTTGTTTGCGAACAAGTTTAGAATTAACTAAACTATGTTCTAGTGATTACAAGTTTAAACCTTCGAATAAGATAGCTTTATATGTATGAATCGAATGATGTTATGAACATCATTACTACCTTAAGCTCCTTGGATAAACCTACTGGAAAAGAGAAAAATGGATCTAGCTTCAACGGATCCTTGGATGGCTCGAAGTTCTTGAAGCAGAATCATGACACGAAAACAAGTTCAAGTAAGATCATCACTTGAAATAAGATTGTTATAGTTATAGAAATTGAACCAAAGTTTGAATATGATTATTACCTTGTTTTAGAATGATAACCTACTGTAAGAAACAAAGATTTCTTGAGGTTGGATGATCACCTTACAAGATTGGAAGTGAGCTAGCAAACTTGAAAGTATTCTTGATTTTATGTAACTAGAACTTGTAGAATTTATGAAGAACACTTAGAACTTGAAGATAGAACTTGAGAGAGATCAATTAGATGAAGAAAATTTAAGAATGAAAGTGTTTGTAGGTGTTTTTGGTCGTTGGTGTATGGATTAGATATAAAGGATATGTAATTTTGTTTTCATGTAAATAAGTCATGAATGATTACTCATATTTTTGTAATCTTATGAGATATTTCATGCTAGTTGCCAAATGATGGTTCCCACATGTGTTAGGTGACTCACATGGTCTGCTAAGAGCTGATCATTGGAGTGTATATACCAATAGTACATACATCTAAAAGCTGTGTATTGTACGAGTACGAATACGGGTGCATACGAGTAGAATTGTTGATGAAACTGAACGAGGATGTAATTGTAAGCATTTTTGTTAAGTAGAAGTATTTTGATAAGTGTATTTAATTCTTTCAAAAGTGTATAAATACATATTAAAACACTACATGTATATACATTTTAACTGAGTCGTTAAGTCATCGTTAGTCGTTACATGTAAGTGTTGTTTTGAAACCTTTAGGTTAACGATCTTGTTAAATGTTGTTAACCCAATGTTTATAATATCAAATGAGATTTTAAATTATTATATTATCATGATATTATCATGTATGAGTATCTCTTAATATGATATATATACATTAAATGTCTTTACAACGATAATCGTTACATATATGTCTCGTTTAAAAATCATTAAGTTAGTAGTCTTGTTTTTACATATGTAGTTCATTGTTAATATACTTAATGATATGTTTACTTATCATAGAATCATGTTAACTATATATATATCCACATATATGTCATCATATAGTTTTTACAAGTTTTAACGTTCGTGAATCACCGGTCAACTTGGGTGGTCAATTGTCTATATGAAACATATTTCAATTAATCAAGTCTTAACAAGTTTAATTGCTTAACATATTGGGAACATTTAGTCATGTAAATATCAATCTCAATTAATATATATAAACATGGAAAAGTTCGGGTCACTACAGTACCTACCCGTTAATTAAATTTCGTCCCGAAATTTTAAGCCGTTGAAGGTGTTGACGAATCTTCTGGAAATAGATGCGGGTATTTCTTCTTCATCTGATCTTCACGCTCCCAGGTGAACTCGGGTCCTCTACGAGCATTCCATCGAACCTTAACAATTGGTATCTTGTTTTGCTTAAGTCTTTTAACCTCACGATCCATTATTTCGACGGGTTCTTCGATGAATTGGAGTTTTTCGTTGATTTGGATTTCATCTAATGGAATAGTGAGATCTTCATTAGCAAAAAATTTCTTCAAATTCGAGACGTGGAAAGTGTTATGTACAGCCGCGAGTTGTTGAGGTAACTCAAGTCGGTAAGCTACTGGTCCGACACGATCAATACTCTTGAATGGTCCAATATACCTTGGATTTAATTTCCTTCGTTTACCAAATCGAACAACGCCTTTCCAAGTTGCTACTTTAAGCATGACCATCTCTCCAATTTCAAATTCTATATCTTTTCTTTTAATGTCAGCGTAGCTCTTTTGTCGACTTTGGGCGGTTTTCAACCGTTGTTGAATTTGGATGATCTTCTCGGTAGTTTCTTGTATAATCTCCGGACCCGTAATCTGTCTATCCCCCACTTCACTCCAACAAATTGGAGACCTGCACTTTCTACCATAAAGTGCTTCAAACGGTGCCATCTCAATGCTTGAATGGTAGCTGTTGTTGTAGGAAAATTCTGCTAACGGTAGATGTCGATCCCAACTGTTTCTGAAATCAATAACACATGCTCGTAGCATGTCTTCAAGCGTTTGTATCGTCCTTTCGCTCTGCCCATCAGTTTGTGGATGATAGGCAGTACTCATGTCTAGACGAGTTCCTAATGCTTGCTGCAATGTCTGCCAGAATCTTGAAATAAATCTGCCATCCCTATCAGAGATAATAGAGATTGGTATTCCATGTCTGGAGACGACTTCCTTCAAATACAGTCGTGCTAACTTCTCCATCTTGTCATCTTCTCTTATTGGCAGGAAGTGTGCTGATTTGGTGAGACGATCAACTATTACCCAAATAGTATCAAAACCACTTGCAGTCCTTGGCAATTTAGTGATGAAATCCATGGTAATGTTTTCCCATTTCCATTCCGGGATTTTGGGTTGTTGAAGTAGACCTGATGGTTTCTGATGCTCAGCTTTGACCTTAGAACACGTCAAACATTCTCCTACGTATTTAGCAATATCGACTTTCATACCCGGCCACCAAAAATGTTTCTTGAGATCCTTGTACATCTTCCCCGTTCTAGGATGTATTGAGTATCTAGTTTTATGAGCTTCTCTAAGTACCATTTCTCTCATATCTCCAAATTTTGGTACCCAAATTCTTTCAGCCCTATACCGGGTTCCGTCTTCCCGAATATTAAGATGCTTCTCCGATCCTTTGGGTATTTCATCCGTTAAATTTCCCTCTTTTAAAACTCCTTGTTGCGCCTCCTTTATTTGAGTAGTAAGGTTATTATGAATCATTATATTCATAGATTTTACTCGAATGGGTTCTCTGTCCTTCCTGCTCAAGGCATCGGCTACCACATTTGCCTTCCCCGGGTGGTAACGAATCTCAAAGTCGTAATCATTCAACAATTCAATCCACCTACGCTGCCTCATATTCAGTTGTTTCTGATTAAATATGTGTTGAAGACTTTTGTGGTCAGTATATATAATACTTTTGACCCCATATAAGTAGTGCCTCCAAGTCTTTAATGCAAAAACAACCGCGCCTAATTCCAAATCATGCGTCGTATAATTTTGCTCGTGAATCTTCAATTGTCTAGATGCATAAGCAATCACCTTCGTTCGTTGCATTAATACACAACCGAGACCTTGCTTTGATGCGTCACAATAAATCACAAAATCATCATTCCCTTCAGGCAATGACAATATAGGTGTCGTAGTTAGCTTTTTCTTCAATAACTGAAACGCTTTCTCTTGTTCATCCTTCCATTCAAATTTCTTCCCTTTATGCGTTAATGCAGTCAAGGGTTTTGCTATTCTGGAAAAGTCTTGGATGAACCTTCTGTAGTAACCAGCTAGTCCTAAAAACTGGCGTATGTGTTTCGGAGTTTTCGGGGTTTCCCACTTTTCAACAGTTTCTATCTTTGCCGGATCCACCTTAATACCTTCTTTGTTCACTATGTGACCGAGGAATTGAACTTCTTCCAACCAAAATGCACACTTTGAAAACTTAGCGTACAATTCTTCCTTCCTCAATACTTCTAACACCTTTCTCAAATGTTCACCGTGTTCTTGGTCATTCTTTGAGTAAATAGTGTCATCAATGAAAACACTGACAAACTTGTCAAGGTATGGTCCACACACTCGGTTCATAAGGTCCATGAACACAGCTGGTGCATTAGTTAAACCAAACGGCATGACCATAAACTCGTAATGACCGTAACATGTTCTGAAAGCAGTCTTTGGAATATCATCTTCTTTCACCCGCATTTGATGATACCCGGAACGTAAGTCAATCTTTGAATAAACAGACGAGCCTTGTAGTTGATCAAATAAGTCGTCGATTCTCGGTAGTGGGTAGCGGTTCTTGATGGTAAGTTTGTTCAACTCTCGGTAGTCGATACACAACCTGAATGTACCATCTTTCTTCTTGACAAACAAAACAGGAGCTCCCCACGGTGATGTGCTTGGTCGAATGAAACCATGCTCTAAAAGTTCTTGTAATTGGCTTTGCAGTTCTTTCATCTCGCTGGGTGCGAGTCTGTAAGGAGCACGAGCTATTGGTGCAGCTCCTGGTACAAGATCTATTTGAAATTCAACGGATTGATGTGGGGGTAATCCTGGTAATTCTTTCGGAAATAAATCAGGAAATTATTTTGCAATGGGAACATCATTGATGCTCTTTTCTTCAGTTTGTACTTTCTCGACGTGTGCTAGAACAGCATAGCAACCTTTTCTTATTAGTTTTTGTGCCTTCAAATTACTAATAAGATGTAGCTTCGTGTTGCCCTTTTCTCCGTACACCATTAAGGGTTTTCCTTTTTCTCGTATAATGCGAATTGCATTTTTGTAACAAACGATCTCTGCTTTCACTTCTTTCAACCAGTCCATACCGATTATCACATCAAAACTCCCTAACTCTACTGGTATCAAGTCAATCTTAAATGTTTCGCTAACCAGTTTAATTTCTCGATTCCGACATATATTATCTGCTGAAATTAATTTACCATTTGCTAATTCGAGTAAAAATTTACTATCCAAAGGCGTCAATGGACAACTTAATTTAGCACAAAAATCTCTACTCATATAGCTTCTATCCGCACCCGAATCAAATAAAACGTAAGCAGATTTATTGTCAATAAGAAATGTACCCGTAACAAGCTCCGGGTCTTCCTGTGCCTCTGCCGCATTAATATTGAAAACTCTTCCGCGGCCTTGTCCATTCGTGTTCTCCTGGTTCGGGCAATTTCTAATAATGTGACCCGGTTTTCCACATTTATAACAAACTACATTTGCATAACTTGCTCCGACACTACTTGCTCTGCCATTACTCGTTCCGACACCATTTGTTCCTTTCGTTCTGTTAACCCCTGGTCCGTAGACCTCACACTTCGCCGCGCTATGACCATTTCTTTTACACTTGTTGCAAAATTTGGTGCAGAACCCCGAGTGATACTTTTCACACCTTTGGCATAGCTGCTTCTGATTGTTGTTGTTGTTGCGGTTATTATTGTTATTGGGATGATTGTTGTAGTTGCTGTTGTTGTTGTTGTTGTTGTTGGGCCGTTTGTTGTAGTTACGATTGATGTTGCGATTGTTGGGATAATTGTTGCGATTATTGTTGTAATTGCTGTTGTTGTTGTATTGGTGATTCTTATCACCGTTTTCCTCCCACTTTCGTTTGACTTGCTTCACATTGTCCTCTTCAGCAGTCTGTTCTTTAATTCTTTCTTCAATCTGGTTCACTAGTTTGTGAGCCATTCTACATGCCTGTTGTATGGAGGCGGGCTCGTGTGAACTTATATCTTCTTGGATTCTTTCCGGTAATCCTTTCACAAACGCGTCGATCTTTTCTTCCTCATCTTCGAATGCTCCCGGACACAATAGGCACAATTCTGTGAATCGTCTTTCGTACGTGGTAATATCAAATCCTTGGGTTCGTAACCCTCTAAGTTCTGTCTTGAGCTTATTGACCTCGGTTCTGGGACGGTACTTCTCGTTCATCAAGTGCTTGAATGCTGACCACGGTAGTGCGTATGCATCGTCTTGTCCCATTTGCTCTAGATAGGTATTCCACCATGTTAACGCAGAACCTGTGAAGGTATGCGTAGCATACTTCACTTTGTCCTCTTTAGTACACTTACTTATGGCAAACACCGATTCGACCTTCTCGGTCCACCGTTTCAATCCGATCGGTCCTTCGGTTCCATCAAATTCTAAAGGTTTGCAGGCAGTGAATTCTTTGTAGGTGCATCCTACACGATTTCCTGTACTGCTAGATCCAAGGTTATTGTTGGTATGTAGCGCAGCCTGTACTGCGGCTATGTTTGAAGCTAGAAAAGTACGGAATTCCTCTTCATTCATATTCACGGTGTGTCGAGTAGTCGATGTCATTTCCTTCAAAATAGTCAAATGGAACAAGTTAATCATACAGAATATTAAGAGTAGTTAATAGTATTTCGTAGCATAATATGAACTCATTTATAAAAGCTTTTTCTTCATATTAGCGTTTTATAAGTTTAAATTCAGGTAGTACCTACCCGTTAAGTTGATACTTAGTAGCTAATATACAATTCAACTACTACAATTCTATATGAAAAACTGATTATAATAATATTTCGCGTTCAAAGTTTTACACAATATTTTACAAACTTACAATACCGCTTATTTTACATATAGCATGAAATATAGCACACAATAAATTTGATACAAGATGGTTGTGAAGATAATTCTAGCTAGTACACAAGTCGTTCAGCAAAGGCAATAAAGACACGTAATTCATACGTCCAGAAACAAGTCATGCATTCTGGTTTTACTAGGATTACTTCCCATCCTTGGTCTTGTGGAACATAACCGTTATGGCCGTTGATAAGACAGCGTGTTGTAACGTCGTCAAAGGGACGAGGGTTACGTAATGTCCAACAGTCCCGTAACAATCTAAAAACCTCATTTCTTACCCCAATTACCGACTCCGTCACTTGTGGGAACGTTTTGTTTAATAGTTGTAGCCCGATGTTCTTGTTCTCACTTTGGTGAGAAGCGAACATTACTAATCCGTAAGCATAACATGCTTCTTTATGTTGCATGTTAGCCGCTTTTTCTAAATCACGAAGTCCAATATTCGGATATATTGAGTCAAAATAATTTCTTAACCCATTGCGTAAAATAGCATTTGGGTTCCCCGCAATATATGCGTCAAAGTAAACACATCGTAACTTATGGATTTCCCAATGTGATATCCCCCATCTTTCGAACGAAAGCCTTTTATAAACCAAGGCATTCTTGGAACGTTCTTCGAATGTCTTACAAACTGATCTCGCCTTAAATAGTTGTGCCGAAGAATTCTGACCGACTCTAGACAAGATTTCATCAATCATGTCTCCGGGTAGGTCTCTTAAAATATTGGGTTGTCTATCCATTTTTGTGTTTTTATACTGTAAAATAGACAAGAGTTAGATTCATAAAAAAAAAAAATACTTATTAATACAAGCAATTTTTACATATATCATAAAGCATAAGCACACTATATTACATATATTACACCACACGAATACAACTATCTTATTCTGACTCGCTTGTTTCTTCTTCTTCGGTTTTGGTTCATTTTGCCAAGTTTCTAGGGATATATGATGTTCCCCTAATACGAGCCGTCGTTATCCACATTGGTTTAGAAAAACCTGGTGGTTTAGAGGTTCCCGGGTCATTGTTACAACTTAAGGACTTCGGGGGTTGACGATACATGTAAAGTTCATCGGGGTTGGAATTAGATTTCTCTATTTTTATGCCCTTTCCCTTATTATTTTCTTTTGCCTTTTTAAATTCAGTTGGGGTAATTTCTATAACATCATCGGAATTCTCGTCGGAATCTGATTCATCGGAGAATTGGTAATCCTCCCAATATTCTGCTTCCTTGGCGGAAACACCATTGACCATAATTAACCTTGGTCGGTTGGTTGAGGATTTTCTTTTACTTAACCGTTTTATTATTTCCCCCACCGGTTCTATTTCTTCATCTGGTTCCGATTCTTCTTCCGGTTCCGATTCTTCTTCCAGTTCCGACTCTTCTTCCGGTTCATCTTCGGGAACTTGTGAATCAGTCCACGAATCATTCCAATTTACATTTGACTCTTCATTATTATTAGGTGAGTCAATGGGACTTGTTCTAAAGGTAGACATCTATCACATAATATCAAATGCGTTAAGAGATTAATATATCACATAATATTCACATGTTAAAAATATATAGTTTCCAACAAAATTTGTTAAGCAATCATTTTTCAAGTAAACACGGTCGAAGTCCAGACTCACTAATGCATCCTAACAAACTCGATAAGACACACTAATGCAAAATTCCGGTTCTCTAAGACCAACGCTCGGATACCAACTGAAATGTCCCGTTCTTATTGATTAAAAACGTTCCATATTAATTGATTTCGTTGCGAGGTTTTGACCTCTATATGAGACGTTTTTCAAAGACTGCATTCATTTTAAAACAAACCATAACCTTTATTTCATCAATAAAGGTTTAAAAATCTTTACGTAGATTATCGAATAATGATAATCTAAAATATCCTGTTTACACACGACCATTACATAATGGTTTACAATACAAATATGTTACAACAAAATAAGTTTCTTGAATGCTGTTTTTACACAATATCATACAAGCATGGACTCCAAATCTCGTCCTTATTTAAGTATGCAATAGCGGAAGCTCTTAATAATTACCTGAGAATAAACATGCTTAAAACGTCAACAAAAATGTTGGTGAGTTATAGGTTTAACCTATATATATCAAATCATAATAATAGACCACAAGATTTCATATTTCAATACACATCCCATACATAGAGATAAAAATCATTCATATGGTGAACACCTGGTAACCGACATTAACAAGATGTATATATAAGAATATCCCCATCATTCCGGGACACCCTTCGGATATGATATAAATTTCGAAGTACTAAAGCATCCGGTACTTTGGATGGGGCTTGTTGGGCTCGATAGATCTATCTTTAGGATTCGCATCAATTAGGGTGTCTGTTCCCTAATTCTTAGATTACCAGACTTAATAACAAGGGGCATATTCGATTTCGATAATTCAACCATAGAATGTAGTTTCACGTACTTGTGTCTATTTTGTAAATCATTTATAAAACCTGCATGTATTCTCATCCCAAAAATATTAGATTTTAAAAGTGGGACTATAACTCACTTTCACAGATTTTTACTTCGTCGGGAAGTAAGACTTGGCCACTGTTGATTCACGAACCTATAACAATATATACATATATATTAAAGTATGTTCAAAATATATTTACAACACTTTTAATATATTTTGATGTTTTAAGTTTATTAAGTCAGCTGTCCTCGTTAGTAACCTATAAATAGTTGTCCACAGTTAGATGTACAGAAATAAATCGATAAATATTATCTTGAATCAATCCACGACCCAGTGTATACGTATCTCAGTATTGATCACAACTCAAACTATATATATTTTGGAATCAACCTCAACCCTGTATAGCTAACTCCAACATTCATATATAGAGTGTCTATGGTTGTTCCGAAATATATATAGATGTGTCGACATGATAGGTCGAAACATTGTATACGTGTCTATGGTATCTCAAGATTACATAATATACAATACAAGTTGATTAAGTTTTGGTTGGAATAGATTTGTTACCAATTTTCACGTAGCTAAAATGAGAAAAATTATCCAATCTTGTTTTACCCATAACTTCTTCATTTTAAATCCGTTTTGAGTGAATCAAATTGCTATGGTTTCATATTGAACTCTATTTTATGAATCTAAACAGAAAAAGTATAGGTTTATAGTCGGAAAAATAAGTTACAAGTCGTTTTTGTAAAGGTAGTCATTTCAGTCGAAAGAACGACGTCTAGATGACCATTTTAGAAAACATACTTCCACTTTGAGTTTAACCATAATTTTTGGATATAGTTTCATGTTCATAATAAAAATCATTTTCTCAGAATTAAAACTTTTAAATCAAAGTTTATCATAGTTTTTAATTAACTAACCCAAAACAGCCCGCGGTGTTACTACGACGGCGTAAATCCGGTTTTACGGTGTTTTTCGTGTTTCCAGGTTTTAAATCATTAAGTTAGCATATCATATAGATATAGAACATGTGTTTAGTTGATTTTAAAAGTCAAGTTAGAAGGATTAACTTTTGTTTGCGAACAAGTTTAGAATTAACTAAACTATGTTCTAGTGATTACAAGTTTAAACCTTCGAATAAGATAGCTTTATATGTATTAATCGAATGATGTTATGAACATCATTACTACCTTAAGTTCCTTGGATAAACCTACTGGAAATGAGAAAAATGGATCTAGCTTCAACGGATCCTTGGATGGCTCGAAGTTCTTGAAGCAGAATCATGACACGAAAACAAGTTCAAGTAAGATCATCACTTGAAATAAGATTGTTATAGTTATATAAATTGAACCAAAGTTTGAATATGATTATTACCTTGTATTAGAATGATAACCTACTGTAAGAAACAAAGATTTCTTGAGGTTGGATGATCACCTTACAAGATTGGAAGTGAGCTAGCAAACTTGAAAGTATTCTTGATTTTATGTAACTAGAACTTGTAGAATTTATGAAGAACACTTAGAACTTGAAGATAGAACTTGAGAGAGATCAATTAGATGAAGAAAATTGAAGAATGAAAGTGTTTGTAGGTGTTTTTGGTCGTTGGTGTATGGATTAGATATAAAGGATATGTAATTTTGTTTTCATGTAAATAAGTCATGAATGATTACTCATATTTTTGTAATCTTATGAGATATTTCATGCTAGTTGCCAAATGATGGTTCCCACATGTGTTAGGTGACTCACATGGGCTGCTAAGAGCTGATCATTGGAGTGTATATACCAATAGTACATACATCTAAAAGCTGTGTATTGTACGAGTACGAATACGGGTGCATATGAGTAGAATTGTTGATGAAACTGAACGAGGATGTAATTGTAAGCATTTTGTTAAGTAGAAGTATTTTGATAAGTGTATTGAAGTCTTTCAAAAGTGTATAAATACATATTAAAACACTACATGTATATACATTTTAACTGAGTCGTTAAGTCATCGTTAGTCGTTACATGTAAGTGTTGTTTTGAAACCTTTAGGTTAACGATCTTGTTAAATGTTGTTAACCCAATGTTTATAATATCAAATGAGATTTTAAATTATTATATTATCATGATATTATCATGTATGAATATCTCTTAATATGATATATATACATTAAATGTCTTTACAACGATAATCGTTACATATATGTCTCGTTTAAAAATCATTAAGTTAGTAGTCTTGTTTTTACATATGTAGTTCATTGTTAATATACTTAATGATATGTTTACTTATCATAGTATCATGTTAACTATATATATATCCATATATATGTCTTCATATAGTTTTTACAAGTTTTAACGTTCGTGAATCACCGGTCAACTTGGGTGGTCAATTGTCTATATGAAACATATTTCAATTAATCAAGTCTTAACAAGTTTAATTGCTTAACATATTGGAAACATTTAGTCATGTAAATATCAATCTCAATTAATATATATAAACATGGAAAAGTTCGGGTCACTACAGACGCTTTGAGTAGAAAGGACAGAGAACATATACGGGTAAAAGCTATGAATATAATTATTCGTACTAACCTTTGTGATGACCTGAGAATTTCCGACCAAATTTAAACTTTAATCTTTATATGTTTCCGACCCGATAAGCAAAAATCTGCAATGTTGAGTCTCGAAAGTTTTGAAATCTATATTTATGTAATCAATTACCCTTCGACTATGCTCGACGATTCATAAACCAATGTGTAAATAATTATGTGAATATATATACATAATAGTATATATAATAATTTAAATTAATAAGTATACATTATGCAATTAGAATTAAAAATGTAAGATAACAAACAAAATAATTAAGTGATAATTTAAAATGAAGATATATATAAAAACATATATATATATATATATATATATATATATATATATAAATTCTGTAAATGATTATCACAATATGTATATTGGAATATATATATATAAAAGATATGAATATAATAAGTATTGTATATATATTATATAATTATTAAAATATTACATAATTAGTAAAATGTAGTATTAATGTATTGAATTACAAATTTAACTATAGTTGTTAAATTAATGTCATTACATTCATTGTTATTATTAAGGTTAATATTAAAATTTATATTTGTATATATAAATATATAAATATATATATATATATATATATATATATATATATATATATATATATATATATATATATATATATATATATATATATATATATATATATATAAACATGATATATAAATATAGATATATATATAAATACATAAACATATACAAAATATATATTGATATACATAAATACGTATACAGAAGTGTTACATATATAAATACGGTTTTATACAAAAAAAAAAAAAATATATATATATATATATATATATATATATATATATATATATATATATATATATATATATATATATATATATATATATATATATATATAACTAAATAAATATAAATTATTATTACTCCTAGGATCCTATAACAGTTTAAAGCATTGTCAACTGTAATGGATTTTGTTAATATCCCTAAAAACGTTTTTTCCATACCAAACAATCGTACAATTTGTTGAATTTAATGAATTATTTATATTTATTATTCTTTTCGATTGAATTGGTTATTAAAATCGATTGAGTACATAATTAAAGAAATTGTTCAAGGAAATGGAGTAACACTCTCAGTTCTAACATCAACGAAATCCTCTACTCATCTTAATTACTTTAGATAAATCAAATTAACCAGAAACATAAACGAAGAACAAGGTACTGCTCTCTGTTCGATTGAAATTTCTTCAATTCTTCAAATTCTTAACAATTTTAAAAATGTATTAATGCAGTTATGTTGGAAATCTTTTACTTAAACTAACTGTAAAATATAAAGACTCAATTTTATCTATCGAATTTCAATTTTTGAAGTCAAAATTAATTCATAAAAAGTCAAACGTTTCGTTCTTGAACAAATTTGAGATCGTATTTATGTTTCAAGTTAAATTGAGGATCCAGAAAGATTATATGATCGATTTAGCACCATTTTCATGTTATAATTTTTATCTAAAACTCTCTTAAATTACGAAACCGATTTTGAGTTCATGAAGAACATAAAACACTGCTACAGTCCTTTTTAATAATTTTTTTTTTGTTTTTGTAATGAATGGGATTAAACTTGAATCATTTCTGTATCATGTACTAATCCTAAAACTAAATATATAAATAGCAATTAACACTGTTTGATCTCTGGACGATTTTAAATTGAAGGGGAAGATGAATATGGGAAAACAGACACAGTAGAGTTATATATTAATATGGGAAATATAAAACAGAAAAATGGGAACAGACCAAGTGGTTAAGGTGATGATGGGTATTCTGGTGGTCGCGGGTTCGAGCCCTTACAAGGGCAGTCATTTTTTTTAAAACTCCATGAGGTAGTTCTTGTTATTTTATTAATATTATTATTATACTTATTAAATAGAGATTATGAATTTAAGTATTATTATGATTATTATTGTTACTAATATCATTATTATCATCATTAACGTTAATATTATTTTTATAAAAATTATTAGTTTTATTACTAATAATATTATTTGTAAAATATTTATTACAATTGTAGTTATTATTATTATTATCATTATAAAAATATTACAACTTTTCATTTATTAGTATTATTATTGTATTATTATTACTACTAGTATTATTAGTAAGTAGGATAATTAGTGATATTATCATTTATCATTAATAATAAAATTGTCATTTTTATTATTTTAAATATGTTAATAACATTGATATTGAAAAATTATAATAAAAGCTAATTGGGTAAAATTATGGAAAATAATTATGAGTTATATGAATACACGAACAACTATAAATTTTATTAAGAAATTAAGTTATAGGAAATATAATTATAAGTTGAGAAATTAAAAATTTAAGTTATGATAAATCTGATTATTATTATTACCACTGGGTTTATCATTATCATCATAATACTAAAGCAAAGTATCATTTTATTATTATTATTAGAATTAGTAATATTATTATTATTATTATTATTATTATTATTATTATTATTATTATTATTATTATTATTATTATTATTATTATTATTAGTATTATTTTCACAATTATAATTAAAATTAACAAAATTATCATTTTCTTAAGATTTAACATTATTAGTAAAGTTGTTATTTTTATTATTATTAACATTATTATTATTACTATCATTATTATTATTATTCTTAATATAGTATGTTTACAACTATTAATAAATGATCTTTACATAAAAATATATTTCATACACATAACTTAACTATATTAACATTCATATATATAAAATGAAAATATAAATAAATAAGGAAACTTATAAATTATTATATATATACAAATAACATCACTAATAATAATATATATATTTATCCGAATACAAGAATAAGTTTTAATACATATATGAATGATATAGGTTTGTGAATCCGAGACCAACCCTGCATTGTTCGGTTGTTCAATATAGTTATATGTATTTTTACTACAAAATACATTAGGTGAGTTTCATTTGCTCTCTTTTTAAATGCTTTTGCAATAAATATTTTTGGAACTGAGAATACATGCGCTTTTATAAATGTTTGACGCAATAGACACAAGTACCTTAACTGCATTTTATGATAGAATTATCTGGGATTGGGGATGATTATTAAGACATGCATTAGCCCCGGTTTCCGTTAGAGCGTATGAGCTCCCGAGCGGGGTGGATGGTTTATTATTTATGACATTTTGGCACCGGTTGTCCTATATTTTATAAACATGTGTTCAGCCGTGGGGTATAAAGACCGGCACAGAGGTTCTATATTTTGAAGGCACATGTATTCAGCCGTGGGGTGAAAGACCGGCACAGATGGTTACTATTATATTTTGAATCCTCACCAGGTGTTCTTCATATGAAAGATATTTTTTTTTGTGCAGTTGGAATGGGACTTCTGCACGTTTTATAATATTTAAAATCTTGTGGTCTATTAAAATGATGAAAATGAAATGATTACTATAAACTGATGAACTCACCAACCTTTTGGTTGACACTTGAAAGCATGTTTATTCTCAGGTTTGAAAGAAATCTTCCGCTGTACATTAGCTCATCTTAAGGATATTACTTGGAGTCGTTCATGACATATTTCAAAAGACGTTGCATTCGAGTCGTTGAAGTTCATTAGAGATTATTATTAAGTAAATGACAGATTAGGTCATTTATAGTTTGGATATTATGAAATGGTATGCATACCTGTCAACTTTCGATGAAATGAAAGTTTTTCTTTTAAAAACGAATGCAATGTTTGTAAAATGTATCATTTAGAGGTCAAGTACCTCGCGATGTAACCAATTATTGTGAATCGTTTATAATCGATGTGGACTTCGTCCGGATGGATTAGGATGGGGCGTAAAAACCTTACTACTCAAATAAAGGAGGCGCAACAGGGGGTTGTAAAAGAAGGAAAGTTGAAGAATGAGATACCTAAAGGATCAGAGAAACATCTTAATATTTGGGAAGACGGAACCCGATATAGGGCTGATAGAATTTGGGTACCAAGGTTTGGAGATGTGAGAGAAATGGTACTTAAAGAAGCACATAAAACCAGATATTCAATACATCCCGGAGCGGGGAAGATGTATAAAGATCTCAAGAAACACTTTTGGTGGCCGGGTATGAAAGCCGATATTGCTAAATATGTAGGAGAATGTTTGACGTGTTCTAAGGTCAAAGCTGAACATCAGAAACCATCAGGTCTACTACAACAACCTGAAATCCCGAAATGGAAATGGGAAAACATTACCATGGATTTCATTACTAAATTGCCAAGGACTGCAAGTGGTTATGATACTATTTGGTTAATAGTTGATCGTCTCACCAAGTTAGCACATTTTCTGCCAATGAGAGAAGATGACAAAATAAAGAAGTTGGCGCGATTGTATTTGAAGGAGGTTGTCTCCAGACATGGAATACCCGTCTCTATTATCTCTGATAGGGATGGTAGATATGTTTCAAGGTTCTGGCAGACGTTGCAACAAGCATTGGGGACTCGTCTAGACATGAGTACTGCCTATCATCCACAAACTGATGGGCAGAGCAAAAGGACGATACAAACGCTTGAAGACATGCTACGAGCATGTGTTATTGATTTCGGAAATAGTTGGGATCGACACCTACCATTAGCAGAATTTTCCTACAACAACAGTTATCATTCTAGTATTGAGATGGTGCCGTTTGAGGCATTTTATGGTAGAAAGTGCATGTCTCTGATTTGTTGGAATGAAGTGGGGGATAGACAGATTACGGGTCCGGAGATAATACAAGAAACTACCGAGAAAATCATCCAAATTCAACAACGATTGAAAACCGCCCAGAGTAGACAAAAGAGCTACACAGACAGTAAAAGAAAAGATATAGAGTTTGAAATTAGAGAAATGGTCATGCTTAAGGTTTCACCTTGGAAAGGCGTTGTTCGATTTAGTAAACGGGAGAAACTAAATCCAAGGTACATTGGACCATTCAAGATTATAGATCGTGTCGGACCAGTAGCTTACCAACTGGAGTTACCTCAACAACTCGCGGCTGTACATAAAACTTTTCACGTCTCGAATTTGAAGAAACGTTTTGCTAAAGAAGATCTCACTATTCCATTGGACGAAATCCAAATCAATGAAAAACTTCAATTCATTGAAGAACCCGTCGAAATAATGGATCATGAGGTTAAGAGACTTAAGCAAAACAAGAAATCGATTGTTAAGGTTCGATGGAATGCTCGTAGAGGACCCGAGTTCACCTGGGAGCATGAAGATCGGATGAAGAAGAAATACCCGCATCTATTTCCAGAAGATTCGTCAACACCTTCAACAGCATAAAATTTCGGGACGAAATTTATTTAACGGGTAGGTACTGTAGTGACCCAAACTTTTCCATGTTTATATATATTAATTGAGATTGATATTTACATGACTAAATGTTTCCAACTTGTTAAGCAATCAAACTTGTTAAGACTTGATTAAATGAAATAAGTTTCATATAGACAATTGATCACCCAAGTTGACCGACGATTCACGAACGTTACAAAATTGTAAAAACTACATGTTGTGGTATATATAGACATATATATATGGTTGACATGAGATTATGATGAGTAAGTATCTCACTAAGTATATTAACAATGTGTGATATACATAAGAAATGAGATTACTAAGTTAAGAAACTCGAAATGATATATATAACGAGTATCGTTATGATAACGTCTACTAAATACATATGTATCATATTAAGATATTGATACACTATATTTAACATGATAAAATGATATTTAAATATATCATTAAGTGTGTTAACAATGAACTACATATGTAAAAACAAGACTACTAACTCAAGAATTACGAAACGAGACTTATATGTAACGATTATCGTTGTAACGATATTTTAATGTATATATCATATTAAGAGATATTCATACATCATAATATCATGATAATATAATAATTTAACATCTCATTTGATATAATAAACATTGGGTTAACTACATTAATTGAGATCGTTAACTTAAAGGTTTCAAAACAACACTTACATGTAACGACTAACGAAGACTTAACGACTCCATTAGAATGTATATACATGTTGTGTTTTGATATGTATTCTTACACTTTTGAAAGACTTTAAGACACATATCAAAGTACTTCTACTTAACAAAAACGCTTACAATTACATCCTCGTTCAGTTTCATCAACAATTCTACTCGTGTGCACCCGTATTCGTACTCGTACAATACACAGCTTTTTAGATGTATGTACTATTGGTATATACACTCCAATGATCAGCTGCCCATGTGAGTCACCTAACACATGTGGGAACCATCATTTGGCAACTAGCATGAAATATCTCATAAAATTACAAAAATATTAGTAATCATTCATGACTTATTAAAATGAAAACAAAATTACATATCCTTTATATCTAATCCATATACCAACAACCAAAAATACCTACAAACACTTTCATTCTTCAATTTTCTTCATCAAATTGATCTCTCTCAAGTTCCATCTTCAAGTTCTAAGTGTTCTTCATAAATTCCATAAGTATAGTTTCATAAAAATCAAGAATACTTCCAAGTTTGCAAGTCTACTTCCAAGCTTTCTAAGCCATTCCAAGTAATCATCTAAAATCAAGGAACCTTTTTTATGTACAGTAGGTTATCTTTATAATTCAGGGTAATATTCATATTCAAACTTTGATTCAATTTCTACAACTATAACAATCTTATTTCGAGTGAAAATCTTACTTGAACTGTTTTCGTGTCATGATTCTGCTTCAAGAACTTTCAAGCCATCCAAGGATCCTTTGAAGCTAGATCCATTTTTCTCATTTCCAGTAGTTGTATCCAGAAAACTTTAGGTAGTAATGATGTTCATAACATCATTCGATTCATACATATAAAGCTATCTTATTCGAAGGTTTAAACTTGTAATCACTAGAACATAGTTTAGTTAATTCTAAACTTGTTCGCAAACAAAAGTTAATCCTTCTAACTTGACTTTTAAAATCAACTAAACACATGTTCTATATCTATATGATATTCTAACTTAATGATTTAAAACCTGGAAACACGATGAACACCATAAAATCGGATATACGCCGTCGTAGTGAAACCGGGAGCTGTTTTGGTTTGGATAATTAAAAACTATGATAAACTTTTATTTAAAAGTTGTTTTTCTGGGAAAATGATTTTTCATATGAACATGAAACTATATCCAAAAATCTTGGTTAAACTCAAAGTGAAAGTATGTTTTTCAAAATGGTCATCAAGATGTCGTTCTTTCGACGGAAATGACTACCTCTTTAGTAATTGACATGTAACTTAAATTTCTGACTATAAACCTATACTTTTTCTGTTTAAATTCTTAAATTAGAGTTCAATATGAAACCATAGCAATTTTATTCACTCAAAACGGATTTAAAATGAAGAAGTTATGGGTAAAACAAGATTGGATATTTTTGATCTTTTTAGCTACAGGAAATGTTTAACAAATCTATACAAATCATATCCTAGCTAACTTATATTGTATTATACATGTATTCTAATATATTATGTAATCTTGGGATACCATAGACACGTATGCAAATGTTTTGACATTTCATATCGACCCATGTATATATATTATTTGGAACAACCATAGACACTCTATATGCAGTAATGTTGGAGTTAGCTATACAGGGTTGAGGTTGATTCCAAATATATATATATACTTTGAGTTGTGATCTAGCCTGAGACATGTATACACTGGGTCGTGGATTGATTCAAGATAATATATATCGATTTATTTCTGTACATCTAACTGTAGACAACTAGTTGTAGGTTACTAACGAGGACAGCTGACTTAATACACTCAAATCTTTAAAACATAATAAAAATGGTTGTAATTATATTTTGATCATACTTTGATATATATGTACATATTTGTATAGGTTCGTGAATCGATCCGTGGCCAAGTCTTATTTCCGAGGAAGGAAATATCTGTGAAAGTGAGTTATAGTCCCACTTTTAAAATCTAATATTTTTGGGATGAGAATACATGCAGGTTTTATAAATGATTTACAAAATAGACACAAGTACGTGAAACTACATTCTATGGTTGAATTATCGAAATCGAATATGCCCCTTTTTATTAAGTCTGGTAATCTAAGAATTAGGGAACAGACACCCTAATTGACGTGAATCCTAAAGATAGATCTATTGGGCCTAACAAACCCCTTCCAAAGTACCAGATGCTTTAGTACTTCGAAATTTATATCATATCCGAAGGGTGTCCCGGAATGATGGGGATATTCTTATATATGCATCTTGTTAATGTCGGTTACCAGGTGTTCACCATATGAATGATTTTTATCTCTATGTAATGGATGTGTATTGAAATATGAAATCTTGTAGTCTATTGTTACGATTTGATATATATATATATATATATATATATATATATATATATATATATATATATATATATATATATATATATATATATATAGGTTAAACCTATAACTCACCAACATTTTTGTTGACGTTTAAAGCATGTTTATTCTCAGGTGAATACTAAGAGCTTCCGCTGTTACATACTAAAATAAGGACAAGATTTGGAGTCCATGTTTGTATGACATTGTGTAAAAACTGCATTCAAGAAACATATGTCAATGTAATATATTTCTATTGTAAACCATTATGTAATGGTCGTGTGTAAACATTATATTTTAGATTATCATTATTTGATAATCTACGTAATGTTTTTAAAAACCTTTATTGATAAAATAAAGGTTATGGTTGTTTTAAAAATGAAAGCAGTCTTTGAAAAACATCTCATATAGAGGTCAAAACCTCGCAACGAAATCAATTAATATGGAACGTTTATAATCAATATGAATGGGACATTTCATCACTATGTTCACAAGAAGATTTAAACTCTATAAGTTTAAAGGGTAAAGGAATTGGGAATGATTTGGAAAAGGTTGGTGATTCTCAAGCAAAAAGGTTGAATGGAAATGAAGACTTTTACCTCATGAGTTCTTTGAATGATTTGGATCAAGATGGTCAAAGTGAAGAAGAGGTTGAATCTCCATTCAAAGAAGATGATGTCTCAAGCATGGATTGCAATGAGGTACATGTATTCTATCCTTCTAATTATGAAGAATTGTTAAATGATTACAAGACTATAAAATTTGTGTATGATAGTAGTCGTGACAAAGTAAAGCTTTTGGAGAAAGAATTACACAAAGTTAGACTACTTAACAAAGATTTAATTGATGAAAATGACACCTTGAAAAGAAAACTTGAAAGGGTAAGTATTTGTGATTCATTAAGAGATAAACATGAAATGAATATATGTCGCGACTCTAGAAAACAGAAATCTTGTAATCAAAGTCCATTGTCTATTATTAGGAAAATTGTGAATATGAGAAAAATGAACCAAGCTAGCAATTCCATGGTAGGGATAAGTCAAGGATTGGGTAATCTTAAAATTAATCAAAATCAATGATCAAAATGCTAATGAGAATAACTTTCTCAAAAAGACTTTGTATTAATGAAAGGTTTTTCTTACAAATGCAAAAAAAATTTTGAAAAGTGATTTTAAAAGATTAGTGTAGGAAGCTTACTTGCCTTAAGATTGTGTGTTTATGTGAAAATATGTATTACATGCTAAATACTAGATTAATGCGTTTTATGTATACTATGTGAATGATTAAATATATATATGTATATATGTATGTATATATATATATATATATATATATATATATATATATATATATATATATATACACACACATTTAGATATAGTATATTATGTGTCATTGATGATTAAACATCGGGAGGATGTAATCATTCAATCTTAGGAAAAGAAAACTTGTCCTCAAGTATTCTATAGAATCTAAGAATCGTCAAAATGCGTTCGAAGAAAGAAGAAGTGAAGAAACAAGTGATCAGAAGGATCCACGGCAGCACCACGGCTGACCGTATACACGACCGCAGACTTCTGTCCTGTACGTGTGAAAATATCTGCACGGCTAACACCACGATTGAACGTGCTTCGACCGTGCGTGGTCTGATTCTGTTTTAAATTAAACTAAACCCTCACTTTTATTTCTTTTCAACCCACTTCAAAATACACACACCTACACACGGCTGAGGAGATCGACCGCACGGAGAAGAACGCTCATTCCTTCAATTTAAATTCCTACTTTTGGTATGATTAATCCTTGCTTTCCTAACATTCAATTGTGTTTGTATGATGAATTAGGATTATGAAGAAACCCTAACTAGAATGAATCAAAACCTAAATTGATGCAAACAATTGAAATTGTTCTTGAAGAACAATTTAGAAATGATTGTAGTAATGATTATTGTATATCTATGCATTGATTTAACTTTGGATAATTCTAGGGTTCATTATACATCTAGGTTAGATTTTCATAGAAGCATTATTCATATGATATGAATGACATTGTTGCAAATTGAGTGTAATAATATTAAATGTCAAAACATGCGTTGATGATGATTTCAAAAGTTTAGAACACATGAACTTTGTGAAAATCTTAATCTAGTTGCTAACTCATTGACAATAATGAAGAGTGAAAATGTGAAGAATATTAACATCAAAACATCTAAGTATTGATGATAATTAAAGTTTGTAAAACTTGTTACCTACAATTGAATTATACACCTTGAACTAATCTGAAGTATCATTGTGTAGAAAATGGCAAGAGGAAATGAACCAAAAAGAAAGGACTCATACAAACCACCGTCGAATCCTACAGAGAAAATTAAGTACAGCGCTTGGTTTCTCTCTAGACGTCCTATCACTGAAGGAAGAAAAATTGCCTACGATCAAATGCCAGAACTTGTGAGACAATTCAAAACTCTTCAATGGGAAGCATTTCTCACTCTTGATGGTCCCATTTATCCATCTCTCATTCGCGAATTTTATGCTAATTTCAACTTCGTGAATAATGTAGTCTCCTTTAGTCTTCAAGGGACAAATTACCGCTAATCTCTTGTAGATTTCGGTCGCATTCTCCAAGTTCCAACGGATGGTGAAGAATTCTTCAGTTCACATGATGGACTGGCATATCTCCCAAATTTTATCTCCAACAAAACGGCAGTGATAGATACATTATGAAAAGAAAGTGCTCCTCGAGATGAGATCGAGATGTCTGGAGTACTGGGAAGACATCTTTCATCTGAGTATGAAGTTTGGAACAAAGTCATTGACTATAACATCTACTGCAGATCAGGATATCACTCAAACATTCATGATACTCAAGTTGCTCTCTTGTGGTGCTTGAAAAATGGAATCAAAGTAAATATTGCCTATCTGATGGCAACCAGGATGAGTGGAATCATCACCGAAACAACTCGAGGATTGCCTTATGGAATGCATCTAAATAAACTGTTTAGGCACCTCAAAATCATAAGTGATGACTCTCTTCCACTCACTCATAAACCAATCCTACCACCAAAAATAACTGGAGGATCAACCTCCAAACGAAGAAGAACTACCAATGAGGCAGGAACGAGCAGAGAAGCTATTGAGATATCAGACAGTGAAAATGAAGAAGAAAATGAACCGGTGAGGGATCTTGGGGTCAATGCCAAGATGGATAAGATCTATCAGACTCAAATCAAAAGTCTCAAAAAGGAATCAGAAGTGAAGAAATTACTTAAAGGAGTGATCAGAAGCTTGACCTGTAGGTCAGAAAATGAGGAGGATGATGATTCAAGTGAAGAATTCTAGCAAACTCTCGTGAAAACTTTCTGTGATTGAATGGTTGAATGTTTGAGACAAAATGTTTGGAGAACTTTAATATGTGTGTTTAATGAAGTATTTGTGTGTGCTTATTACATGCTTTTAATCAAAATACCAAGCATGTCAGATTTATATACGGCTAAACTACGGTCGACCGTGAGCCTAACCGTGTGTGTCCTGTACCAACAACGAGTTTAAATTTTTCCAAAATGGTTAATCCACGGCTTACATCACGGACGACCGCAGATCAACCGCAAAATAAACCTGTCATAAACTAACAAACCATTTTGTCCTATTAGGCTCAATAACTTCTCTCAAGTAAAAATTGACTTGTCAACCAAAAGACTTTACTCATTTAACCTACCTCTCTTGCGAAAAAGTAAAAGTGGTTCCTAGTAGGTCTTTATAAAAACTAGTACACTCAACTAAAACTCATACCCACCATCACAATCCCTAAAAACCTACAATCAAATCATGAGACAAATTGTCGAAGGAAGAGAAGTGTCTACCCATCAACTCTCAACCTATTCGCTGGCCAACTTCTCTAGTGTGAATTGGAATGTCTTTCTCAATCTTCGAGGACCTCTATATCCTCTTCATGTGACTGAGTTCTATGATAACTTCCAATTCCATGATGATATGAAAATATCATTCACTCTCTATGGCAAAAGCTATTCCTTGACACTTGAAGAATTTGGAAATATCATGGATGTTCTAAGTAACGGGATCAAATTCTTCCTTAACCCAAACTCATTTGATGAGTTTCCAAAATGGTTAGAAAAAAAATGTGTTCTTGAAACACCGAGTGAAGGACCACTCAAATTTGAGTCCGTCAACAAAGAGGATTTCTTAGTGCATCACCTTGCTTCAACATATGATCTATGGCAACAGATCATCTCCACAAAAGTATATGGAAAGGGTGAATTACTTTGGAGAATGAATGCAAATGAGGTTACTCTTTTGTGGTGTCTCATACACTCACTTAAGGAAAACATTGCATTTCTGATGGCATCTAGAATGCAATAGGCAGCTCAAGAACCCTTCTTGAAACTATCTTATGGCCTTCACTTAACTAAACTCTTTTCTCATCTCAAATTGACGACTTCCTATCACTACGCTGCTCAAGTTTCGTCATACCCGATTTGCAGAGCTTCAACCAGACCATTTGTTGAACCTTCTCTTGATAACCCTCCAAACTTTAACCTCCTTTCGACCACAAGACAAAGCAGTGTCATTCACGACAATGTTCTAAAAATCGGACGACATCTAAACAAGCTAGAAGGAATTATAAGAGACACTCATCACTACATTCACCTCAAGAAATAGGCCAAGGCAATTTGAAGAATGCCTACCTATACATCCAATTTATGTGTCTTCCATGCATATTCTCGTATATGCATTACTATGTTTCATGCTTGCTTTGAATAAAATGTGTGCTTGTTGTATTTTAATATATATGTTTTTCCGATGTGCACAATTTAAGGGGGAGTTTTGTTCTAAGGGCGAGCTTAGTTCTAGGGGGAGCTAACTTTTTTGTTTCGAAAAAAGGGGGAGAAAGATGGATACAAGTGATTGTTAACACTTGCGTATTTATAGCAAAATGTCCCTCATCACTTGTATGTTTGTCATCATCAAAAAGGGGGAGAATGTTGGTTGAATGTGGGTTAATGCACTAAAGGATAAACTTAAGTATGATTAACCAAAGTATGATTAAACCAAGGAATATGTTTTGATGATGACACATACATATGCATAAGTGATGACTGACATCTTAACATAAAACACGCAAGGTCACTAATCCATACTTTATCTTGAAAACGACCAAGTCAAACATAGGTTAAAGAATGAAATTAAAAGTTCAGCTAAACACACGGTCAAGGTACGGTCGACCGCATAGTCAACCGTGAAACCCCAAACTGAATTGCAATGCAGTTTTGTGAAAACAAGTTACACGGTCGCCGCCACGGTCAACCGCAGTGCGACCGCAGTTTTCTCTGTTAGCATTTTTGACCAAATAAAGTTTGACTAGTTCCCGACATCTATAATTCATGAAACCTTTCTCAACATGCTTTGAATAGATGCCTTCTTCATACTGAACCGAGTTTTGGTCATAAAAACACTAATTGTGATTAATTACGCCTAACGACATCTTAACGACAAATTAACCAAGATTAGGCATAACACATAAGTGTTGATACTTGACGTTACTTCACGTTACTTGACGTAACTTAACGTTACTTAACGTTACTTGACGTTAACGTAACTTAACGTTACTTGAAGTTACTTGACGTTAATTGACGTCACATGACGTAACTTCACGTAACTTAACGTTACTTGACGTTACTTAACGTTACTTCACGTTACTTGACGTTACTTAACGTTACTTGACGTTAGTTGTGTGACGACCCGGAAAATTTCGACTAATTTTAAACCAAACTCTCGATACGATTTAATATTTTTGATACTATAATGAAAATTCTGTTAGGTTGAGTCTCAAAAATTTTGAACTGTTTCATATATTCAATTGACCTTCGACTGTTCTCGACGATTCACGAACAATTAATTGTAAATAGATATATATATATATATATATATATATATATATATATATATATATATATATATATATATATATATATATATATATATATATATATATAGGGGCAGGATCAATGGGGAAGTAACTAATCGGGGGGAATCGGGGGGAAGCAATTTTTTTTTTGTTTTTTTTTTGGAATTTTTTTTTCCAGCATTAAGATTACACGAAAATATGAACATTTAGAAGAGACACTTCGTGATGAATGTTATTATTTAGGTGGGAAAGCGATCGACAAAAATAACATTCAAGCTAATATTGTTCGTGAATAATATGAAAGTTTTTTTTTCTTCATGTTTTGTGAAGTAAAATTTAGCCCGATTTAGAGTTTAGGGTTTACGGTTTAGGGTTTAGGGTTTAGGGTTTGGTGTTTTGGGTTTATTCCATAAACCCTAAACCCTAAACCCTAAACTCTAAACCGTTCGTGTTAAAAACTCAATCTAAATCCTAAATCTAAACCCTAAACCCTAAATTTCTAAACCCTAATATCTAAACCCTAATATCTAAACCCCAATAGCTAAAACCTCAACATACGCTCGAAAAACACGATAATTGTTATATATTACTTCTTCGAGCGTTTACCGCCAAAATAAAAACATTTATCACAAAGTGTCTCTACTAAATGTTCATATTTTCATCCCATGTATAATGTTCGTGAACAAAGTTTTTTCAATAAACGAAAAAAAAAAAAGTTTTTGCTTCCCCCCGCTTCCCCCTGATTGGTTACTTCCCTCTTGATCCTACCACTATATATATATATATATATATATATATATATATATATATATATATATATATATATATATATATATATATATATATATATATATATATATATATATATACACATATGTATATATAATAATAAGATATATATATATATATATATATATATATATATATATAATAAATATAAGATAATAAAATTTATTATAAAAATAAATTATATATATATATATATATATATATATATATATATATATATATATATATATATATATATATATATATATATAATACATAGAATATAAATATTGAATGATTGTAATAACCATTAGTCATTTCGATTGATATTAAACAAGTAAGATGCGAGCTCGCGAGTGTATTAAAACAAATAATGGGCGAACCTTTTTAATCACATTTTTCTACACACTTAATGACTAAAATAAATAAATATATTTTTTGATGTGCTTTTATCCGCCACTAATTAACAAAGGAACACGAAATCCAGTCCAGGAATGAAATCCAAATTAATAATTCATGGCTGCTAATTTATCGCACGTTTTAATTTTTAAATAATATTATATTTATATAGTTACTTTAGGAATTATATATGTCGACAATGAATCAAATAATTTGATCCGTGATTTGAATTATCACATATAGAATTACTGTGCTTGATTATTTAACACTGTGCCTGATTATTCCTTTCCAACCGAAATTTATGCATTCATATCTATTACTATTTTTGTTTTAATCTAATATATCTAATTACATAAACACGTTTGAATTAGGATATTTAAATTATTGAATATTTAATTTATCTCTTGGTTGCTACTAGGCTATATTAACTTTATATGTACACTTTCTTGACTAACCTCTCAATTGTGTTTTCCTTTTTGTCAAATGCAACCCACCTAAGCCTATAAAATTTTATATATAGCCTACATACATTCACGCATGAAGAACGACACCATATTTTCTTTTATATTCCTACAATACACAACACAAAAACCCACACATCTATATTGTTCTCTTCTTCTCTGGCATAATCAATCACCATCACTGTTAATCTTGATTTCCTTATGTTAATTGTTTGTTTCGAACAACACCACTAGCTAGTATTATTAATCACTAAAGCAACACACACATCACTTTACTACAACCGATAAACCACCAACCTCTTATCTATGTTCGTGCTACAGTCCGATAAGTTAAGGCTATCAACAAACCAAACTATCCCGGATGCTAGCTGTTGTTAACAATTGAACACCCATTGTTTTATTACTATTCCGATCACCAACGAGAACCCATAACCTTCTTTTCCACCACTACCCTAACCGTTACCACCATGTAGAACACCACAAACCACCACCAACTTGCACCACCCTCACCATCGTTTTCTCTCTCTCCTCCTTCCTTCTTTTCTTTTTCGTGAACTTAACACCACACCACCCATTACTGTTACTTCTGCAACTCCTAATCATTATTTCTGTTTTAAAACCATAACAATCAGTCACCTGCAGTTTTGTTTTATGCTGCTACTGCTATTAACTGAATACTTGTTCCTGTTCTGTCCATAAGCAATCAAAATTCGTTTAACACATGACTACCATCACATGTTTTCTTTTCTTCTTCTTCCTATTTCTTTTCCTGCTTGAACAAACTGCAGCGATATAGCAATGATATTTTGATGAATGAGAGTTATAAAGATAAAAAGTTGATGGTAAATGAGTTGGATATAAAGGAAATGATTAAAGTGATAAAGATGACACTTGTGATCATACTTAAATATTTATACAATGTATTAATAAGTAATTTCCGGTAGTCTGTTTAGTTATGATTGTGATAGTGGAAAATGACATGGGCATGATGTTGTGATGATGAGAAATCAAGAAATTGCTTGACAGAAACCCTGTTACAGTTTGATCGTATAACCTTGGCTCTTTAAGGAATCGATACTGTTGCAGCTACGTATTTTTTTCATGTTTTCTAATTTCCAGTCGACAAGCAAATCGGGTTGGGCTGTAATCTTTAATGATAATGGACTATTAATGAGAAATTATAGTTGGGCTGCTAATGGGCCCACCGGAATTATAATTTTTTTTTCTGTTCATGGTTCGAACCAAAAGCCTGCAACTAACTTTTCAACACAACCCATTTCCTGTTATGGTTTATTGATGAAGTTTCTATACGTAATGATACATTATGGGATGTTGATGATGCCTTGAAGATGATGAAGAAGAACATTAATGAAGATGGTTATGAAGTAAGGATGTTTATGGTGACGACATATATGATGATGAAAGGGGATAATGATCCTGCCACTATTATGTTACGATGATGATCATGATTAATATAGTTATGATTATTAATGATGATGAAACTATAACATGAGGATGACATACGATGATGATGGGATGGTATAAGGATCGTGATAACTAGATAATGACTAGGGTAATGATGGTGAGGATATATGACTAATGATAATGACAAAGTTATGATTATGATTATGATCATGATGATAACCCTGTTTGTTTTCTGTTCGATTTCACCACGATCACACTCGATCGTTCGATCTCTCGTTCTCTCGAAGGGTATAAACTATAATTCAATCTTTTTTTTTGTTAATGGTAATTGTGATTTTTATATATTATATAGTTATGAATATGATAAACATATAATTATTATTATTAATTAATTATTATTATTACTATTATGATTAATATTATTAAAATTGTCATGTATTATTAAAAGTAGTATTATTATTAAAATTATCATTTATTATTAAAAGTATTATTATTACTAAATTATCATTTTATTATCATTAAAAACTATCATTATTATTATTATTATTATTGGAATTATCATTATTTTTATCATTATTATTATTATTATTATTATTATTATTATTATTATTATTATTATTATTATTATTATTAATATTAGTATTATTTTTATTAATATTTTTATTATCAATATTAACAAATATCATTACTATTATTATTAAAGTATTATCATTATTATTGTTATCATTAGTATTATTATTAAATATTAGTAGTATTATTATTATAAAAATTATTATCATTATTATCATTAGTAGTAAAATTATAATTATATTTAGTATTATTATCATTATTACTAAAAGTATCATTATTTTTAAATTTACCATTTTTATTAGTATTATTTTATCATTATTATTATTAGTATTATTAAATAAAGATTTCTATATATAAAAAAATATTTATGACATAAAACATAACTATATTAATATTTTTATAATAAATATTAATTATCTATTTAATGTATATAAAAATAAATATATTCAATTAAGTTATTAATGAAACATATAATATAATAAAATAATAATTAAATCACTAATAATACATAAAGTTGTTCGATTACAATTATATGTGTAAATATATATATATATATATATATATATATATATATATATATATATATATATATATATATATATATATATATATATATATATATATATATATATATATATATATATATATATGATATAGGTTCGTAAATCCGAGGCCAACCCTGCAATGTTCAGTTCCGTCGTATGAATATTTTTACTACAAAATATCATATTGTGAGTTTGATTTGCTCCCTTTTTAAATGTTTTTGCAATATATATTTTTGGAACTGAGAATACATGCGCTTTTATAAATGTTTGACGAAATAGACACAAGTAATCGAAACTACATTATATGGTTGGATCATCGAAATCGAATATCGACCTTCAAGTCTGGTAACCTAAGAATTAGGGAAATGACCCCTAATTGACGCGAATCCTAAAGATAGATCTATTAGGCCTAACAACCTCATTCATGTCTATGGATGGCTTTAGTACTTCGAGATTATTATTATACATACGTCGATGTCTGTGGGGATATTCTATGCATTATGGTTAATGTCGGTTACCAGGTGTTCAATCCATATGAATGATTTTTATGTAGATGGCTATATGCATGCATGATGTTTATGAGAAATTGAAATATGAAATCTTGTGGTCTATTAAAATTATGAAAATGATTATTATGATAAACCTATGAACTCACCAACCTTTTGTTAAAGCATGTTTATTCTCAAGTATGAAAGAAATCTTCTGATGTGTATTTGCTCAAATTAAGGATATTATATGGAGTCGTTCTTGGCATATTTAGGACGGTACCTCGCAATGGGACCAAATGTTGATGACTTCGTCCAGATGAATTAGGACGGGTCTCTACAGGTGGTATCAGAGTGGTGGTCTTAGCGAACTAGGTGTTGCATTAGTGAGTCTGATTGATAGTCGTTAGAATGCATTAGCAAGTCTGGACTTCGACCTTAGCTGCATATTATAGGTTTTGCTTATCATTCCTAGTGGAAAATTTCCTGCTTATCATTCCAAAGTCTAGACACGTCTTCCTGCACTTATTGCATAGATAGTGTATAGATAAATTCATATCTTAGCATATCTGTTACTATAAACTTTGTCCGACAGCTTCCGAAGATTCCTCCGTGACTTATGGGATTTTGGTATTGTATATACATATGTAAATTATGTATTGAAGCATACCAAACTGAATCCTATAATCTATTTCCTATAGAAAATACTTTATCTAACCGTGCATGATGAAACTCACTACTAGTTCAAGTTTCTCGGATTCCTACAGCTATTCCGATATGGATTTCCACTCGAGCCCCGAAGACAGTGTAACCGGAATGGATCAACCAATTAGCCATCATCAATTCTGGATGAATTGGGGATGGGATCGTAGTCGACTTAATCAATGGAGACGAGAAGAAGGAGATCCTTTTCACCCAACGTATTGCCCTATTGGCAAAGAACCTGAAGCACATACCGGCGAACCTATCCGAAACACCATTTTTAGCCTCATTTCCAGGATAGCTCGTCACGATTATATGCTATCTAAAATGCTAAACCTTATTCATCCACTCATTCCGTTTGGCAATCATCCTGGAGTAAATAGAAGAAGTCAACGAACTTCGCGCCCGAGTAATCAATTTGGAGAATATAGTGCAAAACTTACCAGCTTCATGCAACATCACCGGCATCAACAGCACCACCAGCATCAGTACCAACAACACAAGCCTCAACCCCACACGTCTCAACATCACAATCTATACCTCGAACATAATCTTCGTTCTACGTATCGTTCTACATCATTATCTTCGTTATACATGGCGATTATGTAATCTCTAACGTTTTAGAGATTATGTATTCTAGTTCTAACGGTAAATCAAATGAGATTAATATCATATTAATTTGTTAAATCCATGATTACATCTGAAGAAAATATATATGTAAGTATATTTTCATAAAGATTGTAATTAAAAATTCTCTTGTACAACTGTTAATCATGAAAATATTTTAACGGGTAGGTAATACCCAAGAAAATATTTAGATTTCACATTAATATGTTACACTGTATAATCTTCAATTCAGATTCAGCAGTCATTAACAATACTGCTCAAATCCACATATATACGTATCCGTTCATCAAAGAACAACTATTTTCATTCAAATTCAATTTCATATTTGGATTTTGACCGATCAGAATCCAAGTCAAGATTTGACAAGTGGCATAAAGAAGAAAATAATGGACAAAATAAAATTTATTGGTAACCAATTAATTAACTACGTAAAATGTTAAAACTATACTAACCAAATCCTAGCTAACTATTCCTAGCTAACTGTTCCTATAACCTTTATGACTATTCCTTTATTTCATTTTATTTATTGTCAATTTAATTATCGCAATTTTAATTATCGCAATTTATTTATCGCAATTTGATAATGCTAAAAACGAACATATATTTCATAGCATTATCCCTCAAGAAAGACAAGCTTTTAGTTGCAATTGTTCTATTTACAAGTGATATTCGTTTAAATAATAAAAGGTGAAGACAAAAGACAGATTCAGCGAATTGAAGACATAAACGACCAAAAAGCTCAAAAGTACAAAGTACAATCAAAGTGGTTCAAATTATTGATGAGAAACGTCTAAAAGTTACAAGAATACGAGCCATAAAATGCAAACTACAAGATATTAAATTGTACGCAAGGACGTTCAAAAATCCAGAACCGAGACCAGAGTCAACTCTCAACGCTCGACGCAACGGACTAAAAATTACAAGTCAACTATGCACATGAATATAATATAATATAAAATTAATTCTTAAAATTATTTATATATTATATTATTTAATAAAACCGTCGGCAAGAAGCAAACAACAACATGTGAGCTGGAATCCCAGGCCATGCGATCGCATGGCCAGCAAGAAAATTCCCATGCGATCGCATGGCCCTAAATTTTGGGTCAGGTCCTATAAATTTTGCAGTTTTGGTCGAATTTCATACACATCTTTTTCTCTTCTTTCCTCTTACGTAAAAATAAATATATATATTATAATTTTAATTTTAATTTTAATAATAAGAGTATGTTAGTGAATGTTGTAAGGGTGTAAGTCGAAATTATGTCAGTGTAACGCTACGCTATTATTAATCATTGTAAGTTATGTTCAACCTTTTTAAATTAATGTCTCGTAGCTAAGTTATTATTATGCTTATTTAAGCCGAAGTAATCGTGATGTTGGGCTAAAATATTAAAATTGGGTAATTAGGCTTTGTACCATAATTGGGGTTTGGACAAAAAAACGACACTTGTGGAAATTAGACTATGGGCTATTAATGGGCTTTATATTTGTTTAATTAAATGATAGTTTGTTAATTTAATATAAAGATTTACAATTGGACGTACTTATAAATAACCATATACACTCGATCGGACACGATGGGCGGGATATGTATAACTACTAATAATCGTTCATTTAACCGGACACGGGAATGGATTAATAGTCAATGGACTTATTAAAACAGGGGTGAATTATGTACAAGGACACTTGGCGTAATTGTTAACAAAGTATTAAAATCTTGGGTTACACGCAGTCGATATCCTGGTGTAATTATTAAACAAAATATTAAGACCTTGTTACAGTTTAAGTCCCCAATTAGTTGGAATATTTGACTTCGGATATAAGGATAATTTGACAAGGACACTCGCACTTTATATTTATGACTGATGAACTGTTATGGACAAAAACCAGACGGACATATTGAATAATCCAGGATAAAGGACAATTAACCTATGGTAATAAACTAAAATCAACACGTCAAACATCATGATTACGGAAGTTTAAATAAGCATAATTCCTTTATTTCATATTTAATTGCACTTTTAATTATCGCACTTTTATTTACTGTCATTTTATTTAATTGCACTTTTAATTATCGCTCTTTTTAATTATCGCAATCTTATTAATTGTCATTTTATTTATCGCATTTTAATTTATCGCACTTTAATTATTGTCATTTACTTTACGCTTTAAATTAAGTCTTTTATATATTTAATATTTTACATTAGGTTTTAACTGCGACTTAAGTTTTAAAATCGACAAACCGGTCATTAAACGGTAAAAACCCCCTTTTATAATAATACTACTTATATATATTTTTAATATTTTTACAAATATAGCGTTAAACTTGGCAAGATCCCTGTGGAACGAACCGGACTAACTAAAAACTACACTACTGTACGATTAGGTACACTGCCTATAAGTGTTGTAGCAAGGTTTAGGTATATCCACTCTATAAATAAATAAATAACTTGTGTAAAATTGTATTGTATTTAATAGTATTTTGTAGTAAAAATATAAACTGTTTTGTACCCCTTCGCTTTAACACCACAATTTTAATTATCGCAATTTATTTATCACAATTTAAATACTCGCAATTTTATTTATCGTCATTTATTTTACGCAATTTATTTATCGTCATTTAATTACTGTTATTTATTTTACGCACTTTAAATATCGTCGGATAAATCAGGACACATGTACAATGGGTCACGATACGTCTTGATTAACCAGATTATATATTGAATTATTGGACTTTCGGACTATTGGACTACTAACATTGGACTACTAACTTTGGACAATTAAAAAGTATTAAAAGAGTAGGAAATATTAATTACAATATTTTGACTTAAAATATCGTTAATAAGTTACATCTACCACAGTTAAATAATTCTTCAAGTTGCCACCTGATTTCATCATATATATCTTGACGATTACAATCTACGTTCAAATCCTTTGAAATTCTTGAAACACCTCGGACTGATAACCAATGATTCGGTTATGATAACTTTGAATGCTGATGAAGCAGCAAAACTGTTGATGGTCTTAATGGCCAAAAGCTTGATACTAAAGAATGGTGTATTGAAAAGGCTCAGATTTGGAACTGAAAAACAGATTGAGCAAACCATGAAGGAGACCGAGGACAAATACAAGGACCAAACCCTATATTCAAAGAATCCAGATAATTTTGTATCCGATGAAATCTTTAGAGAATATCTTGCTCTGTACTCATGTTAAATCTTGTGGAAAGTCTTTCTTCATCAACCTTCGATCTTAGAAATTCCAAAATATCATCATAAATATCTTCGATATTTTTGAGGATATTTTCATAAGTATTCTTGCCCGAAATTATTTATCTCTTTGTGTTATCCGTGTTACATCATAAAAGAAACTATTTTAGTTTCTAAATTTCTTTTAAATTCGAGTTTGAATTATGAATGGATTCTAGAGAAGTGTTGGGAATTGAAGCATGAGTTAATATAATATAATGACGCCCGGCCAACGTGAATATATTACAGTAAGTCATGCTGAATTTTTAATGGAATGTGATGATGGTTCACAGACCTTACCCCATCATGTGCCATGTTACATAACTCTTTCATTCTATTTAACCACTAAACATATCAAGAACATATTTTCTTGATATTTCTATCTTTCCGTGATTTTTGGTAATTTAACAAGTCAGATCGTGCTATTACCATTTCTTTCTTAGAACGTTAGCCATGATCATTCGAAATTCAAAGATTTAATCTACAAAACCGAGACGTCTTAATCGCTTTACTTAGAGACGGGAAGATCAACAAAAACATTGAGCTTCGGAATATAAATACGAATGTGAGCGACATCAAACAAGAAATTACAAACCGTGTATATCTATGCGAATAGCAAGATAAAGATATGGGAGGATTAGAAATACTATAACCCTAAGGTAATAGTAGAAGTGAATAGATTCCTTCGGTGGTAAACGAAAAGAAGAATGACAGATACAATAGTTAGGAAAATAACAAGGATCAGAACTGAATTAAGCATTTGCTTTGTGACGACCCGGAAATTTCCGAAAAAATTTAAACTGAAATTCTTATATGGTCTCGACACGTTAAGCAAAGTCTGTAATGTTGAGTCTTTAAAAAAAAATAAACTTTGAACTGTGTTCATGTATACATTTTACCTTTAGACTATGTCCGACGATTCATGAACAATTGTATGTAAATAAAAGTATACATATAATATAATATAATATAACGAAAGTATATATAATAATTGGAAATAATAGAATTAAGTATGTAAAATAATATGCAAGATAATAATGTTGTTAATAAATAGGTATAGGTATATATATATATATATATATATATATATATATATATATATATATATATATATATATATATATATATATATATATATTATTTTGTATCTTATTTTACATTTTTAATTCTTATGTTTAAAATATATTTTATCATTATCAAATATCATATATATACCTACACTTATATATATATATATATATATATATATATATATATATATATATATACATATATATATATATATATATATATATATATACTGTATATATATATGATATTTGATAATGATAAAATATATTTTAAACATAAGAATTAAAAATGTAAAATAAGAAAAAAAATAATTAACTTGTAATTTAAAATGAAGTTGTATACAAATATATATAATCCTATAAATAATTATTAAGATATGTATAATGGAATATATATATATATATATATATATATATATATATATATATATATATATATATATATATATATATAAAAGATATAAATATTATATTATATAACTATTAAATATTACATAATTAGTAAAACGTAATATTATTTTATTAAATTACAAGTGAAACTATAGTTGATATATTAATGTTCTTACCTTCATTATCATTAATATTAATATCAGTAACATTAATATTATTATATACAAAATATATATGTATATATAAAATTAGATACATTTTGAAATGCCCCGTCCTAATCCACCTGGACAAAATCTTCAACATTTGGTTACATCACGAGGTACTTGACCTCTAAATGATACATTTTACAAATATTGCATTCGTTTTTAAAAAGACAAACTTTCATTTCATCGAAAGTTGACGGTATGCATACCATTTCATAATATATCCAACTATAATTGACTTAATAATAATCTTGATGAACTCAACGACTCGAATGCAACGTCTTTTGAAATATGTCATGAATGACTTCAAGTAATATCTCTAAAATGAGCAAATGCACAGCGGAAGATTTCTTTTATACCTGAGAATAAACATGCTTTAAAGTGTCAACCAAAAGGTTGGTGAGTTCATAGGTTTATCGTAAAAAATAAAATTCAGTACTTTTGATAGACCACAAGATTTAAATGCTGCATGATACAAATGGGCCCGAATCCTATACCCACCTTTAATGTACATGCGATATCTATTAAATACAGTACACCTTTCTCATGTACGAAACCATTTTTCATAATGCTTAGCAGAGTAGGTTCGTATCCTTTTCTCCCCCGTAGGTTGCCTCGCGATTTTTAATATCTTTCATAAACATAATCTCATATCAGACATTTCGCACGGCATAGAGATAAAATTCATTCATACGAACTACAAACACCTGGTAATCGACCTTAACAAAATGCATATAGCATATCCCCCGCATACCGGCATTTCGCACGGTCATGCAAAAGCATACAATCAGGCCACTCTTTTAAATATGATGGTTGTGTACACCACACAAACAGATCATATCTTTTAAAGCTGGCGGTTGTATACCTATTTCGAAGTACTAAAGCAGTTCAAATTCTCTGACTGGGGCTGGTTAGTGCCCATAGATCTATCTTTAGGATTTGCGTCAATTAGGGTGTCTGTTCCCTAATTCTTAGATTACCAGACTTAAATGGGTGATATCCGGTGTACTATTAACTCATTCGTAGAATGTTTTTAAGTACTTGTGTCTATTTCGTCAAACATTTATAAAAGCATTTCATGTATTCTCAGTTCAAGATATATTTCAAAAGCATTTAATAAAGCAGTGGTAAAAACAGCGCATGTATTCTCAGTCCCAAAAATGTAAAGAGTAAAAGGGAATCAAATGAACTCATCATATTGTATATTGTAGTAAAATACATATGACGACATTGAACAAGTGTAGTGTTGGCCTCGGATTCACGAACATATTATTCAATCATGTATATTAATACATGTAATGGTAATCGAACAAATATATATATATATATATATATATATATATATATATATATATATATATATATATATATATATATATATATATATATATATATATATATATATATATATATATATATCTTATTAGTGATTTAATTGTTGTTTTAATTAGGTTTTTCATTGATATCCTTATTAATTATATTTGTTAATATTTATTATAAAAGTATTAATTTAGTTATGTTATGTGTAGTAAATATAGTTTTATATAACTAATAGTTATTTGATAAAACAATATTGATAATAATAATAATAAATAAAAGTTTTTTTATTTTACAATAATAATAATAATAGTTATTATGATAATAATATTGATAATATAAAACCAATAACATTAATGTTAAAGTAATAATAATGATAGTAATAATAATAATTTTGATAAAAATGATATTTTCTCTAATAATGATAATAATAATAGTAAAAATGATACTTTTAATATAAATGATAGTTTTTACTAAAAATGATACTAATAATAATATTTATTAATAATAATTTTAATAATACTAATAATAATAATAACAATAATAATAACAATAACAATAATAATAACAACAATAATAATAATAATAATAATAATAATAATAATAATAATAATAATAATAATAATAATAATAATAATAATAATAATAAATAGATAAATAACTACCTCAAGGAAGTAGCCCTAAAAATAATGCCCAAGTCCGAGTTTGAACCCGTGACGTCCCGCTAACCCGATAACATCTTTAACCACTCCTCTGACTACGTTTTTCTTGTATTTAATCGTAAACATACTTAAACCATCCCTTCTGTTTCTATTTCTCCTTCTTCTTTTTAAAAAAAATTATGCCCCTGACCAGGATTGAACCTGGGACCTCTAGCTAAACGAACACACTCCAAACCACTGAACCATCTGATTCTTTTTGATTTATATGGTAATTAATTTCTCTTAACTCATCAGTTGTCTGGTTTTCATTTTTACAACCCAATTAACTAAACCCAGTCCATATATATATCTGCATCGAACCCTAAAGCTCTAATTACTTCAATTCTCCTTCTCCATACTTCATTATCATATACTCTTTGTGATAATCATCATCTCACTCGCATCATAACATCATCATTCACAAATTATCATAACATCTTAATCATAATCATCATGATCATAAATAAAATTCTAATCAAGATCTACGGATCGTTATCATAACGATTCACCATCATCAACATCATCATCATCATCAAACATAGTATCATTCATCATCCTTGACATGCCATGTAACATCACCCATCATCATATTTATCATACAATTATAATCATAATTGTTATCGAATTTCTTTTATTATCATCACTAACTCATCATTATCATAGCATACTCCTCACTATCATCTGCTCGTCATTCTTGTGGATATTATAACTCGTTACCAAAAATTTTGAATGGCAGTAGATATTTGATGGATATTAGCATGTACATATTCAACCCAATAATCCGTCCCATGATTATTTGGTCCAATAGGAATCTAGGATCTCGGCCCAAATAGAAACTAAATGGGTTTCAGTTTATATACGAAAAAGAAAAAGGAATTTTAACATTTGCAAGTGGTTTCATTTGTTAAAGGTATCTGTCAGCCATTATGGAAAAGCAATACATACCCTTTTTCATCCTAGTTATCTTCACATAAAAATCATATCATACACTATCCATTTGTAACGACATGATTATAAACGAAGCAGTGCAGTAGCAGCAACAAAAGTCGAGTGAAATAGCACAAATTACTGTTTATCATCTTCTTAAATAGGTTTTGTTAGTTATGGATTTTTACACCACGAAAAGTCACCGAATGATTGAAGGAATAAAATCGAAGCGAGTAGTAACCCTAGGCGAAGAAAATGGCAGTTTTAGCGGCTGCAAAACAGAAAACTATGGTAGCGGTGTTCATGGTGGGTTTCATGGTTAACTGGGTTTAGGAGGTGGCGGTGTCACAAAAGAAAGAGAAGAAGAGATGGTGGTGATAAATAGATGAATATGAGAAGGATGGAGATGATTATGGTGATGGTTATGGTGATGCATGGTCATCGTTGGTGTTGGAGCAAAACGAAGAAAAATCCAAGGTGGTTTAATGGAGTGGGGTTTGTATGAGATAAATGTTAGAGTATGTACCTCATATTATTTGTGCATATATATATATATATATATATATATATATATATATATATATATATATATATATATATATATATATATATATATATATATATATATATATATTGATAGTATCACAAAGGTGGTCGTTTGATGATGGGTTGTTTTGGGGGTGACGATGGTAATGATATTGGTTTGGTGGAGATGACGAAAGTTTAGTTTATGCTTCGAACACCCAAGGTAGGAAGTAGTAGAGATGGAGTTTTTGGGTTGATGTTTAATACTGATGTCTTGCTTAATCTTCCTCAGAAACATATAGATATAGATATGTTTAAAGTTATATATTATATAATATAATAATAATTAATATATAAATTAATAATTAACAATAACTCAATTGAATCATAAGGTTACAGTAATTGAAAAGATTAGCCGCCTCAATTAATTCTATCGACAGTTTTCACGGACTACTATTTCGTACCCCGTTGTTAAATCAGTGGCGGATAAAAATCTTTGGAAAAATCCCAAAATTTTAAATTAAGTATCATTATTTATTTAGTTCATTATGGTATAAAATTTGGTCATTAACTATTAAATAAAAATTACATTAATTATTCACTCCCAACCCCAAGTAATATATAAAAAGTTTTAAAATTTAACAAACAACTTCTAAATATATTATTAATAAGCCTAAAATTTATAAAACTTATTTTCGAATCACCGTTTATTTTAAAATTACATAAGTTTGAATTTAACTTACTTAATATCGATTGACTGACAAACGAGTGCTATTATCATTTACTAAATAAATTCGAAACCATATAAATATACATTCAATATACCTTACATATATATAGATTTATTTTAATAATAATATTACATATTATTTTATTTACCTAATTAATTAACTCATATAATATTTTAAATTATAATAATTAATATATATATATATATATATGTATATATATATATATATATATATATATATATATATATATATATATATATATATTTACAAATAGTGGTTCGTGAATCGTCGGGAATAGTCGAAAGATAATTGAATATATGAAATAAATTCAGAATTTTTGAGACTCAACATTACAGACTTTGCTTATCGTGTCGAAATCATATAAAGATTAAGTTTAAATTTGATCGGAAATTTCCGAGTCGTCACAGTACCTACCCTTTAAAGAAATTTTGTCTCGAAATTTGATTGGGATGGTCATGGTTGACATTAAATCTATTTTCATGACTCATATGAGCTGGAATTTAGAGTTTTATCATCAGTGAGTGATATGGATAAAACAAATCATTTATGTGAAGAGTACGAGTGAAGCTATCACAAGATAGTGGAATGAGGAAAATAAGTTTCGTCATAACTTTTGACTGGTCATGGTTGAATTCCGGAATTCAAGGGATTCAAAAGAAAATCTTGGAAATCTATAAGATCTGATTCTTTGAGATTTAAGGAAATTAGGATCTCTTTAATTAAATGCGATGATCTGTCCCGATTTACTACGTCTGATTTTTCCATTATAAATTTACCTTTTCCGTTCCATTAGTTTTCACCACTTCTATACTCAATTCCTAAATTCAAAAGATTGTGAAAATGCTTAATCCAATTCTGATCCTTGTCCTTATCCTTTCTATCGCAACAATCATTCTCCTTTTCCAACTTCCATCAGAGGAATCTGTTTACTTCTACTTCACCCTTGGGGTTATAGTATTTTTAATTCTCCCGTGTCTTTATGTTGCGATAAACATTGATATACACGGTTTGTAATTTATGTGCTGTTATCAAGTTTTATATTCTCCTTTATATTTCAGAGCTCCATGCTTTTGTTTTCTCTTCCCGACTTTATATAAAGCAAGTAATGGTCCAGAATTCGTAGGTATGGAGTATCGAATGAACATGATTAAGGTTCTGAGTGAGATTGCAGGAGGAAAGATAGAACTATTAAGTAAATATTTTCTTGATACGTTTATAGATTAGATAGAATATAAGAGTCGTGTAACATGGCACGTGATGACGATATGATCTGTGAATCATCACGTTCCATTAGAAACTTAGCATGACTTACTGTAATATAATCAAGTTGATCAAGTGTCATTATATTATACTAACTCATGCATTAATTTCCAACACTACTTCAAAATCATTCATATTTCAAACTCTAAGTTTTTAGAGATTTAGTACTAAAACAGTTGTCTTTTATGATATAACACAGATAACACAAAGAGATAAATAATATCGGGCAAGAATATTTATGAAGATATTTTCAGAAATATCGAAGATATTTATGATGATATTTTGGAATTTCTAAGTTCGATGGTTGATGAAGAAAGATTTTCCGCATGATTTTAACATGAGTACGGAGCAAGTTATTCGTTGAAGGTTTCATCGGATCCAGAATTACCTGGATTCTTTGAATATATGGTATGGTCCTTGTATTTGGCCTTGGTCTCTTTCATGGTTTGCTCAATCTGTTTTTCAGTACCAAATTTTCTATCGTACGTTCCTAACACTCCCTTCTTTATCATCAAACTTTTGGTCATTTAGACCATCTACAATTTTCTGTTTCCTCTGCATTTAATGCTACGATATCTGAATCATTGGTTATCAATCCGAGGTGGTTTCAGGAGAATTGTGTTTTTAGATGATTAAACGCTGATGGTAATATGGTGGAATATAAAAGGTTCCCCGGTAACAATAAAAGAGTACACATATATATCAAGGTTATAATAAGGTTGTTTCGAACGAAAAGTCGAAGTTGACTTGCTGAAGCTGTGACAAAATTTACTACTTTGAAAAGGGATTGTAAAGTTATTTTGGGTAATAATAATGCCAAAGGATCTAGCACAGATACATGTTAAATGTTTACTCAGGTTCTGAGAGTTTTCCAGATGCATAACTATATGCATAAATCTTTCCTTCCGTAGATGAAGTGCGGTTGGTTCATCCTCTTGATTGAGTTGTTTTCAAGAATCATGAAAGGGTTGAACGCAGATTGTAATCGTCAAGATATGAATGAGGTGTAAGATGAAATCAAGTGGCAAACTTGAAGGATTGTTTAGTTTCATATGTTAAAATCAATATTTTAATTCATTTTAATTGTCCAATGTTGGTAGTCCATAGTTAGTAATTCAATAATTCATATATAGTTTAATATATAATATTCGAATTAATTAATAAGTATCGTGACCCATTGTATACATGTCTCAGACTCGATCACAACTCAAAGTATATATATTATTGTGGAATCAACCTCAACCCTATATAGCTAACTCGAGCATTACCGCATATAGAGTGTCTATGGTTATTCCAAATAATATATATATATATATATATATATATATATATATATATATATATATATATATATATATATATATATATATATATATATATATATATATATATATATATATATATATGTCGATATGATATGTCAAAACCTTGTATACGTATCCCTATATTTAAAGTGCGTAATATAAATAACAGAAATTAAATGATGATAAATAAAATTGCGAGAATTAAAATTGCGATAAATAAAATGTAATTAGTTAGCTAGGAACTGTTAGCTAGGATTTCATTAGCGTGGATTCTTAACACAATTTCTCATAGTTAATTTGTTTGTTTCTAATAAATTTTTATTTTGTCAAATGTTTTCTTCATTATGCCACTTGTTGGATTCTGATAAGTTAAAATCCAAGTATGAAATTGAATGAAAATGGTTATTCTGTGGTGAACGGATTCGTATATCTGTGGATGTAAGTAGGATAGTAAATGACCGTTGAATCATATCCGAAGAATGTATAGTGTAACTTATTAATGTGAAATCTAAATATTCTTCGGGTATTACCTACCCGTTAAAATATTTTCACTATTAACAGTTTGTACAAAAGAACTTTTAATTACAATCTTTATGAAAATATACTTGCATATATATTTTCTTCAGATGTAATCATGGATTTAATGAGTTAATATGATATTAAATTCATAAGATTTTCGGTTTGAGCTGAATTAAGTAATCTCTAAAACTATTAGGAACCACATATTTTTCGCAAAATATTTCTTCAATGAAGTTATGGATCAATACTTCATCGTTAACTATTAGGAATCACATATTCTTCGCAGAATATTTCTTCAATGAAGTTATGGATCAATACTTTATCGTTCATTGTTGTTGATACTCCTTGATATCTATGGTACGTATGATGTTGATGCTCGTGGGACAGATTGTGAAATGGAGACTTGGGATACGGATGTTGTTGTTAGTGGTACTGGTGCTGTCAGTACTGATGTTGGTGGTACTGTTGGTGCTGATGATGCTACTGGTGCTTGTAAGTTTTGAACCATATTCTCCAAAGTAACTACTCGAGCGCGAAGCTCGTTGACTTCTTCGATTAGTCCGGGATGATTGGTGGTTGGAACAAGCGGATGAATAAGACCTAGAATCTGAGATAGTATATAATCATGATGAGATACTTTGGAAATGAGAGAGAAAATAGTATCACGAACAGGTTCGCCGGTAAGTGCTTCAGGTTCTTCGCCAAGAGGTGAATTCGATTGGTGGAAAGGATCGCCTTCTTCGCGTCTCCATTGATTAAGTAGACTACGAAACCATCCCCAATTCATCCAGAATTAGTGATGGCTAATTGGTTGATCCATTCCGGTTACACTGTCTTCGGAGTTGAGGTGAATATCCACATCGGAATAGCTGTCGGAGTTCGAGGGACTTGAACTAGTTGTGAGTTCCATAATGTATGGTCAGATAAAGGGTTTTCAATATGAAATGAGTTTCGGATATCGGATGATATTCTAATTACATAGAATACCTGTATATAGTACAGAAGATCCCGTAGATTACGGAAGAGTTTACGGAATATGTCAGGCAAAGTTTACAGTAACCGATACACTAAGATATGAATTAGCAGATAAGCTAAGATATGAATTTTTGTCTATAAACTATTCATGCAATCAATGCAGTAAGATGTGTCTAGACTAAAGATGGTAAGCAGATAATTTTTGACAAGAATGATAAGCAAAACTTTGGACATGCGGACCAGGTTCAAGTCCAGACTTATTAATATAACCTAACAACTACTAGGCCGAAGTCCAGACTCATTAATACATCCTAAAAACTACTAGTTAGACACACTAATGCAAGACCTGGTTCGCTACGACCACCGCTCTGATACCAATTGAAATGCCCCGTCCTAATCCACCTGGACGAAATCTTCAACATTTGGTTACATCGCGAGGTACTTGACCTCTATATGATACATTTTACAAACATTGCATTCGTTTTTAAAAAGACAAACTTTCATTTCATCGAAAGTTGACGGTATGCATACCATTTCATAATATATCCAACTATAATTGACTTAATAATAATCTTGATGAACTCAACGACTCGAATACAAAGTCTTTTGAAATATGTCATGAATGACTTCAAGTAATATCTCTAAAATGAGCAAATGCATAATGAAAGATTTCTTTTATACCTGAGAATAAACATGCTTTAAAGTGTCAACCAAAAGGTTGGTGAGTTCATAGGTTTATCGTAAACAATAAAATTCAATACTTTTGATAGACCACAAGATTTAAATGTTGCATGGTACAAATGGGCCTGAATCCTATACCCACCTGTAATGTACATGCGATATCTATTAAATACAGTACACCTTTCTCGTGTACGAAACCATTTTTCATAATGCTTAGCAGAGTAGGTTCGTATCCTTTTCTCCCCCGTAGGTTGCCTCACGATTTTTAATATCTTTCATAAACATAATCTCATATCAGGAATTTCGCACGGCATAGAGATAAAAGTCATTCATACGAACTACAAACACCTGGTAATCGACCTTAACAAAATGCATATAGAATATCCCCCGCATACCGGAATTTTGCACGGTCATGCAAAAGCATACAATCAGGCCACTCATTTAAATATGATGGTTGTGTACACCTCACAAACAGATCATATCTTTTAAAGCTGGCGGTTGTATACCTATTTCGAAGTACTAAAGCAGTTCAAATTCTCTGACTGGGGCTGGTTAGTGCCCATAGATCTATCTTTAGGATTCGCGTCAATTAGGGTGTCTGTTCCCTAATTCTTGGATTACCAGACTTAAAGGAGTGATATCCGGTGTACTCTTAACTCATTCGTAGAATGTTTTTAAGTACTTGTGTCTATTTCGTCAAACATTTATAAAAGCATTTTATGTATTCTCAGTTCAAGATATATTTCAAAATCATTTAATAAAGCAGTGGTAAAAACAGCGCATGTATTCTTAGTCCCAAAAATATAAAGAGTAAAAGGGAATCAAATGAACTCACCATACTTTATTTTGTAGTAAAAATACATATGACGACATTGAACAAGTATAGGGTTGGCCTCGGATTCACAAACATATTATTCAATCATGTATATTAATACATGTAATGGTAATCGAACAATATATATATATATATATATATATATATATATATATATATATATATATATATATATATATATATATATATATATATATATATATATATATATATATATATATATATATATATCAGTGATTTAATTGTTTTATAAATTAGGTTTTTCATTGATATCCTTATTAATTATATTTGTAATATTTATTATAAAAGTATTAATGTAGTTATGTTATGTGTAGTAAATATAGTTTTATATAACTAATAGTTATTTGATAAAATAATATTGATAATAATAATAATAATAAATAAAAGTTGTTTTATTTTACAATAATAATAATAATAATAGTTATTATGATAATAATATTGATAATATAAAAATAATAACATTAATGTCAAAGTAATAATAATGATAGTAATAATATAATTTTGATAAAAATGATATTTTCTCTAATAATGATAATATTAATAATAATAATAATAAAAATGATACTTTTAATATAAATGATAGTTTTTACTAAAAATAATACTAATAATAATATTTATTAATAATAATTTTAATAATACTAATAATAATAACAATAACAATAACAATAACAATAACAATAACAATAACAATAACAATAACAATAACAATAACAATAACAATAACAATAACAATAACAATAACAATAACAATAACAATAACAATAACAATAACAATAACAATAACAATAACAATAACAATAACAATAACAATAACAATAATAATAATAATAATTATAATAAATAGATAAATAACTACCTCAAGGAAGTAGCCCTAAAAATAATGCCCAAGTCCGGGTTTGAACCCGTGACGTCCCGCTAACCCGATAACATCTTTAACCACTCCTCTGACTATGTTTTTCTTGTATTTAATTGTAAACATACTTAAACCATCCCTTCTGTTTCTATTTCTCCTTCTTCTTTTTTAAAAAAATTATGCCCCTGACCAGGATTGAACCTGAGACCTCTAGCTAAACGAACACACTCCAAACCACTGAACCATCTGATTCTTTCTAATTTATATGGTAATTAATTTCTCTTAACTCATCAGTTGTCTAGTTTTCATTTTTACAACCTAATTAACTAAACCCAGTCCATATATATATATATATATATATATATATATATATATATATATATATATATATATATATATATATATATATATATATATATATATATATCTGCATCGAACCCTAAAGCTCTAATTACTTTAATTCTCCTTCTTCATACTTCATTATCATATACTCTTTGTGATAATCATCATCTCACTCGCATCATAACATCATCATTCACAAATTATCATAACATCTTAATCATAATCATCATGATCATAAATAAAATCCTAATCAAGATCTACGCATCGTTATCATAACGATTCACCATCATCAACATCATCATCATCAAACATATTATAATTCATCATCCTTGACATGCCATGTAACATCACCCATCATCATATTTATCATACAATTATAATCATAATCGTTATCGAATTTCTTTTATTATCATCACTAACTCATCATTATCATAACATACTCCTCACTATCATCTGCTCGTCATTCTTATGGATATTATAACTCATTACCAAACATTTCGAATGGCAGTAGATATTTGATGGATATTAGCATGTACCTATTCAACCCAATAATCCGTCCCATGATTTATTTGTTCCAATAGGAATCTAGGATCTCAGCCCAAATATAAACTAAATGGGTTTCAGTTTATATACGAAAAAGAAAAAGGAATTTTAACATTTGCAAGTGGTTTCATTTGTTAAAGGTATCTGTCGGCCATTATGGAAAAGCAATACGTACCCTTTTTCATCCTAGTTATCTTCACATAAAAATCATATCATACACTATCCATTTGTAACGACATGATTATAAATGAAGCACTGCAGTAGCAGCAACAAAAGTTGAGCGAAACAACACAAATTACTGTTTATCATCTTCTTAAATGGGTTTTGTTAGTTATGGGTTTTTACACCACGAAAAGTCACCGAATGATTGAAGGAATAAAATAGAAGCGAGTAGTAACCCTAGGCGAAGAAAATGGCAGTTTTAGCAGCTGCAAAATAGAAAACCATGGTAGCGGTGTTTATGGTGGGTTTCATGGTTAACTGGGTTTAGGAGGTGGCGATGAGTTGTGGTGGTGGTTACGATGTCACAAAAGAAAGAGAAGAAGAGATGGTGGTGATAAATAGATGAATATGAGAAGGACGGAGATGATTATGGTGATGGTTATGGTGATGCATGGTCATCGTTGGTGTTGGAGCAAAAGGAAGAAAAATGTTAGAGTATGTACCACATATTATTTGTGCGTATATATATATATATATATATATATATATATATATATATATATATATATATATATATATATATATATATATATATATATATATATATATATATATATATATATATATATATATATATATATATATATATATGTATTAATAGTATCACAAAGGTGGTCGTTTGATGATGGGTTATTTTGGGGGTGACGATGGTGATGATATTGGTTTGGTGGAGATGATGAAAGTTTAGTTTATGCTTCAAACACCCAAGGCAGGAAGTAGTAGAGATGGAGTTTTTGGGTTGATGTTTAATACTGATGTCTTGCTTAATCTTCCTCATAAACATATAGATATAGATATGTTTAAAGTTATATATTATATAATATAATAATAATTAATATATAAATTAATAATTAACAATAACTCAATTGAATCATAAGGTTACAGTAATTGAAAAGATTAGCCGCCTCAATTAATTCTTCCGACAGTTTTCACGGACTACTATTTCGTACCCCGTTGTTAAATCAGTGGCGGATAAAAATCTATAGAAAAATCCCAAAATTTTAAATTAAGTATCTTTATTTATTTAGGTCATTATGGTATAAAATTTGGTCATTAACTATTAAATAAAAATTACATTAATTATACACTCCCAACCCTAAATAAAATATAAAAAAATTTTAAAATTTAACAAACAACTTCTAAATATATTATTAATAAGCCTAAAATTTATAAAACTTATTTTCAAATCACCGTTTATTTTAAAAATACATAAGTTTGAATTTAACTTACTTAATATCGATTGACTGACAAACGAGTGCTATTATCGTTTACTAAATAAATTTGAAACCATATAAATATACAATCAATATACCTTACATATATATATATATATATATATATATATATATATATATATATATATATATATATTTTTTAATAATAATATTACATATTATTTTATTTACCTAATTAATTAACTCATATAATATTTTAATTTATAATAATTAATATGTATATATATATATATATATATATATATATATATATATATATATATATATATATATATATATGTATATGTATATAACTATATATTTATAACTATATATGTATCTATTTACAAATAGTGGTTCGTGAATCATCACGTAATTGAATATTATTAATAATATTTATTATTAATAATAATAATAATAATAATAATAATATTATCAATATTATTAATAATATTATCAGGAATAGTCGTAAGGTAATTGAATATTATTAATAATAAACCGCTTTTATTATTATTAATAATATTATCAATATTATTATTATTATACTTATTAATTATTAATTAAAAAGTTAAATAATTGTACGAATATGTCTAGTGTCCGGGGTGATTCCTCTTGTCTGTAATCTATTATCAATCAAAAACAAATTCCACAATCAAACAAAAGCGGTTGAAGGTCGACATCCCCTTTATTTTTTTTATTATTCGTACTTGGTGAAACAAATCCTTGGCAATCTTTAATTACTATAAAACGTGATCGATTCCAGTTGCATATGAGGCAATCAACTCCACATTATCAATTACCAATCACATATACCAATAACAGCTTCAAATTTTTGAAATTTTTTTTTTTAAAAAAAGGAAGAACAATGGCCTGCTCTGTTCGTGTTTCAAAAATTCGAAAGGGTCGATTTCGAAATAAATTTCAAATTGTGTAAATGCAGTCTTGTTAGGAATTATCTGTTGAATCTTTCTGCAAAAATTGAGCTCTCAATTCATCTTAACGAATCTCAATTTTGGAGTCAAACTTTTATTTTCAAAAGTCAACATTTTTGTTCATAGCGAAATCCGAAGTGGTATTGATGTTTTCAGTTAAATTGATGAATTAGAAAGCTTAACGGTATGATCTAGCAACTTTTTCATCTAGGGATTATTAGCTATAACGTTCTTAAAATTCAACATCAAATTTTTTTTTTTTTGTCAGCGAACTGCAGTAGGCTGCTGTTTAATTTTTATTTTATTTTATTTTATTTTTATTTTTTTACGCTTGATAAAGGATTCAGATATAATCTAAATATTTCTGTTTCAATTTTAAAACTTAATTTAAATTAGTAACTCAATTTTAAGATTGTTAATGGATTATGATCGATTGATTTTGGGGATGAAGAAGAAGACCCAGTTACGAGTTATATATTTTAGAAAGGAAATAATATCAGAAAAGCAAGCATGGAGTGATGGTAGAGGGTGTTAGTGTGTGAGCGGGAGGTCGCGGGTTCGAGCCCCGTCGTGGGCAATTTTTTTTAGAAAAGTTTTCAAAAGGGTATACACTTTTATATTTTCATTTTCATTATTATTATTATTATTATTATTATTATTATTATTATTATTATTATTATTATTTTTATTATTATTATTATTATTATTATTATTATTAATAACATAAGTATCGTTTAATGAACTACTACTAAAATTATTATCTTTAGTAATAAAATAGTTATTTTTTATAGTTATTATTAATATCGGTATTATTACCGTTATCATTAATATTAGAAGTATCATTATTATTAACACTATATGTATCATTAAAATTATCAAATTATATAAAATTTTCATAATTATTATTATTATTATCAAATCTAATAGTATTATTACCCTTATTTTAATATTTTCATAAAGTTAACTAACAAATGATATTCATATAACAATATACATCATAAAAACTATATTAATATCTTATTTATTAAAATATATAAAATGAATATACTTAATAAGATATATAGTTTATTAATATTAAAAATTATATCATTAATAATAATGTATATATTTGTCTGATTACAAGTATAAGTTTTAATAGATATACAATTGATATAGGTTCGTGAATCCGAGGCCAACCCTGCATTGTTCAGTTCAGTCGAATGAATATTTTTACTATAAAATATTGTATCGTGAGTTTCATTTTCTCCCATTTTAAATGCTTTTTGCAATATATATTTTTGAGACTGAGAATACATGCGCTGCTTTATAAATGTTTGACGAAATAGACACAAGTACTTAAAACTACATTCTATGGCTGGATTATTAAACCGAATATGCCCCTTTTTTCTGGTAATCTAAGAATTAGGGAACAGACACCCTAATTGACGCGAATCCTAAAGATAGATCTATTAGGCCCAACAAGCTCCATCCAAAGTACCGGATGCTTTAGTACTTCGAATTTATCATGTCCGAAGGGAGTCCCGGAATGATAGGGATATTCTATAAGCATCTTGTTAAGGTCGGTTACCAGGTGTTCACCATATGAATGATTTTTATCTCAATGCAGTTTGCGAAATGCCTGATATGAGATTATGTTTATGAGAAATTGAAATATGAAATCTTGTGGTCTATTAAAATATTAAAATGATTGATTACGATAAACCTATGAACTCACCAACCTTTTGGTTAACAATTTAAAGCATGTTTATTCTCAGGTATTAAAGAAATCTTCCGCTATGTATTTACTCATTTTAGAGATATTACTTGGAGTCATTCATGGCATATTTCAAAAGATGTTGCATTCGAGTCATTGAGTTCATCAAGATTATTATCAAGTCATTTATAGTTTGTATATATTATGAAATGGTATGCATGTCGTCAATTTTCAATGTGATAAAAGTTTGTCTTTTAAAAACGAATGCAATGTATGTAAAACGTATCATATAGAGGTCAAGTACCTCGCAATGAAATCAACTATTGTGAATCGTTTATAATCGATATTTGTCCAGATGGATTAGGACGGGTCCTTTCAGTTGGTATTAGAGCGGTGGTCGTAGCGAACCAGGTATTGCATTAGTGTGTCTAACTAGTAGTTGTTAGGATGCATTAATGAGTCTGGACTTCGACCTAGTAGTTGTTAGGTTATATTAATGAGTCTAGACTTGAACCTGGTCTGCATGTCAAAAGTTTTGCTTACCATTCTTTGTCGAAAAATATCTACTTATCATTGTCAGTCTCGACGCGTATTATTGCAATTATTGCATAGATGGTGTACAGATAAATTCATATCCCATTACATTAAACCTTATCTGACTCGTTTCCTTAATTCCCTATGTAATTCACGGGATCTTCTGTACTATACATAGGTATTCTATGTAATTAGAATATCATCCGATATCCGAAAATCATTTCATATCGAAAACCCTTTACTCCATCGTATGAAATGGAACTCGTCGCTAGTTCCAGTTCTTCGGAACCCGACAGCTATTCCGACATGGATGTTTACCTAAGCTCCAGAAGCAGCGTCACCAGAATGAATCAACCAATCAGGCATCCCCAATTCATCTGATGAGTTTGTAGTCTACTTAATCAATGGAGAAGCGAAGAAGGTGATCCCTTCCACCAAGTGAATTCACCTCTTGGCAAAGAACCTGAAGCACTTACCGGTGAACCTGTTCGAAACACCATTTTTCTCTCTCATTTTCAGAGTATCTCGCCACGACTATATCATAACTTAGATTCTAAACCTTATTCATCCGCTCGTTCCGACAAACAATCATCCCGGAATAATGGAAGAAGTCAACGAGCGTCGCGCTCGAGTAATAAATTTGGAGAATATGATGCAAAACTTACATGCTTCAACAACACCATCAACAACAACAACAGTACCACCATTAGCAGCATAACCAGTACCACCATCCACAACATCCACATCCCATGATTCAACATCACAATCTGTATCTCGAGCACCAACGTCATACGCACCATAGCTACCAAGGAGTACCAATAACACTGAACGATGAAGTATTGATCCATAACTTCATTGAAGAAATATTCTGCAAAGAATATGTGATTCCTAATAGTTAACGATGAAGTATTGATCCATAACTTCATTGAAGAAATATTCTGCGAAGAATATGTGGTTCCTAATAGTTTTAGAGATTACTTATTCTAGCTCAAACCGAAAATCATATGAGTTTAATATCATATTAACTCATTAAATCCATGATTACATCTGAAGAAAATATATATGTATATATGTTTTCATAAAGATTGTAATTAAAAATTCTTATGTACAAACTGTTAATGGTGAAAATATTTTAACGGGTAGGTAATACCCGAGGGATATTTAGATTCCACATTATTAAGTTACACTGTACATTCTTCGAATCTGATTCAACGGTCATTTACTATCCTACTTACATCCACACATATATGTATCCGTTCACACAGAATAACCATTTTCATTCAATTTCATATTTGGATGTTAACCTATCAGAATCCAACAAGTGGCATAATGAAGAAAACATTGGACAAAAATAAAAATTTGTTAGAAACAAACAAATTAACTATGAGAAACTTTGTTAAGAATCCACGCTAACAAAATCCTAGTTAACTGTTCCTAGCTAACTGTTAATTCCTTATTGTACATTTTAATTATCGCAATTTATTTATCGCATTTTAATTCTCGCAATTTTATTTATCGTCAATTAATTTTTGTTATTTATTTTACGCACTTTAAATATCGGACACGTATACAAGGTTTTGACATATCATATCGACGCATCTATATATATATTATTTGGAATAACTATAGACACTCTATATGCGGTAATGCTTGAGTTAGCTATACAGGGTTGAGGTTGATTCTTAAATAATATATATACTTTGAGTTGTGATCGAGTCTGAGACATGTATATAATGGGTCACGATACGTATTAATTAATTCGAATATTATATATGAATTATTGAATTACTAACTGTGGACTGCTAACATTGAACGATTAAAATGAATTAAAATATTGATTATAACATATGAAACTAAACATCTCTTCAAGTTTGCCACTTGATTTCATCTAAAACCTCATTTGTATCTTGACGATTACAATCTGCGTTTAAACCTTTCATGATTCTTGAAAACACCTCAATCGAGAGGATGATCTAACCACACATCATCTACAAAAAGAAGGATTTATGCATATAGTTATGCACATGAAAACACTCAGAACCTGAGTAAACGTTTAACACGTATCTGTGCTAGCTCCTTTGGCATTGCTATTACCGAAAATAACATTGCAATTCTTTTTCAAATTAGCCAATTTTGTCACAGCTTCAGCAAATCAAATTTTTACTTTTCATTCGAATAAACTCTATTATAACCTTGATATATAAGTTTGCCTTTAGTCATCTTTACCGGAGAATCGTTTATATTCCATCACATTAGCAGTAAATTTACCAGCAAATTCGTTACTCATTGACTTAAGACTCTCCGAAGAACCATTATATTTGTTCATTAAAACCCTATCATATGCTCATCCGTATCGTGTAACGAGAATTGCCATACCAATTACCAAGAATCAGTAATTATTAT